>NW_027507825.1:6010125-6140125 GCF_037356315.1 Lithobates pipiens
AGCCTGAAATGTGGCAAAAGGTTGAAAAGTTCAAGGGGGCCGAATACTTTCGTAAGGCACCTGTAATAGACACATTTATTTATTGAATGTTTTTCCATGTATAATTTACATGGTATTGGTTTATTGTTCCAAACATTGACCCTGAGGAAGGGATATTGTATTGATATGGACTTTTCCAACATTGTTTTACATTGCCTTGACAAAGCAGGAAAATTTTGGACCACCGAAACACGTTGGATATTTTTTATATTGTTTATCTGACCTTTACTGGTTAAAACTGTATTTGGACTATTGAGCAGTGGTGTGGTGTTTCTATTCTTATTTATACCGTTGCAATAAAAACCTAAGAGGTGTTCTAGATGCTGCTATTGGGCACTTTGGAGAAATGCCTATATTTGATCAAATCAGCCAATCAGCCTTCATCAGGGGTAGCCAAATCTATAGATTTTTTTTTTTTGTCCAGAAACAATTACCACGGTGGGTAAAGGACCATCACGGACATTTTGCAGCATTATGGCAAATGCCTATAGAAAAAATAGAAAAAAATTTTTTTTTTAGGATCTTATTTTTTTTTTTTATGAATTATTTTACATTTACCAAAGCCCTGAAAATGTGATAATATGGACAAATATCAGTGGTTTTGTTTTCACTTCATTTCCTTCCCCCCCCCCCCCCCCCCCCCAAAGATATGAGTAATATACAATTTGTTTTTATATTCCTCCATATTATGTCTGTTTTTTTTTTATGCTTTGTTTTTGCATATCTGGATAGATGTTCTCATTCTTTCCCTCTGATACAAGTAATATAAAACGTAGAACTTGTGTTTAGAATCCCCCCCCCCCCCAAAAAAAAAATGAATAGTATGACCTCCTACCAAAAAAATAAAATAAAAAATAATAATTTTAGGAAGTGTTTTCTGCATTTTTATGAATATATAATATATGAATATTAAATTTACCAAAGACCTGAAAATGTTTTTTGTTTTTTTTTGCATTGTTTTTGCATATTTAGACACACCCCAAAAAAAAAAAAAAATCTTTTTAGGATCTAAGTTTTTTTCTACTTTTCTTTTTTTTTTTTACTACCAGTGTTTTTTTTTCATTTTTTTTTATTCCCCCCCAGATATGAATAACTTAAGTTGTTTTCTTTTGTGAATTATGTTGCATTTTGCAAAGACCCAGAAATGTGATATTATGAGCTCCTACCAAATAAAAAAAAAAAATCTTTTTAGGATCTAAGTTCTTTCAGGTGTTTTTTTATGAATTACCGGTATATTACATTTACCAAAAGACCTGAATGTGTGATAATATGAACACCTATCAGTGTTTTTGTTTTCATTTTTTTTTTCCTTTTCTCTCCCCAGATGTGAGTAATATATATTTTGTGTTCATAATCCCCCCCATAAAAAAAGAAAATAATAATCTTTTTAGGATCTAAGTTTTTTTTTTTTTGTGAATTACAGTATGTAACATTTAGCAAAGACCCTGAAATGTGATAATATGAACACTTATCAGTTTTTATGTGTTTTTTTTTTTTTTAATGCGTATTTGGTAAATTTTTCTCTTTTTACCCCCTTGATATGAGTAATATACCTCTTGTTTTTTTTTAACCCCCCCCCCCCCCCCCCCCAAAAAAAAGAGAGAAAAAAACAAAACAATCTCATTGGATTGCAGATTATAAAATGGAACGGTGTGGCTGGGAGATGTGTGAAAACAGTTTATTTATTTGGTTGTGAATTAACACGTCATAATAACCGTCTGGAGCGGCTGAATCCGAAGTGGCTGAACGTGATTGACTACAGTGACAACAAATTAATCCACTTCACACCCGCAGGGTGCAATTAGGCTCGGTTACGTTTAAACAACCAACGCGCGGCTGTCAATCATCAGGGATACGAGTACCGCACACACATCTGGAGGACCGAGAGCGCAGCCTTCCATTATGTGAAAGAAGAACTGTCTGTGCTGTCAGGTTCTCTCCCCTGTATGTGTCTTATGAACATGATGATCATATAAATGAATTGGATACATTGATGGGTGACATCAGGATAGATTGATAGATAGATAGATAGATAGATAGATAGATAGATAGATAGATAGATAGATAGATAGATAGATAGATAGATAGATAGATAGATAGATAGATAGATAGATAGATAGAGTGAACCCCTCATAATGAGCACAGCAGGTATACAGACTCAGAAACTCAGCACAGGGATGGTGGGAACCCCTCATAATGGGCACAGCAGGTATACAGACTCAGAAACTCAGCACAGGGATGGTGGTAACCCCTCTAAATGGGCACAGCGGGTGTACAGACCCGGGAACTCAGCACAGGGGTGGTGGGAACCCCTCATAATGGGCACAGCGGGTGTACAGACCCGGGAACTCAGCACAGGGGTGGTGGGAACCCCTCATAATGGGCACAGCAGGTATACAGACTCAGAAACTCAGCACAGGGATGGTGGAAACCCCTCATAATGGGCACAGCGGGTGTACAGACCCGGGAACTCAGCACAGGGATGGTGGGAACCCCTCATAATGGGCACAGCAGGTATACAGACTCAGAAACTCAGCACAGGGATGGTGTGAACCCCTCATGATGGGCACAGCGGGTGTACAGACCCAGGAACTCAGCACAGGGATGGAGGGAACCCCTCATAATGGGCACAGCAAATGTACAGATGCAGGAACTCAGCACAGGGATGGTGGGAACCCCTCATAATGGGCCCATGTCTTCCCAGTCTGTAGGTAAGGTTTCAGTTGCCAAGAATGTGTACAATCCTTCTGTGTCTTCTAAAATTGCAGAGGCAGCAAGAGGTGCTGAGGCAGGTGCATCAAGTGTGGTGCCAGTCCCCCTCCCCCGACTCTGCAGGGTCTCTGTTATGGGTCATGGGGTGCAGAGGAGTGGGGTGGATGGTGAAGAGGCTGGCCTGGTGGTAGATAAGGGAAGGGAGAGTGGGGGGGGGGAGGGGGAGGATAGGTGTGGGGAGGCTGTTGACTCTGTTTTGTCCAAGGATGATATGGAGTGGTTGGAGGATAGAAGGAAGAGGGGCAAAAGGAGGGGGGAAAAAAGAGGTGCAGTTACCTTAAGTCCTGAGGTTTTGCATGTAGAAAATAAGTTTGAGGTCCTGTCAGATGATGATAATGATTGGGACTCGTTCAGTTCAGCGTCCTCTATGGATGATGAGTGTCGGGGTGCAGCAAAGCGCGTTGGTTCTCCAGGCAGAGGGAGTAGTCAGGCTAAGAAACGTCTGCCTCAACTACCCTGATGGCAGTTCCCACTCCGTTTCTATAGAAGGCTCCATGCATGGTGATGGTGATGTTCCTTAGTCTGGCTCTCCCGTAGGGATTATGTTGTGCGCATTTTGATTTGCACCATTTGTTATGTTCTTGTTTTGTATAGTCATATTCTATTATTTTGTAAATATGTTTTATTTATTTTTTATGGTTTTATTGTATATAAGTTGTTGTTTGTAAGATTTTCAATAAACAAAATTAACCCCTCATAATGGGCATAGCAGATGTAGAGTACCTGTCTGCCTTTAGACAGAGGATTGTCGGTAGGCTGAAACAAATTGAGAAAGAAGAGGAGAAAATGTTAGTTTTGATGGCTGAATTTAGGAAGAAAAAACATATTTGTTCCAAAGTATACAGTAAAAAGAGACCGGCTCTGAGGCCTGAGTTTAAAGAGGAAGTAAACCCTGATGAGTTTACTTCCTCTTTCATTCCCTGCAAAGGCAAAGCATAATGGACTACTATGCATCGCATCGCATCGCATCACATAGTAGCCCATTATGTGTCACTTTCCTGACACAGGAGCCAGCGAAGTCACCGCTGTCCCCTGTAGTCCGGCGCATCCATCTTCTCGGTGGGGTCTCGCAGCTCCGCCGCTGTCATTCGGCGAAGCCGCGATGACGTCACTCCCGCGCATGCGCACGGGAGCCGACACGCGCGGCAGCTCCATTGTTGGAAATTCCTCGCTCAGTGCGCCTGCGCGCCGCTGTCTACGGCGCATGCGCCATAGACAGCGGTGCCTGTCTTCGGGCAAATATCTCCTAAACCATATAGGTTTAGGAGATATTTCTTGGACCTACAGGTAGGCCTTAATCTAGGCTTACCTGTAGGTCAAAGTGGTTTGTAAGGGTTTACAACCACTTTAAAGCGGGAGTCCACCGGGACTCCGCGTTTTTTTTTTTTTTTTTAAAAGCCAGCAGCTACAAATACTGCAGCTGCTGACTTTTAAAATAGTGACACTTACCCGCCCAGCGCGCCCGCGATGTCGGCACCCGAAGCCGATCTCTAGATCGTCTGTAAGGTGCTGCCGCCGCCATCTTGGGTATGGGAATCAGGAAATGGAGCCTTTCGGCTTCATTTCCCGGTTCCCTACTGCGCATGCGCGAATCGCGCTGCGCAATAAGGACGGTCCCCGCTGCCTCTGGGATCTGTGTGTTTCCCAGCAGGCAGCGGGGCACTTGCGGAAAGGGGCGGGCACTTGTGGAAAGGGGCGTAATCTACGCCCCTTTCCGCAGAGAGCTATCCCGGAAGTGGGTGCAGAATACCTGTACTGTACAGGTATCTGCACCCCCTCCCCCTGAAAGGTGCCAATTGTGGCGCCGGAGGGGGGGAGGGTTCCGATGAGCGGAGGTCCACTTTAGGGTGGACCTCCGCTTTAAGTACTTGGAGCAAGCTGTGAGGAAGCAAAAGGAACTGGTGAGCTCTCTGAAGGAGAATAGCAGATGGTGATGTGGACTATATTAATGACAATGGGCTTGCTGAGTGTTGTAGTTTTTTTTTTTTTTTTTTTTTGATTGAAAATGTATACTTTATTTTGCAAGAAAATATACAAAAAAACTAAATACTTTGAACAGGGTACATTCCACACTGTACTGCGACGCAGCGCATAAATACACTACATAACAATACAGTTCCAAGCATACAAATAAATGACATTCATCCTGCGGTTTGATGCCTGATGTGTTGCGCAGAGTAATAATACCCCGAAACATCACATCATGCATGACGCCGCATTACCCTGAAAGCATTGCAAAAACATGTTATCAAGTCATATAGTCTTAGTCAAAGTCAAATGGCATTTCAATGGGCAACAGGTGTGATGGTGGGGGGGGGGGGGTGGAGAAGGTGGGGTAGGGAGGGGAAAGAGTTCACAGGCCCGAAGCTTTATTGAACTGCCAAAAGGGTACATAGTGGTGGGAGGGGAAATCTTCAGACCTCCTCTTCCTCCTTGTTGTCCATCAGGTGATAGTCTCTGAGCAGACTGTGAATCAGTCTGTGACAGTCCTCGATGGACATCCTCTCCCTCTGGTGGATGAGGCGCTTTCTGGCACACCAAACAGCGTCCTTAAAGCAACACAGCACCCGCCAGGCACTATCAATGTCCTCCTGTGAATGAGTTCCACAAAAGAGTCAGTTTAACACACCAAAGTGTGTAATAGCAGTCTGTGGAACAAAGTCTTTGAGATCAGGTTCCAGAGCCCTCAACAGGTCCTGTGCAGAGGGGCACTCCCAGAAAACATGCAGAGCAGTTTCCTCCTGGATGATGCAAAAGGGGCAGTGTCTGGATCTGCACAGGTTTCTGGCATGCATGAATGTCCTGAGTGGCAACCCCCCTTGGATTGCCATCCATGCCAGATTGTGCCTGTTGGTGAGTCTCTTTGAAGAAACGTTCCTCCAGACCACTTTACAAGTGGCTGAAGGGAGGCCTGGAACAGACTCAACGATGTCCGATGCTCTAATCAACTTGTTGCAGTGCTAAGGGCAGTCAGCCTAGACTCATAGACGACGTACAGCATGCAATGCAGTCTGAAAACAAAGCTTCAGATAAAATTGGTGAGAGTAACTGTCAGCTTCTGGGGGAAGAATCTGCAGAGAGGAGCGCCATGGACAATACAGTAACTTTGCCTGGACCAGACACAGCGGCTGTTCCTGAGAATGGTGGAGGTTGTAGTGCTACAACTCTCCAGGAGTCTGCAGTAGCCAAGACTATGCTGGAACCCAGGAAAGCTAAATGTTCAGAGAAGAGGCAGAGGGCGGGTCTCACCTCTGTTAATCCAAAGTCTGCTATGCCAGCTGAATCAGACTCTCTGTCAGCAGGTTTGATTGTGTCTAAGGACAAGACTGCAATTGGTGTGTCTGTAAGGAAAACTTATGCTGGTGTTGCTGCTACAGGATCTGGGAAGGGGGAGCAAGCAGGGAATAAATATGGAAATGTTTTATCTTCCTCAATGTTTAAAAGGAGGAATGTTGTGCAGCTTAGATGGGAGGGTGGAGGACTTCTTCCACATAGGAGGGCAGTGGTGGTTAAAATTCTGCAGATGGAGTTTAGGCCCACAGATATCTTTGCCCTGATCAGTCCAGCCGGTTCCTACGAATATGATTTGTTTGGAGTCTTTTGATATATTTTGGGAAAAATATGAGCATGTGTGTAGGGGCCTGCTGGACTGGAGAGGGCTCATCCCGAAGCTTGTATCAAGCTTGTATCACGCCAGCCACTCATTAAAATAGTGATAGTTCTTGTCCACAATGAGTCTATACCACAAGGGGATTTATCTGTATGGTTGAGGTGGTATGGAGACGTCCTGAGCCCCCTAAAGAAGATTTTGGATGATCGGGAAATATGGACAGGGGGATGGTCTGTGCAGTTAAAATTAAAAGTCATTGACAATGTCGTCCAGCATCTGCCATCCTGAGCTTTCCTGTGGAGGGACAGGCTAACCATCTTTTACATGGGCCAGCCAAAGCTATGAAACAAGTGTGAAGATAAAGGACATCTTGCATCCTCCTGTCCGGCGACAAAGTGCTCTCTGTGTTAGGGTGTAGAACATTTGGCAAAGGATTGTAACATTATAAGGTGCAATCTGCGCAATGTGGTGGGACATCCTTACAGTCAGTGTCCTGAGGCAATGCACAACAAGCCTGAGCTCATGAGAGAGTTCTTCCGCCTGGACATGGAGGATGCTCAGAGCTCGGCAGCTGGAGTGCCTGTGATTCCATCTGAGTCTGTGTCAATAGCCAATATGTCCTTGTCTTCCCAGTCTGTGGTTCCCCAGTCTGTGTGTTTACCTAGTGTGCCTGTGTCTTACCAGTCTGTGGTTCCCCAGTCTGTGCGTTTACCTAGTGTGCCTGTGTCTTACCAGTCTGTGGTGCCCCAGTTTGTGCCAATACCCAATATTTCTGTGTCTTCCCAGTCTGTGTCTTTACCTAGTGTGCCTGTGTCTTCCCAGTCTATGGATCCCCAGTCTGTGCATTTACCTAGTGCGCCCGTGTCTTCCCAGTCTATATGTAAGGTTTCAGTTACTGAGAGTGCGTCCAATCCTTCTGTGTCTTCTAAAATTGCAGAGGCAGCAAGAGGTGCTGAGGCTGGTGCATCAAGTGCAGTGCCAGTCCCCCTCCTTTGATGTTGCAGGGTTTCTGTTAAGGATTGTGGGGTGTAGAGGAGTGGGGAGGATGGTGAAGAGGATAGCCTAGTGGTAGATAAGGGAAAGGAGAGTGGGGGGGGGGGGGTGAGGATAGGAATGGGAAGGCTGTTGATTCTAGTTTGTCCAAGGATGATATGGAGTGGTTGGAGGATAAAAGGAGGAGGGGCAAAGCAAAGAAAAAAAAGAGGTACAGTTACCTTAAAGAGGAAGTAAACCCTGATGGGTTTACTTCCTCTTTCATTCCCTGCAAAGGCAAAGCATAATGGACTACTATGCATCGCATAGTAGCCCATTATGTGTCACTTACCTGACACTGGAGCCAGCGATGTCCCCGCTGTCCCCTGTAGTCCGCCGCATCCATCTTGCTGGTGGCGTCTCGCAGCTCCGCCGCTGTCATTCGGCGAAGCCGCGATGACGTCACTCCCACGCATGCGCACTGGAGTCGACACGCGCGGCAGCTCCATTCTTGGAAATGCCGCGCCGCTGTCTACGGCGCATGCGCCGTAGACAGCGGTGCCCATTTTTGGGCAAATATCTCCTAAACCATATAGGTTTAGGAGATATTGCTTGGACCTACAGGTAAGCCTTAATCTAGGCTTACCTGTAGGTCAAAGTGGTTTGTAAGGGTTTACAACAACTTTAAGTCCTAAGGTTTTGCCTTTGGCAAATAAGTTTGAGGTCCTGTCAGATGATAATGATGAATGGCACCCATTGAGTTCAGCATCCTCCATGGATGATGAGTGCCAGGGTGCAATGAAGCGCACTGGTTCTCCAGGGAGAGGGAGTAGTCAGGCTAAGAAACAGCTGCCTCAATTACCTGAATGACAGTTCCCACTCTGTTAAAAGTGGAAATTATTAATGTTGTCAGCTTAAGATCAGTAAGTGCTCATCATATGGCCTTATTTTTGATCAGTGAGTTTGATGTTGACATTTTGTTTTTGCAAAAGATCCATCTGAGTAGTCTGGCCGATATACATCTAGTAAAGAAGGAGTGGAGACATGGTTCCTCATTTTGATCCCTTGCGGCCAAGACTTACAGCAGGGTTATGGTCCTTTTTAATGGTATGGTATCGTGCCGGCGGGTAATTGAGGTCGAGATTGGGAGATGCATGGTCTTGGGTGTCTCTGTGAAGGGGCAGGACCTGCGCCTGATTAAAGCGGTAGTAAACCCAGTTTCAAAAAACACTTACATTCCCGGCATGCCGGAAATGCTAACTTTCACATTGGCTGTGCTCTCAACCAAACTTTCAAACCATCCAATGGCTGGTTTCATAACTGATCACATGTGCCGCATTATGGCAGTTGAAGAATCATTAGAGGCCAAGATGGCAGCTTCCTTGACTGAAAACGATAGAAGGGTTTACTTCCACTTTAACATCTATGGTCCTCAAACAAAGTGGGACAGCAGATGCCTCGTTACAAAAATTAAGCCTTTTATTTTTATGGCCCAGCAGTAGGGATGAGCTTCGAGTTCGAGTTGAACTCATGTTTGACTCGAACATTGCCTGTTTGCCCTTTCGCCGAACAGCGAACAATTTGGGGTGTTCGTGGTAAATTCGAAAAGCCGCAGAACACCCTGTAAAAGTCTATGGGAGAAATCTAAAGTGCTAATTTTAAAGGCTTATATGCAAGTTATTTTCATAAAAAGTGTTTGGGGACCTGAGTCCTGCCCCAGGGGACATGGATCAATGCAAAAAAAAAAATTTTAAAAACTGAAGTTTTTTCGGGAGCAGTGATTTTAATAATGCTTAAAGTGAAACAATACAAGTGTAATATTCCTTTAAATTTCATACCTGGGGGTGTGTATAGTATGCCTGTATAGGGGCGCATGTTTCCCTAGCTTAAAACTGTCCCTGCCTGCACAAAGTGTCATTTCTGCAGGAAAAAAAGTCATTTAAAATCACTCGCGGCTATAATGAATTGTCTGCTCCCCGTAATGCAGACAACAGTCATTGAAAGTCATTCATAAAAAAAAAGCATGGGGTTAGCCCAAATTCAATTACCAGGCCCTTCAGGTCTGGTATGGATTTTAAAGGGAACTCCATGCCAAATGAAAAAAAAAAAATGTTGTGGAGTTCCCCCCAAAAATCCATACCAGACCCTTTATCCGAGCATGTAACCTGGCAGGCCACAGGAAAAGAGGGGGGACGAGAGTGCGCCCCCCCTCCTGAATCGTACCAGACCACATGCCCTCAACATTGGGAGTATGCTTTTGGGAGTCTGTGACCCCTCAATGCACCATGTCCCCATGTTGATGGGGACAAGGGCCTCATCCCCACAACCCTGGCCAGTGGTTGTGGGGGTCTGCGGGCGGGGGGCTTATTAGAATCTGGAAGCCCACTTTAAAAAGGGGACCCCCAGATCCCAGCCCCCCATTTGAAATAGTAAGGGGGTACAAAAGTACCCCTACCATTTCACAAAGAAAGTGTAAACATTTTTTTAAAAACACACACCGTTGGGAAAAAAAAATTAAAAAAAGATTCCAGCGGTGGTAATCCATTCATCCATCCTGTCTCCACCAGAGACACTGCGGGAATCCTGGCAGCCTGACACATCTTAGATGAGGAGGACGGGTCCACCCGTCACCTGACCCCGCCCCCTCTGACGCAAGGGGAAAGCCGGGCTTCCCCAGTGATATGCGGGTGACCCTGCCCACCTCTGATGTAACAGAGACAGGATCAGGTGAAGGGTGGCCCCGTCCTCCTCAGCTAAGACATATCAGGCTGTCGGGATTCCCGCAGTGTCTCCAGTGGAGACACGATGGATGCGCTGCGCTGGACTATCGGGAGAGATCACCCATCGCTGGACCCTGGAGAAGAGATCAGCCATTGCTGGATAGCAAGAGTGGATTACCACCACTGGAATCTTTTTTATTTTTTTTTAATAAAGGACTCTTCCCAACGGTGTGTGTGTGTTTTTTAACAATTTTTTACACTTTCTTTGTGAAATGGTAGGGGTACTTTTGTACCTCCTTACCATTTCAAACAGGGGGGGGCCGGAATCTGGGGGTCCCCTTGTTAAAGGAGGCTTCCAGATTCTGATAAGCCCCCCGCCCGCAGACCCCCACAACCACTGGCCAGGTTTGTAAGGATGAGGCCCTTGTCCCCATCAACATGGGGACATGGTGCTTGAGGGGTCACAGACCCCCAAAGCATCCTCCCAATGTTGGGAGCATGTGGCCTGATAAGTTGAAGGGGGGGCGCTCTCTCATCCTCCCCTCTTTTCCTGTGGCCTGCCAGGTTGTGAGCTCTGATAAAGGGTCTGGTATGGATTTTTGGGGGGAACTCCACGCCATTTTTTTTTTATTTGGCGTGGCGTTCCCCTTAAAATCCATACCTGGTAATTGCATTTGGGGGAACCCCACGTTTTTTTTATCAATGACTTTCAATGACTGTTCTCTGTATTACGGGGACATCCGGCAATTCATTATATGAATGAACAAATGAATGAATGATTTGTATAACGCTACAAATGCGAACTGAATTGCCTCAAGGCGCTTGATCAGTCCTGTGCTTCATGTACTTTAGAAGAGGTAGGTCTTTAGTTTTTTTCTGAAGGCCCGATGGTTTTCTTCCATGCGGATGTTAGAGGGTAGAGCGTTCCATAGCCGTGGTCCTTGGACTGCGAATCTTCGTTCTCCATTTGCTTTGTAGTCGGATTTCGGGATGAGGAGGAGGTTTTGGTTAGTTGAGGGGCGTTTCCTTGTGTGCATTTATGGGTGAGGCAGAGGTTATAGCTGCGAGTGTTTTTAAATGACTTTTTTTCCTGCAGAAAGGACACTTTGTGCAGGGACAGTTCTAAGCATGGGAAACATGCGCCCCTTCACAGGCTTACTATACACACCCCCCAGGTACAAAATTTAAAGCAATATTACACTTTTATTATTTCACTTTAAGCATTATTAAAATCACTGGTCCTGAAAAAACATCCTTTTTTTAAAACTTTTTTTTGCATTGATACATGTCCCCTGGGGCAGGACCCGGGTCCCCAAACATTTTTTAGGACAATAACTTGCATATTAGCCTTTAAAATTAGCACTTTTGATTTTCAACGCTCGAGTCCCATAGACTTTAATAGGGTTCTAAAGTTCACGCAAAGTTTAGGTCTGTTTGCAGGTTCTGGTCCGAACAGAACCGGGGGGGGGGGGGGGGGGGGGGTGTTCGGCTCATCCTTACCCAGCAGGTTATCTTTGGAGGTAATTTCCACATCCTTACTAGGTATAAAGACAGGAGAGATTTCAGAGTTAAGCTGGGCTATGACAGCCTTTTTCTCAATGCGATAGTTAGGGAAGTAGGCCTGGTAGATGCGCACAATAAGTGCTGCCCAGACAGCACAGGGTTCACTTTTCAGCGAGGTAGTAGTCGGAGTAGGATAGATTTTTTTTTTTTTAACGGAGACTTTTTTTTCGGCACCTGTGTGTCGGGCAGTGGAGTTTTCCGATCACTGTATTCTATCTGTGACTCTAAATGCCTCAGACATACCACCTAGCGGGAGGGGTATATGGAGATTGAATTCGGCCCTACTTGAAGCAGAGATAGTAAGACAATCCTTTGAGGATTGTTTTCAACCACAGGTAATGATCCTAGACTTTTACAACAGTAAGTCAGAATAGTAGGAGCTTGCAAAACAGCGGACTGTTGGGCTTTTCAAGGCCATAGGAAGAAGGAAGCAGCAAGATAAGTATGTCAACTACCAGCGCTTGCAGAGGAAACTTGACCGCCTTGTTTCGAATAGAGGAGATTCTGAGGTGAAGCTCCTCCTTAGGAGACATCAATATGACTAGCACACCTCTTTGGTTCAGGAGAGGGATTATGGGAAATACCATTCTCCTGACCCTTACCAGAACTGTAAACAGAACGTAGCAGTTAAGACGGTCCATGGCCTGAAGGACAGTACCGGCTCTCTGACGAAGTCTAGGTCAGGGATCCTGGAGGTGGTCAGGTCATACTATGCCGATCTCCTGGGAGGAAGGAACCTTGATCGGACAAGGATGTTGGGTTTTTTGGACTCTACACCAGGTCTGGAAAGTAATGTTCCTTTGATGAATTTGACAGATGAAATCACTGCAGATGAGGTAATCCAAGCTATTGATAAACTAGCCATCAAGAAGACACTCGGGCCAGATGGTTTGATGGCCGAATTTTATAAATGTTATAAGACGATCCTGGCTCCCTACCTTGCATAGATTTTTAATGGCTGTTTGTATGAGGGTTCTCTCCCTCCCTCCATGAGGCGATCTGCAGTGATTCTTCTGTCAAAGGGTAAAGATCCTTTGATGATTGGGAATTGGTGCCCCATTAGCCTTCTTAATATCGATAGAAAGATACTGGCAAAGATGCTTTTCTGCCGATTTTCACCAGTGGCAGCCAGTTTGTTATCCCACCACCAGCACTGCTTGGTCCAGTCCAGGCTAGAAGCACTTTATCAGCAGTGTTACCTGTCTGGGAGGCCTTGGAGTGTTCTAGGGCTGCTGGTTGGGGTACATTTTTGCTGACATTGGATCAGGCTAAGGTCTTTGATAAGGTGAATCATGAGTACTTATGGCTCCTTCTTGGCAAATATTGCCTCGAGGGGGGTTTCATTGACTGGCTCAAGATTTTGTACAAAGGGGCTAAAAGCTTTCCTCTGGTTAATAGTTGGGTCAGACAGCCCTCTGTGGTCGGCTCGGGTGTGTGTCAGGGGTGTCCATTGAGTCCTCTGCTATATGTGTTTGCAAGCGAGAGTGGACCATTGTGTGGGGTACCTTTGGGCATCACTAGTGAGCCTCCTTTGAGGGTTGTGGCCTATGCTGATGATGTTTCTGTTTTTGTCTCTGGGACTGGGGAGGCGCAGGAGGTGGTCTCAGTGATAAAGCAGTATACAGAGGCATCAGGTTCAAAGGTCAACCAGGACAAGTGTGAAGTTTTTTGGATGAGCGTGGTAGGTGAGAGCTTTGTTCTCCCGGATGACTTCCCGGAGCCCCAGCAAACAATTAGAGTTTAGGCATTGAATTTGTCCCAGGTGACTATGGTCATGCAAATTGGGTGAACGGGCTGGAGAATTGCTGGAAAGGTTGACGGCTTTCCTTGAGAGAAAAGGTTGATCTGATCAAGACTTGATTCCAATTTTTCTATGTCAGTTTTGTTTGCGTTTTGCCAGCTTCTCTCTATACCAGGGTCTATAATTGTTTTTTCCAGCTGTTATGGGGGAACAGAATAAACCTTGTCAAAAGGAATGTGACTTACCTTCCTAGGTGGGAGGGTGGTCTAGGGATGATGAACCCTGAAGTATTTTTCTTTCTGATGTTTGTGAAATACAATCTTGGTAACATGTTAGCAGAGATACCATCTCGGTGGGTTGGTATTTTCCAGTCTTGGTTAAGGCCCTTTCTGTGAGACCAGGAAAATGGTGGGCCAGTGAAAAGCCTGAGGGTCAAGCATTATAAGCTCCCGGCTTATGTTGCCCCGTGTTTGAAAATGCTTCGGCAGTGGCAAGTAACAGCAGGAGAAGTCAGATCTCTTCTAAGGAAACTTCTTGAGAAGCGGATCATGAGCTCTGCTTTTTGCAAACCACTGGCCTTAAAGTATTACCCAAGCCTGGTTTTTGGGGTGGGTTTGCGATTGATTACTTTGGAGAGAATCGCAATGAAGTTTAGAGATCAGGCTTGGCTTGCCTTTCATGGAAAACTATATGTGAATGGAAACTTGAAGTTTCTTTCCATGAGTGATCGGGGCTGCCGGAGAGTGGAGTGTGGAGGAGTGGTGGAGTCCATGGATCACTTTCTACTTCAGTGCCCTTTTAATATAGAGGTGTACAAGAGGGTGGGGAGGGTTCTGAGTATACCCTTCCTCCCACATATAAGTTATGCAGAGTGGGTGTATGGGGCATTCCAGACTCATTGGGATTATGAATTGGAAAAAAATTTTTTAGTTAGCCTAATAGTCCCTGGTGATGCAGAACATTCTGGGTGAGGTTGGGAAGATTCAGGGTCTTGAGAAAGACAGGTGGCAGCAGGAGGCCTCGATAAGGGCCATGGAGAAATATCAGGACTCTGTAGCTGCTGCCTGCTGATCTCAAGATGTGCGGCTTTTTTTTATTTATTTTTTTATTCTTGTTTCACTCCCCTAGATTTTTAGAACAAATATATTTTTGATAAAAGGCTACATGCATGGTGACGGTGATGTTCCTTACTCTGGCTCTCTCTTAGGGATTATGTTGTGCGCAAATTTTTTTTCACCATTTATTATGTTCTTTTTTTTTTGTTTTGTATAGTCATATTCAATTATTTTGTAAATATGTTTTATTTATTTATTATGGTTTTATTGTATATAAGTTGTTGTTTGTAAGAGTTTTCAATAAACAAAATGAACCCCTCCTAATGGACACACCAGATGCACAGAACCAGGAACTCAGCAAATGGATGTCAGGAACCTCTCATAATGGGCACAGCAGGTGTACAAACCTGAGAACTCAGTCCGGGGATGGTTTGAACCCCTCATAATGGGAACAGCAAGTGTGTAGCGCAAAAATCTCACAGATGTAATCTCCAAGTGATAGAAGAGACTGTTAGGTAACCTATCTCTATAGCATCTCCCAAGCAGTGTTCCAGGTGGAGTGACCCTTTAAGCTTTCCCTAGAAGAGCCATGGGAATGACTATTTCTTGCCATTGAGACCCCCTGACCAGTAGCAGTATGCCCAGCTCGGTTCTAATTTGGGGCGTCTCTTGTTGTGCGTTTAGTCTGCGCATAAAGCTCCCCTAGCCGTCGCCATTGTTGCTTTAAACAAGTTGCTCAGTTGACTGATATAATTCAATTTTCATATCGAAAGAAAAATGTTATTTTAAAAGAAGCCTGTACAGTGCGCTCATGAATCCCGTAACCGAATCCGCAGGAAGGGACTCCGTAACGCGACCCCGGCTTGGGTTTCCTTCGCTGATTTAATAAAAACGAACAGGACGGATTTGGGAATATTTCATTAATCTTTCTTCCCTTTCAGTGAAAAGGAAATTAAGTCCAATCTAGTTTAAAGTATGTTTCAGTTACCATTCTACAATAATCTGCCAATGTCCATTTTATCCCTGGCAGGCGATGGACTAATTAGTCACACAAAATTCTTCCTGACCCCGCACTGAGCTACAGACATCCCCCCCCCCCCCCTTTCCCCGGTCCCTGAGCTGTAGATGGAGATATTGGGAGCATGTACTACGGATTGAATTTATTAGCTGAGCCTTAAAGAGGACCTGTACCGTGGAAGCTGTGCTGGAAAACGACAAGCAGAGGGCATAGGACTAGTCGCCAATATTGTCAGTGGTCTCCATGCAGCTAATCCCTATTATTGACTTGTCATGTGCGGGGACCATCTTGGTAGAGGCAGGGCTTTGCTTTCCCACCTGATGACTGGTGATTATATGACTGGTGCGGGAATATTTAAGAATCATCAGGAAAGGAGGAGGAAATACAGATCCACAGAATCTGTGCCCCGGGAAGACGTCAGGTGTGACGAAACATGTCGGGCGGAGCTATGCGCTGATGACGCTATCGCGCCCCACGTGACCCCAGAATTGCAGGTGATTGCTTTCTCTTTGCTGGCAAATGATTAAATTTTATATGCGCTCAGATATTTATACATTGTAAGTGTCCATTTGGTTTTCTTTTTCAATGAATATTGCCTGAATGGTGTTGCACCATTGGAGTTTTCTTCTTTATATGGTCCACCTCCTGCTCCTGGATGATCGGGACATCCCGCTGTGAGGGGCAATTATGGCGAAGGATCCATCTTGGATCCTTGGTGGTGGAACTTCTACTTTATCCTTAGCCCTTGTACACACGGTCGGAAGAATCCGTCGGAATGTGTCCCTATCGGACCGCGTTGTCGGATAATCCGACTGTGTGTGGTATACATTGGACTGATTCCGTCGGAATATCCGTCGGACCCAATTTTCCAACTTGTTGGAAATATTTTTCGACAAACTGGTCCGATCGGACATACTCCGATCATGTGTAGAGAATTTAGATCGGACAAAGTGCCACGCATGCTCAGATCAAATTCCTACACCAAAGCTATTGGCTACTAGCCTGAACGTAGTCCTGTCGTAATGAAATAACGTCATCACGTTCTGAACGATCGGATTTTCCGACAACTTGGTCCGACCGCGTGTATGCAACAGTTTCGGACAAAATCCGTCGGACAAAATCCGTCGGACAAAATCCAATGGATTTGGTTGGCAGAATGTCCGATCGTGTGTACAGGGGCTTAGACTTTATCCTTGGACTCGTTTAATCAGTAATTAGGACTTCAGAAGTGTATTCATTCATTTGTTTTGTTTTTTGCACTTTGCACTTTATGATGTTTTCACATACATTTATTGTGTTACAGCACAATTTATTTTGTTTATTGAGCTACAGAATTAATAATATAGGGGCCAAGGAGATCCTTGCACTGCAGGTCTTCAGGTACAGCTTCCACTCCAGCAACAGTGAGCAGCATAGTAGTGACATCACTACATTTCCTGAGATTAGAGGTCAGAGGCTTCAATCTACCTTTCTCACCCTTATTGAGACCAGGGCCCGGTAAACTTTTTCAAAACCTCCTATGCCCCAACAGTAAAAGCAAAGCTTATGCTAACATGGTAAAAGTATGGGAGTAAAAAATATGTATTGAAATGCTGTAAGGCTATGGATGGGGCTATATGACATTGTGAAGGGGGGTGGGGGGGAGTAGCAGGTTCTGAAAAGGGTTTGGGGACTCTGCAGCAGACTTGGTGGCTTCTGGAGGGAGCTAGGGGCAGCTATGTGGGATGGGGTCTCTGGAGGGGGCTATAAATCTCTGCAGGCGGCTTTCCAGTGGCACTATTGTAGTCTCAACAGCATAGGCTGGGAAGGCACCATGAGCAACTGTTGGAGGTTTGGGTCACCATGGGAGGTTTGAAGGCTCTGCAGCAAGCTAGAGGGCACTGCAGAAGTTTGAGGGGCACTATAGACACTGAGGGGAGATTGAGGGGCACATTGGGCAACTATGAAAGGTTGGGTGCTCTATGGGAATTGGAAGGCACTGTGTGAGGTTAGGGGATCAGCAGGTGGCTGGAGGCCTGGGAGGAGAAAGGCCATGATCTGACAGTGGGCCATGGCCCTTTGGGCATAGCTCCCAACTGTCCCTGATTTCAAAGGTGTGTCACTGATTTGGATCAAAGTCCCTCTGTCCCTCTTTACTCCTCATTTGTCCCATTTTGGTCTGATCTACACTATATTACTAAAAGTATTGGGAAGCCTGCCTTTACACGAACATGAACTTTAATGGCATCCCAGTCTTAGTCCTTAGGGTTCAATATTGAGTTGGCCCACCCTTTGCAACTATAACAGCTTCAACCTTTCTGGGAAGGCCGTCCACAAGGTTTAGGAGTGTGTCTATGGTAAAGTTTGACCATTCTTACAGAAGCGCATTTCTGAGGTCAGGCACTAACATTGGATGAGAAGGCCTGGCTCGCAGTCTCTGTTCTAATTCATTCCAAAGATGTTCTATCGGGTTGAGTTTAGGACTCTGTGCAGGCCAGTCAAGTTCCTCCACCCCAAACTCGCTCATCCATGTCTTTATGGACCTTGCTTTGTGCACTGGTGCTCAGTCATATTGGAACAGGAAGGGGCCATCCCCAAACATGGGAGCATGACATCGTCCAAAATGTCTTGGTATACTGACACCTTAAGAGTTCCCTTCACTGGAACTGGCCAAACCCAACACCTGAAAAACAACCCCACACCATAATCACAACTCCACCAAATGATTTGGACCCGTGTGGAAAGCAAGATCCATAAAAACAGGGATGAGGGAGTTTGAGTTGGAGGAACCTGCACAGAGTCCTGACCTCAACCCAAAATAACACTTTTGGGATGAATTAGAGCAGAGACTGCAAGCCAGGCCTTCTCATCCAATATCAGTGCCTGACCTCACAAATGCTCTTCTGGAAGAATGGTCAAACATTCCCATAGATAACACTCCTAAACCTTGTGGACGGCCTTCCCAGAAGAGGTGAAGCTGTTATAGCTGCAAAGGGCGGAGCCAACTCAATATTGAACCCTACGGACTAAGACTGGGATGCCATGAACCTCTTCCTGTCTGCGCTATAGCCGAATGATGGCTACAGCACGGACCTACATTGCCCAGGGGCCATCAATAGACGTCGTCTACTTTGCCTGCATGGCGCGCTCTGTGATTACAGAGTCAATGAGACTCGGGTGATCACAGATCGGAGTAAGGGGTTGATCCTCACCCCTTGCCACATGGTCAGCTGTCAGCCAATGACAACTGATCACGTGATGTAAACAGAAGCTCAGTAGGCATTTTTTTTTCTCCTCACACTGACAGCATGAGGAGAAAAAAACCAATCACCGGCTACTGTTGAAGGGACATCGGTCCCGAAGAGGAAGAGGCACAGCCACCTCATCTGTGCCAAAAAGTACCTGCCAGTGCCCACTGTGCCAATGATCAGTTCCCACCAGTGAATACCAGTGCCACCAATCAGTGCCACCTATCAATGCCCAAGAGTGACACCTATTAATGCCCACCAGTGGTGCCAATCAGTGCCTCATCAGTTTCGTGTCTTTGGCCATGTTGGTTGACTGGCACAGGAAGTGCACTGCTATTGTTCTTCTTCCAGGCTCTGTGTTTTCAGTCATCTTCATTGGCCACCCCAGAGTGGTGGAACCCCTGTACATGTGCATGGGTGCCTTGTCACAGGAGGTGCACTGTTTTTCAGGAGGGATTCAAAAGGGTAAATCTTTTCAGGTACTGTTTAGGTGTAATTATCATTTCTAGATGTTACCTGTAAGGTAAGGTGGCCAGATTTTAAAAATGAAATCCGGGGACATATTTTATTATTTTTTTTACTAGTAATGGCAGCAATCAGCAACTCATAGCGGGACTGTGATATTGCTGTGGACAAATCGGACACTAATGCCACGTACACACCACCGGTTTTCCCATCGGAATAAACTCCGAAGGTTTTTCCAATGGAGTTCCGCTGAAACTGTCTTGCCTACACGCGATTACACCAAAGTCCGACCGTCTAGAACACGGTGACGTACAACACGTATGACGGGACTAGAAAAAGGAAGTTCAATAGCCAGTAGCCAATAGCTTCCGTCTCGTACTTGCTTCAGAGCATGCGTAGTTTTTGGTCCGTTGGAAAACAGCATACAGACGAGCGGTTTTCCCGATTAGGAATTGGATCCGTCTGAAATATTTAAAACATGTTCTATTTCGAGGTCCTTCAGAATGTAAAAAAAAAAAAGTCAGATGAGGCCCACACACAATCGGAATATCCGATGAAAAGATTCCTTCTGACTTTTTCTGTCAGACGTTCCGCTTGTGTGTACGTGGCATTAGTGACACTTTGTGGGACCCAGTGACACTAATACAGTGATCAGTGCTAAAAGTATGTACTGTCACTGTACTAATGACACTGGCTGGGAAGGAGATAACATCTAGGGCAATCAATGGCTTAAATGTGTGCCTAACAAGTGTTTTCTCACTGTGGGGGAGGGGATTTTACTAAGGGAAGACATAGATCCCTGTACTTGCTTTGCAGGAACACAGGATCAATGTCTTCCACACAGACAGAATGGTGAACTGCCTTGTTTACATAGGCAGACCACTAGGCGAGTCCGCCGGATCCGCTGATTGGCTCTGATACCCAGAAATGCAGGATCACGTATATAAGTGATCCTACGCAGTGCAACCGCCCTGTAGCAGTAAATCTGCTACCAGGCGATCGGCAACTGGTTAAGATCATCAGCATTATGATAACTTACAGGCAGGGGGCGCTCTATCATGGCTCTGGCTGGCTCTGTCACAGTGTGTCACATAACATGGCTGCTGGGTGCTGATTTTGTTAACTTCCGACCAATAAGCGCCTGCTGCCTGTGAGTTCTGATACTATCCATTATACCAGAGAGACAGACACAGTGTTATGTATTCACAGACACCCCCAAAGCTCACCTGTGTTGAAGCCTTAAAGGCACTGGCAGCCCCCCGATTGGATCCGCTTCCCCTCTATTCCTGCTGCTAGACATCTTCAGCTGAGCTCAGCTGCCTCTCTGCCCATTGCTGCTGCTGCCACCTGCCTCACAGCCTCTCAAGTCTCACTCCCCGGGCCCCGGATACTACTGGGTGGGGAGTGGAGGAAAATAGATTTTGACAGGCTACTGGCAGCTAGACTAGGCTCTGCAACTGAGCCTCCTGGGTGCCCAAAACATCGGGATTTAGGGCTCATTTAAACCATATAGGTGTGTCTAAGTATGCGTGTGGGTTGCCTCTCAGTGCCCATCATTGAAGCCTCATCAGTGCCCATCAGTGTAGCCTCATCAGTGCCCATCAGTGAAGCCTCATCAGTGCCCATCAGTGAAGTCTCATCAGTGCCCATCAGTGAAGCCTCAGTGCCTATCAGTGCAGCATATCAGTGCCCATCAGTGCAGCCTATCAGTGAAGCCTCATCAGTGCCCATCAGTGCAGCCTCATCAGTGCCCCTCAGTGAAGCCTTATCAGTGCAGCCTATCCTTGCCCATCAGTGAAGCCTCATCAGTGCAGCCAATCAGTGCCCATCAGTGCAGCCTCATCAGTGTCTCTTCATCAGTGCCTAGCAGTGCCCATCAGTGAATCTTATCAGTGTCTCTTCATCAGTGCCTATGAGTGCCCATCAGTAGAACTTATCAGTGCCAATCAGTGCAGCCTCATGAGTGCCCATCAGTTACAAGAAAACAAAAAACTGTGGATCATAAGTGCAGCCTCATCAGTGCCCATCAGTGCAGCTTATCAGTGGCCATCAGTGCAACCTCATCAGTTACAAGAAAACCCCCAAAAATCTAAAAACTATGGATCATCAGTGCAGCCTCCTTAGTGTGGCCTCATCAGTACCCATCATTGCAGCCTAATTAGTGCCCATCAATGCAGTCTATCAGTGCCCATCAATTCAGCTTTATCGGTGCCCATCAGTTCAGCCTCATCAATGCCCATTAATGCAGCCTATAAGTGCCCATCAGTGCAGCCTCATCAGTGCCCATCAATGCAGCTTCATCAGTGCAACCTTATCAGTGCCCACTAATGCAGCCTATAATTGGCCATTAGTGCTGCCTCATCAGTGTCCATCAGTGCAACTGCCAATGGCATCTGTTTTTTTTTTTTGGTGGGGGGCGGAAAACAACCACCCATCTCCCCCGAGCGGCACTCACCCCCCCCTCACCTGGTGTTTGCAGAGTGGACAGGCAGAGTCATCCTTTATACATTAACTGACAGTGTTTGCTCCCTCTGCCATTGTTGGTATCTATCCTCCGTATAGGTAAAAATATGGCAACTGCAAACCAGGAACGTCATTCGTGCTGTAAATCTTTTCCTCTCGCCGCGATGAAAGGGATTAGATTATATTTTACACTAGCAGGAATTAAAAATGTTTCTATTCCAGCAAATATGCACTTAATTCCCCTCTGTCAGCAGTGGATATTAAAGATGATTAGCCGGCATACGACTGTCTGTGGAGGTCACAATGGCGTCTCTGTTACACTTTTTTGCTGCTATCCTGTGGGCCGGGAAATCCAGATAAAAGTCCTTTTGGATTATCTCTCGTCTTCTTGTTTCAGGAATCAAATATGAATGTAGCTGAGCCACGTTCGGAGGACCTGTAATAAGCTGATAATTACACACACAGATATGAGCTTTGTGCTTTTCCGATGACTTGACATACCAGGTGATCTAGTGCAGGGCTCCTCATTCTGAGACCGGGGCCTGGAAAATTCTTCTAAAACCTTCCATACCCCAACAGTAAAAAAGTAAAGCTAATACTCACACAATAAAAGTATGGGAATGCAAAATGTGCATTGAAATGCTGGAGGACTCTGGATGGGGCTGGGAAGATGAGGTTTATAGAGAAGTTTGGAAGGTCGGGGGGAGTACTGCAGGACACTGTCAGAGGATGGGGTCACTATGGAAGGCTGGAGGATCTGCAGTGGCCTGAATGGAACTGGGGGAGGTTGGGGGGCTACTGTGAAAACAGAGGGCTCTCAGAGGGCTTGGAAGCACTGTGAGCCACTATGGAAGGTTGGGGGGGGGGGGGGCAGCAAGCTCTCAGAAACCCCGGGAGGAGGGAGGTGGACCATTATATGTGTTGGGGGCACTATGGAGAGCTGGAGGCTCTGTAGTGGCCCAGGAGAGGGAGGGGCACTGTCAGTTTTGGGAGCACTGTGAGGGCTGATGGTTCTTAGGAAGCCTGAGGAGAATATGGGCCACTATATGTGGTTCTGGGGGCACTTCGGAGTGCTGGAGACACTGCAGTAGGCTGGGAAGCAGGGGCACTATGGAGGGCAGGAGGTACTCCAGTGGGCCAGGAGAGGGAGGGCACACTGTCAGAGGTTGGGGAGCACCATGAAGGCTGAGGGATCTCAGGAGGTCTGGGGAGAATGTGGGCCACTATATGTGGTTGGTGGGCACTATGGTGGGCTGGAGGTTGGAAGCACCATGGAGGGCTGGAGATGCTGCAGTAGACTGGAGGGCACAGTGGAAGGTTGGGGGTCACTGTAAAGGTTGAGGGCACTCAGGAGGTCCGAGGAGAATGTGGGCCACTGTAGGTAGTTGGGAGGCACCACGGAAGGCTGGAGACTTAGCAGTAGGCTGGAGGACACTGTGGAAAGTTGGGGGCTACTTTGAAGGCTGATGGCTCTCATGGAGCTTGGAGGCACTGTGGGTCACTATGAGAGGTTGGAGTTTGGGGGGGGGGGGGGCATGGGAAACCAGAGGCACTGTGATAGGTTAAGGGATCTTTTTTTTTTGGTAGAAATGGACAACTGCTGAAATTCATGAAAGGTCAAAGGTTGTATTGCCTTCTTACCACCTGCACACGGGCGCGGGGCGCTTTGCACAATGGCCCTATTCGCTAGAGCAGGTCATGCTTGAAGGGCGCTATGCCTACCAAAAATTACAGGGAGCACAATTCCTGCTGTGGTTGTGAAGCACAGCATCCCAGCTGCAGCACGTGTGCAACTCTGGATTTGCTGCCTCTGCACTGGGAAAACTGAAGCGCAACTTCAGGGTTTTACCACCCCTCAGATGCTAGTGTGAATGAGCACCTAGTGTGAGCTGGGATATAGGGTAGGGCCTCTCTTTCTCTGCACTGGGAATTCTATGATCCAAACTACTAGTGCTAAGCTCCCAATACTCCCAATAAAGCTAATGCATCACTGCCCCCCCCCCCCCCCACTCCAGGAACGTGTTTGTCATTCTGGTGGAATGCAACCCAAGTAACACAGGTACCGGTTCCTCCTGTGCATCCTGGAAACTCTCTTTTGCTTACACAATAAAATAATAATCTTATTATGAATAGTTTTATCAGTATGGGACAATGTATTGAATGCCATATTCCAATAAACACTTTTTAGTGGTATGTATCGGCCCTTAGCTGTCCTATTTGCTCTTTTTTTCTACTTCCCACTTAGGAGTGCTGCACAATGAGTTCTACAGGAATACTACAGAATCAATCAGAATTCAAGTTGGGTGCTTCTTCCCATCATATAAACCAAAGCCTAGGTACCACCTCATGTGATCAGCACTGCAGGGAGCCTGAGGCAGCATCCCCCCCCCCCCCAGGAGAGTTACATATTTCAGGCCTTCTGCTTCTTTTTTTGAAGTGGAAGCTGATAGCGTTTGAGCGTGTGTCCACTTTATAATGTCATTCATCTATAGTTACAGTTGCTGCAAACATTTCAGAATTTGTATGTTTAGAGGTGTTTTTATGTTTAGGGAAACGTAATAAATATTTCTCGAAAAACAGCGTGACTTTGTTCGGTCTGCAGACGCCGCCGTTCATCTTGTATTGTGTTATACCTTAGTAATATATTATTTGTATTTGTTTGCATACAATAGTCATAATTGAATCCCCGTGTGGATGAGGCCGGCGTGGCTGGACCTCGCTGAGCACAAGCCTCGGAAATATTTTTTACTCATTTTCCTGAGAATTGAAATGATCGTTAAATTTTTTTTCCCGGTTGAGCTCTATAATCCAGGCAGAATTACGTAGCTGTATATGTAGATGTAGAGCCCGGCGCATATTGCAAATTACAATATTAAAACCAGCAAGGAGCCTCCGAGCCCACGCCGCACAGCCAAATAGATCATTTGAAATGCTTATCGTTAGAATTTTCACCAACTTTATGTTTTCAGCATCTCAGCAGGAGACAATTTAAAAAATGCGGAAAGAAAGGCGCCAGTGGAGGTGAAAATCTGAATACACAATCGTTACATGTCAGATGTCAATCTAGGCACAGATGTCTGCTCGCCTGGAGTATCCTTCATCAGATTTGTGCCGCAGGTCTGATATTGACTAACTTTTAAATATACATAAACATGAGCTACTGTATGCCTGTGTGTACCGCATATACCCAGAGTCACATGGTGACATTACACCATTAATACTTCTATTATTCCATGTGTTTGTATTTCCTTTCCTTTTGTTTCATTTTCTCTCCTTTATTTTTGTTTCTTTCCTTTTTTTAAATTCATGTTTCTGTTCATTCCCTTCGCTTCACCTTCATTCTTTTTTCTTCTCTTCTCTTTTGTTTCATTTCCCTTGATGGTATTGTGATCAGAACTTTTAGTATTTCCCTTTCTTTTCTTTCCTTTCCTTTTCTCCTTCCTCTTTCCTCCACCCATTCCATGTCCTTCCACCTTTCCTTTCCTTTCCTTTCCGTTCCTTTCCCTTCCCTTTTACCTTCTTTTCTTTTAACCTTTCCTTTCCTTTATTTTTCCTTTCCTTTTCTTTTCCCCTTCCTCTTTCCTCCACCCATTCCATGTCCTTCCACCTTTCCTTTCCTTTATTTTTCCTTTCCTTTTCTTTTCCCCTTCCTCTTTCCTCCACCCATTCCATGTCCTTCCACCTTTCCTTTCCTTTCCTTTCCTTTCCTTTCCTTTCCTTTCCCTTCCCCTTTCCTTTTACCTTCTTTTCTTTTAACCTTTCCTTTATTTTTCCTTTCCTTTTCTTTTCCCCTTCCTCTTTCCTCCACCCATTCCATGTCCTTCCCCTTTTCCTTTCTTTTTTCTTTTCCTTTTCCATTTCCTTTTCATTTAAATGTTCCTTTCCTTTCTGTTCCGTTCCTTTCCTTTCCTTTTACCTTCTTTTCTTTCCTCCCTATTTAATTCAATCTTATTTTATTCAGAAAAAAGGTTGAGAAAGAGAAGGTAAACATCATAAGCTTCGTATGTGCCTGTACAAAAACATGTCTATGATATATATAAGCGGATTGAAAGCATGTAAATAAAGCCTACTAGGAAACCGTTAATGATAGTAATCCATGTTTGGGGGAGAAGGGGAGAGGGAGAAGAGAGAGAGGGAAGAAAAAAAAAAAAAAAGGGGGGGGATAATAAACACATACATATAGACACATACAAACAGATAGAGTAAAATTAATACAGCGTATAAGCCAAAGAACCTTTCGTCTTCAGCACTGCCAGGGGGGATCAAAGCTGACCCCTGCGCAGAACTCCAGACAAAATTATATAGAAATCTGTGGCTAAAATATTCCGTAGGGTTCTTACACCAGTTCAGGAACACTAGATAAGTTGGAGCCATGGTACATTAGCTAGATGTATTCCTAAGGGTGTATGGAAATATATAAAAAAAGGAAAAAGAATCAGGGACAAATAAGAGGGGGCATAGAGATAGGGGACGAGAACCACTCCATCATGGACCCAGGGCGACGCCGTCCAGGCCATGTTCAGCCCAGGAGATAAACTCAGAGGAATAACGGAACATGGACCATGATGTCCAGGTGAGAGCAAACTGTTCATTTTTACCACATTCCTCTGCCAACAGACGTTCCAGGTCCCTTATGCGGTCCACCTCCATAGCCCAGTCCCCAAGGGAAGGCATGATCGCCGATCTCCAGTGACGGGGGATCACTACCCTGGCCGCCGCCAGGAAGTGTCGTAAAATATCTTTTTTGATGGATTTGAATGTACCAGGGAGTATAGATAAGAGAGCCACCTCAGGTGAGGGGTGTATAGAGGTCGCCATCAGCTTACAGTAAAGTTTGAATATCTGTTGCCAATACTTTTGCACCGGAGGGCATTCCCACCATATGTGCAGCATGGTTCCCCGGGAGCTAAGACACCGCCAGCAGGTATCTGGTACTCCCGGGTTGAAATGGTTTATCGTCGATGGGCATCTATACCATCTCGTTACCAGTTTAAATCCCTTTTCCTGGGTCTTAGTGGCGAGAGATAGTTTGTGCGTCAGGATAAAGCATTTCTTCCAGTCAATAGAAGAGATAGGGTGTTGTAGTTCTGTCTCCCAGGCCGCCGTAAACGGAGGGAGGTCAGGGGAGGAGCTATTAAGCAAGAGGGAGTAAAGTTGAGACACCACATGCGTTGGGGGCTCTGCCTGCAAGAGCAGTCCCTCAAACCCTGTCTTTCCTCCCTATTTAAACCTCCCAGCTCCACGGAGACTTTACTGTCTGATCTACAGCTTGTACCTGTGAAACCTGTTCCTGAGATCCTGATTCTTTTCTTGTGTTTGACCCGGCTTGACTAGGTTGCTCTCTGTTCTCCTGACCTCGGCTGGCCTTGTGACTACGCTTACCTCCTCACTGCTTGATATCCTGTTGCCGAACCTTGCCTGCCTCCTGACTATTCTCTGCTTGTCGTTATATTTGCTTGATTGTCTGTTACCGAACCTGGCTTGTCTGACCAAGCACATGCTTCCTGTTCCTGCTTCCTGTCTGCATCAGCTGAGCTGACTACACCTGCTGTTAACCTGCTGGTCTACTCTGGGAAGCCATCCGCTGCACATAAGATGATCCAGGCACCCATACATCACCTAGGTCTGGTGACCACTGTTCCCAACATCGGTGGTCCTTGAACCGGGGTTGTACACGAGGCCTTCCCACTACACGTCAGGCTCATCCATTAGGTACATGACAGAATCAGACAGCCATGTCTGAGGCTGCAAGTGGGAAGTCGGCCAGAGTTAGAGATCTGTCAGCTTCTTGCTGGCCTGACCCAAGCTGTCACATTTCTGTAGGAGGGCTATGCGCAGTTGGAACAGAGAGTACAGACTCTATCTACACCAGCAAGTACCACAATGACCACCACTGTTGCATCCTCTGCCATCGGGATTGCCACCACAGAACCCTCAGTGGTGATGTTGCTTCCTGAACATAGAGTACCAGTACCGGAGGGATTTTCTGGGGACCAGGAAAAATTTTGATCTTTCCGCAACTCATGTCAGTTGCGCTTCCGTTGCAGCCTCGAACATTCTCCCTGGAATCCACCAAAGTGGGATTTATTATTTCTCTGTTCCAGTGCGTACCCCAGTCCAGGGCCCACCAGCTGCTGGAGAGGAATGACATATTGCTACAGTGCATGTCCACCTTCTTTGATGCAAAGGCCAGTCTATATGATGACCTACATTGGACCTCCACAGCAGAGGCTGCCCCTCATGTACTCCAGCAAGGCTGCAGGATGGCTGAGGACTATGTGATAGACTTTAGGAGCTGGAGTGCAGACACACAGTGGAATGAAGCAGCCCTGCAACACAAGTTCCACTTCGGACTTTCAGAGAGCTTGAAGACTGGCACGCGTCAGAGCACATTGGAGGCCCTTATCACATTGGCCATCCAGATCGACTGGTGGCTCCGGGAGTGATGGTCAGAAAAATCTGCTCAGCAGCAGCGTCCGGTTTGGGTGATGCCCTGGATCCCAGCTATTGCTTATCCTGCTCCTGCTAGCTCTGCTTCAGTCCAGTCTGCTCTTGTCATTCCTGCAGCTGAAGCACCAGAGCCTATGCATCTTGGCTTTGTACTCCTCCCTTTGTCTCCTGAAGAACGCTTACACCGACGTCAGAACAAATTTTGCCTACTGCAGGGGTACGGGCCATTACGTGTGCACCTGCCCAGCTAAGACACGTAAGTGGCAATCTCCTCTGTCAACCTTGTCCCTTCACTCGTCAGTGCCACTCATCTTACTCGTCTCAGCTCGTTGCCAGAAAAGGAAGTGCCAGACATCGCGATCATTGACTCTGGGGTTTGCGGTTGTTTTATTTTATTGACCTGACCTTTGCCACACAACAACACATCCCTTTAAGGTCCAAGGCATAAGGATTCTCTGTCTTCCTGGCTGACAGGTCAAGTATCAAGTCCAGACCTGTAACCCAAGAGACTTTTCCCCTACCCTTATTGACCACCTCCCAGCGTAAGGAGATTCTCAGCCTTTACGCTATCATGTCTCCATTATTTCCTGTTATTCTAGGCCTACCTTGGCTGCGGGTGCACAATCCCCAAGTTGATTGGGCCACAGGGAAGATCCACTTCCACTCAGCTTACTGCCAGGAACATTGTCTACCAGAGCCCTCAGTTCCTCCTGCTACATTAATTTGCACGGAGTCTGAGTCTGAGGTACAACAAACCATACCTGAACCCTACTATGATTTCCTGGACGTGTTCAGTAAACTTGAAGCTGACATCCTTCCCCCACAACGGCCATACGACTGCCCGATTGAACTCCTTCCTGGGGCTGAAATTTGCTTTGGTAGGGTCTTTCTCCTCACTGAGCGAGAACAGGAGCAACTAAAAGATTATATTCAGGAAAACTTAAAGAAGGGGTTCATTCGGCCCTCTACTTCCCCAACAGGTGCAGGGATATTCTTTGTCTAGAAGAAAGATCACTCCCTACGTCCATGTGTGGACAATGGAAATCTCAACAAAATAACCGTTAAGAATAAGTACCCTATCTCCCTGTCCTTCCATGTCCTTCCCCTTTTGTTTCCCTTTTCCATTTATTTCCCTTCCTTTCCTTTGCACTCTATTTTCTTTCCTTTTTCCTTTTCTCTTTCCTTTGCTTGTCCATTTTCCTTACCATGTCTTTCTTGTTTTTCCTTTCCTTTCCCTTCTTTTCTTTTCTCTTCCCCTTTCCTTTCTGTTTCCTACACCAATTCCATGTCCTTCCCCTTTCCTTTCCCTTTTCCATTTGTTTCCTTTAATTTTCCTTCCTTTCCTTTGCACTCTGTTTCCTTTCCCTTTTCAGTTTCTCTTTTCTTTCCTTTCCTTTGCTTCTCCATTTTCCTTACCATTCCTTTCCCTTCTTTTCTTCTCTCTTCCCCTTTCCTTTCCTTTCCTTCTTGTTTCCTACACAAATTTCCTGCCCTTCCCATTTCCTTTCCCCTTTGTTTCGTTTCATTTCCCTTCCTTTCCTTTGCACTCTGTTCTCTTTCCTTTTTCCTTTTTTCTTTGCTCTTTTCTTTCCTTTCCTTGTCCATTTTCCTTACCATTCCTTTCCATTCTTTACTTTCCTTTCCCTTCTTTTCTTTTCTCTTCCCCTTTCCTTCCTGTTTCCTACACCAATTCCATGTCCTTCCCTTTCCCCTTTCCTTTGCTTTCCTTTCCTTTTCTTTTTCTCTTTTCTCTTTCCTTTCCTTTCCATTTTCCTTACCATTCCTTTCCATTCTTTCCTTTCCTTTCCCTTCTTTTCTTTTCTTTTCTCTTCTCCTTTCCTTCCTGTTCCCTACACCAATTCCATGTCCTTCCCTTTCCCCTTTCTTTTCTTTTCTTTTCTTTTCCTTTCCTTTCCTTTCCTTTCCTTTCCTTTCCTTTCCTTCCTGTTTCCTACACCAATCCCATGTCCTTCCCCTTTTCCATTTGTTTCCTTTCATTTCCCTTCTTTTCCTTTCCACTCTCTGTTTCCTTTCCTTTTTCCTTTTCTCTTTTTTTTCCTTTCCTTTGCTTGTCCATTTTCCTTTCCTTTCCTTTCCTTTCCTTTCCTTTCCTTTCCTTTCCTTTCCTTTCCTTTCCTTTTCTTTTCTCTTCCCCTTCCCTTCCTGTTTCCTACACCAATTCCACATCTTTCCCCTTTCCTTTCCCTTTTTTCCACTTGCTTCCTTTAATTTCCCTTCCTTTCCTTTGCACTCTGTTTTCTTTTCTTCTTCCTTTTTTTTCTTTTCTTTTCTCTTTCCTTTCCCTTCTTTCCTTTTCCTTTCCATTTTCCTATTCAGCTCTGGATTAAAGGTGAGTATTGCAGCCTAAACTGCTTGGATTTGGGCTTTCTGAGAGCGATATGGCAAGACACAATCATGTTTTAAAAACCAAATACAAAGGTTTTCATCACATCAACAAATACTAATAAGATGTTATCCTCTTTTAATCTGATCACGTTTACATAAATACCTAAAAGAAAGGAGAGTTTTCCTCTAGCCCCGGCTTTTGCATTCTCTGGAGGCCCCTGAAATTTACACGGACTTCTACCAGTGATATAAAATGTATTTTATTACCTTTGAGACACTTGTTATAAAATAAAGCTCCTGTAAACAGCCTAATTATCTGCTGCGTCTCTACCAGCGAGAGGCTTTTCTCTCTCCCCCCCCCCTCCCCCCCAAACCGCGGCTTTTACACCTGAAAAAGATTAGCCGGGACCACCAGTTGCTCGGGACTCTAATCTCAGTATTTTGTTTCTGTCGTGTTCGCTACAATCGCTGCAGGTGCTCTAATTAATTAGCCGAACGGGGAGATTCCGCACTCCGTCTCCGCAAGAATTTGCTTTACTGCTCCTCGGGTTCAAAATTAAAATGTGTCCATGATGTGCTCCCTCCGAGAACCCTGACAACCCGGAGAGAGAGCGAAAATGTCTTCTACGGCTGCAAACCTTCTCCACCGCGGCCAATGAGCTTGTGCGATTAAAATCGATACAATTATACAAGTATAGTAGATCACATGTAACGATCATTATCAATGAGCCCTGACTGGTAGTTTGCTAAACATTAAAAACAATTGTCACTTTTTTTTTAATTCTTGCATGCATCTTTTTTTTATTTTTTATTCTTTGTTGCATTTTAGAGCTCTGCTGCATCCTCTTTGCAGCCACTTCCCGTCTACATGCTGATCACATTGTAATTACACTTGTCGATTATCGGCATTCCTTTCCTCCTACTGTCACAGCGGTAAAGGCTAGTACCCCCCCCCCCCCCCCCCCCCCCGGGACAAAAGGAACTTTTTCATATCAAGACAACAATATTAATGCAAAGGATAGAAAGGTAGAAAACATGTATTAGATAAAAGACACACTGTCATAAACAAAAATAACAGTGATGCATAGAGTAAGATACAGTATCCAATATAAAATATAAACAGTAAAGCACTTCTCCGCTAGTCCGATGCGTTTCGGGAAATTCAAGAATAAATCCCTTCTTCAGGGGCATGAGGGAGATAGTAATTGGAGATGCTCTGAAATAGAAAGAACAGACAAATTCTAGACTTATGCCGCGTACACACGATCGGAATTCTAATCGGAAAAGCCTTGGATGGTTTTTCCGACGGAATTCCGCTCAAGCTTGTGTTGCCTACACGCGGTCACACCAAATTCCGACCGTCAAGAACGCGGTGTGACGTGCAACACTACGACAAGCCGAGAAAATGAAGTTCAAGGCTTCCGAAGCGTGCGTCAAATTGTTTCTGAGCATGCGTAGGAATTTTGCGCGTTGGAATTGCTGCAGACGATCAGAAATTTCCGATCGAAACTTTTTTCCATTGGAAAAATTGAGAACCTTCTCTCAATTTTTTTTTTTTTTTTTTAATTCTTTATTTATGGATTGCAGGTAATACAGAAGCAAACTGTAAAAGAAACAATAGACGCCCAGTCGTCTCAATACAACACATAATACAGTCAGTACATGGTGGGGAGCATGTGATAGTTTATAACAGTACAACTGTATCATACCTAGAGTAGCCAAGGCCCCAACTCTTACCGGGTACCTTGAGTCTCTTGCTCGGTACTTCCTTTTATAGTAATGCGGCACGTGGAGTGTTCCCTTCTAGGCCGACCCCAAGGCGTCTTTGTTAATTGTTTGGGGTCACTCACATAGTGGGAAGCCCAGTCGGAGCCACTCCCACGGCCAGCCGGCATTTAGAAAGAAAACTGGGTGAATAGCATGGTAAGGCCCGCGCAATCACTAGATATTTTTATCGGAAATGTGGGGAGTGGAAGAGGGAATGGAAGGGGGGTGGGTGGTGGGAAGGTTAAGGGACAGGAGGGAAAAAGAGGGGGGGGGAAATGGGTTAAAAGGTAGAAGGGGAATAAGGGGGGGTGGTGTGGACCCTAACGGTCCCCAGAGGGAGGTAAAGAATGTGGTGATCCCGGTGGTGAGCCCATACCGGAACCGTCTCTCTATTCCCATGTCAAGCATCACAAGTAAGTTCTGTATGCATCGGAATACCTAAACAGGTTCCAAGGCATCCATCGAGCGGTGTGTTCCTCCTCTCTATCATGCAAGGACGCTGTAAGCTGTTCCATTCGATAGATGTCGCAAACTCTCGCAAACCATTGAGACACCGTCGGAGCGGCCTGCTGCTTCCACATACTAGGTATGCATGCCCTGGCTGCGTTCAAAAGGTGTTTTAAAAGTGACTTACGAAACCTCTTTCCAGAAAGTGGGGTCAGGTTAAGAAAGATTGCCGCTGGGTCAGTCCGAAGATCAACAGCTGTGAGATCAAGTATGATCTTGAGAACTTGCCCCCAGAAATGGGACAATTGCGGGCATTCCCAAAATATATGGAGCAGGGTACCTGCATGTGCACTGCATCTCCAACACCCAGGGCTATGCCCCGGGAACATGGCTGCTAAGACCGTGGGAGTCCTGTACCAACGGGTCAAGATCTTGTATGTGATTTCCTGGTACTTGCTGCATAGGGATGACTTGTGTGCAAACAGCAGGACCCGAGTCTTTTGTTCTGTCGAAAAGCTGACATCAAGGTCCCTCTCCCATTTTCCTATAAACGTTGGGTCTCCCCGGGATAGAAGGTCCATTAAGATCCCATACGATTGGGAAAGAGACCCACGGATCGGTCCCTCACCCAAGCACAGGTCCTCAAATGGAGTTAACGGTCTGCGAAAGCTTTCACTGTTGGGCAATGATTTCAGAAAGTGAGAGAGCTGGGTCAGTTTCCACCTGCCCAGGGCAGTGTGCCCCAACTGCTCATAAATAGTCAAGACACTCTTCCATGCCCTCGGGCCCAGAAAGTGGGAAGCTCTGATCAGATCCTGGTCCGGAATGAGGCGAAGGGACCGGTCGACCGTGCCCGGAGAAAATTGCGGGTGTCCAATAATTGGGGTCATTGGTGAGGGAAAGCTGGGCACCCCCGCCAGTGAAAAGTATCTGGCCACCTCTCGTAGCGTGGATTCAACAAGGGGGTGTGCCAACGTCACCCCCGAAGAGATAGGCCCAACCCAGGGCAGACCCTCAATCGGGGAGGGCATGGACTCTCGTTCAAGACGAACCCACAGTTTATCCTTCAAATGCCTACACCAGTCAACCGTCCGGTTCATATGGACTGCTGTATAGTACCAAGCTGGGTCAGGGAGTCCAATCCCTCCCCTGTGTTTCGGTCTAAGTAATAAGGTTCGACTGAGCCTTGGGGGTTTGCCTTGCCAAACGTATCTGATAAAGACGGATCGTAGAGTCTTGAAGAATGACTGGGGGATTCGTATTGGCAGGGCCTGCATAAGGTACAGGATCCGCGGCATTATATTCATTTTGAGCACATTACACCTTCCGAACCAGGAGGTCGCCAAACGTGACCACCTCTCCAGGTCCGAGGTGATGGTTTTCAGGAGGGGCTGGAAATTTAGCCGGAAAACCAACTGCGGGTCTGGGGGTATCTTAGTTCCCAAGTATTGTATGGCATTAGATGCCCAACGAAAGGGGAAGTTTTTGCTTATAGACGTCTGAACGGAGCGGGGTATGGAAATGTTAAGCGCCTCTGACTTCTGCAAGTTGATTTTGAAGTCTGAGAGAGTTCCATACCTCCTTATCTCCGAAAGCAGATTCGGTAAGGTGGTGTGTGGCTCCGAGATATAAAAGAGGAGGTCGTCAGCAAAGGCAGCGACTTTATGGTGACATGTCGGGGTGTCCAACCCCTTGATATCAGCGTTAAGCCTGACGTGTTGGAGTAGGGGCTCAAGGGAGATTATGAAGAGAAGGGGGGACAAGGGACATCCCTGCCTCGTCCCATTGCTAATAGAGAAGCGAGATGACGCAATCCCATTAATCCTGACCACTGCTGTCGGAGTGGAATATAAAGCCGTTATCCAGGATATCATAGGGGGAGGGACCCCCAGGCGTTGTAGGGTGGCCAGCAAAAAGGGCCAGCTCACCCTATCAAACGCCTTTTCTGCGTCAACCGATAGTAGCATAAGTGGAACTTTAAGGCGCCTGGCCCGTTCCACAACGTCCACGGTCCTGGTGGTGTTATCCCTGGCCTCCCTATTACGAATAAACCCCACCTGGTCCAGCGGTATCAGGCGTTGAAGGATAGGTGCCAGTCTCTCCGCTAGAATCTTCGTGAACAACTTCAGATCACAATTCAGGAGGGAGATAGGTCTGTAACTAGCACAGAGAAGAGTGTCCTTCTCTGGCTTAGGTATAACTGAAATGCTGGCCTGCAAAAGCTCCGGTGGGATAGGCCGGCCCTCCAATATGGCATTAAAGGCCGAGACAAAGGGTGTAGACAACAAGGGGAGAAAAGTCTTGTAGTAAGGGGTTGTGAACCCATCCGGGCCAGGCGCCTTGCCCTTGGGAGAGTCCCGCAGCGCGGCCGCCAGTTCCTCCGGTGATATCGGCTGCGAGAGTGTCTCCATCTCTTCCGATGCAAGGGTGGGTAGGTTCGCCGAAGTCAGATATGCGTCTATAGCCGCGGATCGGGCCTGTGTGGCGTTCGCTGACGCCTGGGGGTGTAAGTTGTACAGGTCCTCATAAAAAGATCGGAAGCATTCCGCAATGGCCTTAGAGTCATAAATTTTTGCGCCCGTGGGACAAGATATGGCCGGGATGAAAGACGAATTCCGTTGAGCTCGTAGGGCGTTGGCCAAGGACCTACTGCATTTGTCCCCATACTCATAGTACGTTCTACGTACCCACATAAGTCTATTTTTCGCTTGAAAGAGAGAGAATTCTCTAATTTGCTCCCGAAGGTCTTTCACTTCTGCATCTAGAGCGGCCGTCGGCAGTGACTTGTGCTGCTGCTCACACGCGTGTAGCCTAGAGATAAGATCAGAGAGAGCTTTAGCTCTGGCAACCTTAAGCCTGTGCCCATGCTTAATAAGGATGCCCCTAATATAACATTTATGGGCTGCCCAGACCGTAAGAGGGTTAGGGACGGAGTCTTGATTGTTCTCAAAGAAGCCCTGTAATTCTCGGAGCACGTCTGAGTGGGTGTCTGTGTCCTTCAGGAGCGACTCATTTAGTCGCCACCACGACTGGCCCCGCGATTCTGGTTGAAGCTTCAGTGTTAAGAGAACCGGTGCATGATCGGATAAAGCAATGTGCCCAATCTGAGCATCAGAGACTAGTGGCAGGGCGCCATGGGCTACCAAGAACAGGTCTATGCGTGAATAAGAGCCATGAACAGCAGAATAAAAAGAGTAGTCCCTTTCCTGCGGGTGGAGAGTGCGCCAAACGTCCATCAAACGGTAAGAGTGAATGAGATCCTTTATTTGGGAGCGGGTACGCATAGACAGGGCAGAGGTACCCGTCGACGAGTCTCTGTGGGGGTCTAAGGTAAGGTTAAAGTCACCTCCGACAATTAAGGTACCCTCTGAGAACGCAGCCAGGGCAGATAGGCACGCTTCCAGAGCAGGCAGCTGCCCGACATTTGGCATGTAGAGGTTGGCAAGCGTGAAGGTTTGCGAGTTCAGTGTACCCTTGAGGAAGAGGTACCTCCCTTCACTATCGGTCTGGATATCCAACAACTTCCAAGGCAAGTTTTTAGCTAGGAGGATACACACTCCCTTCGATTTTGATATAGAAGAGGTGCTATGGTATGCTATAGGGAAATGTTTACTGTACAGCCGCGGTATTTGGTCAGACCTGAAGTGGGTCTCTTGTAAAAAAGCCACCTGAGGCCTCAACCGCCACAGCTCCGCAAGGCAGCTGGACCGTTTTTCTGGTATGTTTAACCCCTTAATATTCCAGGAGACCAGTTTCACAGCCATGGCAGCCGCTGAACCGGTCTTGGGCCCACCACCAGGGTCTGAGAGTAGGGGGAGGTGCAAAGGTTAAAGGAGTGGCAGGACAAGCAGACGGACAGGGGGAGACAAGGAGTAGATCTGGCTAGGAGAGGGAAGGGATAGGGGTGGAGGTAAGGGAAGAACGGGGAAATTCTAAAGCTCCTAACGGAGAAAGCCTGCCGGTTAAGGCAGAAAGGCCTATTGGGGGTAGGGGTAAGGCACAGCGGAGGGAGGAACCCCCAGCGCAGTACCCCCCCTGTAGCCCTTGGTCCCTGCAGCCCCAAAGAGGCCTGCAGGAGATAACGTCATCAACCTAACGGCAACACAACAGCATTTAACAAAAATAACGGATATTAACATATCTTCACAACAGTCTGCGGAAAATCATGGAGAACAGTGGGAGAAAAAGTAAGAGCATCCAAATACAATAAACAGTACATTGCATACCAGTCCCATTATCACTCAGGTTCCCGCCCCCTCCCCCAAATCCCCTTCCCACCCTCCGGCGAGGGGGGGCAAAAAAAATAAAAAATAAAAATAAGAAGTAAAATAAAATAAAAAACAAGGGGGGGGGGTGCCCCTGCACCGCCAGGTGACCAGGCCCCACAGCTGTCTCGGGTGTTAGACTGCCTCCTTCCAAGGAACCCAGGGGGACGACCAGTCTATTTCGTCCAGTCCATCAGACGGCAAAGGAAAAAGTAGGGGGGGTAGGGGGTGTGGGGGGGTAGCCCAAAGATGTTCAGTCAATACGGGCAATGTTCCAACAAAGGTTGACAATCCATTGATGGTGTCCGAAAGGGCCTAGGAACAGTACTGCATAAAGGTCTTAGGCATGGGCAGCCGGTTCCAGGCTACACCCGTGGCTAGTCGCCAGGCTGATCGGGGACCCCTATGTTCCACCTCCCCTCCCCTACCGGGGCCAACCATGGGGAGCTCCGGCAAGGACTGGACCGGTTAGCTCTCAATTAAAGGCACAAAACACAAAAAGAGGGGAAGAATAAAAAAAAAAAAAAAAAAAAGGGGGGGGGGAGAAAAAAAAAAAAAAACCCCCACATGTTCTCCAAACATCGAACTGGGAGGGAAAGCCCTACTCACTCTCATGGTTCATGGTCCTGAGGTGCTTGCGCTCTCCGGCGAGGTGGTCGGCGGTTTCTTCTTGATCTCTGCGGCCTGGCCTGAGGGTCGGGTTCGTCTGCTGGAGAGCTTTGCGGGACAACAAACGCCAGCCAATCAGGAACAGCAATCGGTGGGAGACCCAGCGTATCCAAGAACGATGGAACTTCAGAGGGGTGACGTAGTGTAACAGGCCTGCCATTCTTGCGAACTATGAGGTGGAATGGGTGACCCCACTTGTAGGGTATCCTCCGTTCATTCAATTTCTCCAGGAGGGGCCGCATGCAGCGTCTCATCTGTAGGGTCCTCCGGGAGACATCTGGTAGTAAAGTAACCTGCGCTCCGTCAAAATCTACGCTGCCTTTGTGCCACGCCGCCTGTAGGATATCTTCCTTCACCGAATAGCTATGGAGGCAGCACAGGACATCACGTGACCTGCCCTCCGTGGGGCCCCTGGGTCCCATTGTCCTGTGGACTCTGTCAATAGTAATCTGTGTGTCAGCAGGGCGATCTAAGCAAGCGTTAAAGATGGCCGTGACTGTTGCTTTAAGGTCAGAGGGACCAGTCGCTTCAGGCAAGTCCCGGATCCTGATATTACGCCTGCGATTGCGATTTTCAAGGTCGTCAACTAGCAGATGCAACTGTGCGACTCTGTCGGTCAGGGTGTCTTGTGTGCCCTTCAAACCTGTTAGATCTGTGGTCACTGAGGTCACATCATTTTCCAAGGTTGCGACTCGGGTGATTGTGGCTGCCACTTCTCGCTTAACACTTGCTATTTCAGTCCTTAGAGTCGTCTCAATCCTGGCCGCCATGCAGCCAAAATCTTCTTTTGTTGGAAGATTTTGGAGCAGGGACCACACTGTACTGTCCCCCAGAAAGGTGGGTGGATAATAAACCTGTGCTCCCCCCTGTGCAGCTGCGGCAGACGCAGGCTGGCTGCTTGTCGCCAGGGTGAGGGAATCTCTAAGGGGTGGCCCCTGGGAGAACTGCGGTCCGCGGGAGGGCCACGGCTGCAGGCCGCTGTGCTCCAAGCTGCCCAGGGAGGCCATGGACAGTGAGCGGGGGAGGCAGGGAGACAGGTCGCTAGGTGGGGAGAATGGAGGTAAGTCGTGGGAGTGTTGTGTCTCCCTCTCACCTTCCCTGTGCAGTGCTGGGCTGGACGCGCCGGAGGCCGCGGGCACCATCTTGGCCGGATCAGGCGTGGAGGCCGGCGGCTGGAGCGGCACCAGGAACTTGTCCATACCGCCGTTCGGTGTATCTCCGCCGGTGCGGTGGATCGCTGGCGGCGTACTGTGCTGCTGGGGATGCCGAAATGTGCGGCCAGACTGTTACACGAGGCTACGGAGGGGTCACGGACCGGGAGCTCCCTGATCGAGCGTCCTCACTCCTCCATGCCGAGACCACGCCCCCTTCTCTCAATTTTTTGCTGGCCGAAATTCCACCAGCAAAAGTCCGATGGAGCCTATACATGATCGCATTTGCCGATGAAAAGCTCTCATCCATCTTTTGCTGGCCGAATTTCCAATCGTGTGTTACAGAAAATGGGCAAATGTAAATTAAAAAAAAAAAAAAAAAATATGGGGCACCAGCCGCCACTCCTCAAGTGGTTAATCATACATGTAACAATATATGATACTAATGTTGCTAACAGAAAACTTAGGAAGTAGACGCAAGTTTTGGTGAACCTTCTAAATTAACAATAAAATAAAAAGAAGACAGTTTGATTGCATAATAATAATAATAATAATAATAATAATAATAATAATATATATCAGAAGATTTGCAGAGCTTCTTACTTTAGTACTTTACTTATATAAAGATTCATATTACAGTCTATCACAAGGTTTACAAATAACCGACAATAACATTCGTCTTGGTTTTCTGTCTGTTGCAGAAGTTCATTTCATGCCGAGTCTCTATTTTATTTTTTTTTAAGCTATAAATGCTCGCAATATACGATATTTATATATATATATATATATATATATATATATATATACATATGCATCTATATTGGCTTCCGTGAGCTGGTTAGGCCGGCTAAGACTTTATGGGAATACTTTTATGAAAACCGACTAAGATCATATTAAGCATAGAAATCTATAATGCAGCGGATTGGATCCGCGTTTTAAAGAGCGCCGCGTGTTTTAAACATTAGTGCTGCATTTATGGGTTGTCTGCCCGAGCTACCAAAATGAATTTTTATTTTCTTAAATGCGAGCCTGTTTCTCATAAAACCTTATATTAAACTGGATGTATCTTGGTCATAGGACTGCGTTCTATTTTGATTACTGTAAAAAAAAAAAAAAAAAAAATTGCTTTACTGAAAAGAAACTATTATAAAGTAAAAATTCTGTTCTGAGCGAGTTTTTTTTTTTAACTTAAATTTTCCACAAATGCTGAAATAAAAGGCATTTAGGACAGGAAAACCTATTCCCGTGGATTAAGAGGTGTGGCATTTCTTAAAAAAAGAGCAATTTAAGGAAACAATTAATGAGCGACTAATGCTGAATCCAGAAAATTCTGCATCTCTGCTGAAGCCAGAAAATCAACTCATTTTGACTTTTAAGAGAACTTTTAAAGTGGTTGTAAACCCTTACAAACCACTTTGACCTACAGGTAAGCCTAGATTAAGGCTTACCTGTAGGTCCAAGAAATATCTCCTAAACCTATATGGTTTAGGAGATATTTGCCCGAAGACAGCCACCGCTGTCTACGGCGCTTGCCCTGTAGACAGCGGCGCGCAAGCGCACTGAGCGCGGCATTTCCAACAATGGAGCTGCCGCGCGTGTCGGCTCCCGTGCGCATGCGCGGGAGTGACGTCATTGCGGCCCTGCCAAATGACAGCGGCGGAGCAGCGAGACCCCACCGAAAAGATGGATGCGCCGGACTACAGGGGACAGCGGTGACATCGCTGGCTCCTGTGTCAGGTAAGTGACACATAATGGGCTACTATGCGATGCGATGTGATGCGATGCATAGTAGTCCATTATGCTTTGCCTTTGCAGGGAATGAAAGAGGAAGTAACACCCATCAGGGTTTACTTCCTCTTTAAGAGGACTTATTCTGTGGAAGGTGGGTACAGAGGACTAATCACTAATCTACAGCCACCATGCAGCCGATTACTTTTGCCGTTGCCGACTTACCATGGCCCATCCTGTACTGGGTCCTGTATAGCTCTCAACTGTCCCGGATTTCGGGGGACTGTCCCTCATTCAGAGCAAAGTTCCTCTGTCCCTCTTTCCTCCTCATTTGTCCCTCATTTTGCTCTGATCTTCATGGATGTGCGTTAGGGTATGCACCCCAGAGCACAAAAACACATGTGTGTATATCAGCATAGCAATGTCAGTAGAGCAGAGATTGGTGTCAGTAGGGCAGTGGATGGTGTCAGTAGTTTTTATTTTAATTTTTTTCTATTTTTTTTTTATTTATTTATTTTTTTACAATATTATTTATTTTTTTATTTTTTTTTTACAATTTTTTTATTATTATTTTTTACAATATTATTTATTTATTTATTTATTTTTTTTTAACAAATTTTTTTTATTATTATTTTTTACAATATTATTATTATTTTTTATTTATTTATAGTTTTTATATTTTTTAGGAGCTCCATTGGGGGGCTTTGGTGAAATATCAAGAGTTTCAAGATTTGGCTGCTGAATGACCGGGGCCATTTTTTGCGATTCGGCACTGTGCCGCTTTAACTGACAAGTGCGGGGTCATGTGACGTTGCAGCCAAACAAAATTGACGTCCTTTTTTTACCCCACAAATAGAGCTTTCTTTTGGTGGTATTTAATCACCTCTGCGGTTTTTATTTGTTGTGCTATAAACAAAAAAAATAGAGCGACAATTTTGAAAAAAGCGCAATGTTTTTTTACTTTTTGCTATATTAAATATCCCCCAAAAATATATTAAAAAAACTTTTTTTTTTCTCAGCTTAGGCTGATATGTATTCTTCTACATATTTGTTGGCAAAAAAAAATCGCAATAAGCTTTTACTGTTTGGTTTGCACAAAAGATATAGCGTCTACAATATAGGGGATAGATTTATAGCATTTTTATTATAATTTTTTTTTTATTATTAGTAATGGCGCGATCTGCGATTTTTATCACGACTGCAACATTATGGCAGACACATCGGACATTTTTGACACATTTTTGGGACCATTGGCATTTATACAGCGATCAGTGCTATACAAATGCACTGATTACTGTAAAAATGTCAGTGGCAGGGAAGGAGTTAACACCAGGGGGTGATGAAGGGGTTAACTGTGTTCCCTGCTACGTGATTCTAACTGAAGGGGGATGGGACTGACTAGAGGAAGTAACGGATCGCGGTTCTTAGGTATTAGGAACACACAATCTGTCACTCCTCACAGAGCAGAACACGGATTTGTGTGTTTATACACACACTTCTGTGTTCTGCATCTCGTGCCCGCGATCGCTCATGGCCGGCGGTCATCGCAACCGTCGGCCGCGAGCATCGGCACCCCCGCAGTGCAGCAGGCACGTGCCTCCTATCCCAATCCCACAAGCCGACGTATAGCTACGATGACTCACGGGATTGTGCCGACCTGCCGCCGTAAAATGACGGCGGCTGGTCGGCAAGCTGTTAAATAAAGAACATGTTATACTTACCTACTCTGTGCAAGGGTTTTGTACAGAGCAGCCCCCGATCCTCTTCTTCTGGCTCCTCCTCTTCATCGGGTGCCCCCACAGAAAGCTGCTTTCCATGGGAGCATCCTTGCGGGGGCGCGCTCACGAGTCTCGCTGCTGCGTCCATTGACACAGACAGCCGGACTCGACCCCGCCCCCCCCCCCCCCCTGCGCTCCCGTGTCGCTGCATTTGATTGACAGTCACTGTGTTCATTCATTCATCCTTGAACATCCCCCGAAGCAGCCAGAGAGAGAGGAGGGAAGCTGTAAGCATTGCAGGGGAGAGACAGGGGACTCCAGGAAGTAGGAGAATTGGCACCACACAGAGTGATTAGGGTTTGCCTAGGCACACCCAGCACACCCTGTGCATATACCTATGGATCTATATAGTTGTATATAAAATGCACTTTTTATCTTTAGAAAAGTCTTTCTCAGTGCTAAACCTTTCATCAAATATCTAAATTGCTGCATTTGTAAATTTCAAAAGCCAATATAAAGGAATAGCAGTGGTTAACAAAAATAAAAAACTTGTGGGTTTAACTACTATTTTTTTGTATAATTCCCCTTTAAGGGGGTGTGGCAGGGAGTGTACCCTATGCCTACATGCTTTTGCTAATAGATGTCTCTCATTCCCATCTGAAAACGTGGCGGATGGAGCCTTTGCTCGTGATATCATATAATTTGTTGCATTTATGTTACGTATAATTCATGAACTTTGAATCATTTGTACGTATGGTTGCCTCCTGATATCAGAGCTACCCCCTGGAGACCTGATGACTGGTCAGGAAATGAAGAAGCAGCAGGAGAGATGGAGATTGCTACAGAATGAACAAAGTAAAAGCAGGGAGATCCTTGCCCTGCAGGTCCTCAGATACATCTTCCTCTCCAGCAATAGTTGTCAAATAGTGGTTTATGAATTCACCCACTGCTGTTCACTGTCAATCAAAAATAAAAATAAACTGATGGGGATCTAGTCTCTTAGTTCCCCATCAGGCTCCGCCCACCCAGTGACACGTTATTTCCCAAACATGGGCATTGAAATGTAACCTAGAAATAAAGTCACTCAAATGTTTGACAAGTCCTATATTAAAAAAAATAAGGTTACAAAAAATATCCTCCATTGTAAACCCATGACAGCTCACTAAAGAGACATGCTAATGGGGACACTCTGATGGGGACACCTGAAGTAAGGGGGGGACTCTGATGCGGATACTTGATGTAAAGGGACACTCTGATAGGGACACTTGATGTAAGGGGGCCTCTGATGTGGACACTTGATTTATTAGGGAACTGTGATGGTGACACCTAATTTGAGGACCTCTTTGATGTGGACACTTGATGCAAGGGGGCACTCTTATAGGGGCACCTGATGTAAGGGGGCACTCTGATGGGGACACCTGATGTAAGGGGGCACTCTGATAGGGACACCTGATGTAAGGGGGGACTCTGATGCGGACACTTGATGTATGGGGACACCTGATGTATGTGGACACTCTGATAGGGACATTTGATATAAGGAGGGACTCTTATGGGGACACCTGATTTTTGGGGGAACCTGTGATGGTGACACCTAATGTGAGAACCTCTTTGATGTGGACACTTGATGCAAGGAGGGACTCGTATAGGGGCATCTAATGTAAGGGGGCACTCTGATGGGGACACCTGATGTAAGGAGGGGGGGGGCTCTGATGCGTAAACCTGATGTATAGGGACATCTGATGTATGGGAACACTCTAATGGGGACACTTGATATATGGAGGGAATTTTATGGGGACACTTGATTTATGGGGGAGCTGTGATGGTGACACCATGTGAGGACCTGTTTGATGTGGACACTTGATGCAAGGGGGACTCTTATAGGGACACCTGATGTAAGGGGGCACTCTGATAGGGACACCTGATGTAAGGGGGGACTCTGATGCGGACACTTGATGTATGGGGACACCTGATGTATGTGGACACTCTGATAGGGACATTTGATATAAGGAGGGACTCTTATGGGGACACCTGATTTTTGGGGGAACCTGTGATGGTGACACCTAATGTGAGAACCTCTTTGATGTGGACACTTGATGCAAGGAGGGACTCGTATAGGGGCATTTAATGTAAGGGGGCACTCTGATGGGGACACCTGATGTAAGGAGGGGGGGGGGGGCTCTGATGCGTAAACCTGATGTATAGGGACATCTGATGTATGGGGACACTCTAATGGGGACACTTGATATATGGAGGGACTTTTATGGGGACACTTGATTTATGGGGGAGCTGTGATGGTGACACCATGTGAGGACCTGTTTGATGTGGACACTTGATGCAAGGGGGACTCTTATAGGGGCACCTGATGTAAGGGGGCACTCTAATAGGGACATCTAATGTAAGGGGGCACTCTAATAGGGACATCTAATGTACGGGTGCACCTGATGTAAGGGGACACCTGATTTCAGGGGGCACTCTTATAGGGACACTTGATGTAAGAGGTCACTGACAATAAATATTAATGAAATGTTATGGAAATGGTACATTGCCTATTTTTTAATAGCATAAAAAGACTACATATATGGATAGTATAAAACTGTTTACTGGAGCCTTGCATCAAATGTGGTTTAATTGTTGTAATATTCTAATATCATGGGTCTTTAATTCAGATAACCTAATCCCCCTGACGAAGATTGTGATTCTTGTAATTGAAATGCATCAGGTTTCTTTCTGGCAGGATCGCCAATTGGAAATTCCTTGTACAATATAGCTAACTCCTGCCTTATTCCGGGTGGGATATATTTGTATTAGAGCTCATCAACATTTTGATATTATTTGAGTTTGTCTGATTCATTCTTAATTGCATAAAAGCCTTTAGGGGAACACAACATTTTTTTCTGAACGTTTTCTATTACAGTCTTCAATCTTCAATCTTCAATCTTCAATCTCACATCATGTTAGCATAGATAAGGAATCAATAGCATAACTAAAAGATTCTCTCTACACAGTTCCTATTACCACCTCTTCATGGAAGAGAAAACCAAAACAAACCCAAAGAGAAGTGGAAGATGGTAATGGCAATTCTATGGATGTTTAAATGTCTTTCCCCTCCTCCCTCTACAATTGAGCCCAATTTTAGGTGGAAGGGGGATAGTTTGGGTTGATGAGGATTATCCCCTATTCAGCTTCAGCACCTGGTAACTAAGAAGGTGACCCAACAGACATGGCTATGGAAGAGTGAATAACCCTTTTGCCCCATTGTCAGGACCAGAATGTGAATTCACAACCTCTTGAGCCCTTCCTGCTGAGCCACCTGACAGCATCCTGTCTGATTGTTTGGAGAATCCTGCCTTGTGCCTTATTTCTGGTAAACCTTGAAACCTTTGCTCTTTCCATGAACTTCCTATTTAAGCCATGCCTTTTCACTTCCTAGATTTGCTAGATTATTGTGCTCCTTCTAACTGAGATCTTGCTCCTTTGCATACCTGCAGCTGTCCTGATCTGCACTACCACTCGTTATCAACCTTTAGTTTGTTTCTTGACTACTCTTCCACTTGTTCTCAACCTCCAACCATTGGTTACTAATCTTTGGCTTGTTCCTCGACTACGCTTCCGCTTGTTCCCAATCTCCAACCATTTGTTACCAACCTTTGTCTTGTTCCTCAACTACGCTTCCCTTTGTTCTCAACCTCCAACCATTCGTTACTAACCTTTGGCTTGTTCCTCAAATACACTTCTGCTTGTTCACAACCTCCAACCATTCCTTACTAACCTTTGGCTTGATCCTCAACTACGCTTCCGCTTGTTCACAGCCTCCAACCATTCCTTGCTAACCTTTGGCTTGTTCCACGACTAGGCTTCCGCTTGTTCCCAACCTCCAACCATTCTCATTACTAACCTTTAACTTGTTCCACAACTACGCTTCCGCTTGTTCCCAACCTCCAACAATTCATTACTAACCTTTGGCTTGTTCCTCGACTACGTTCAAGCCTGATACCTAACTACTATATCTGCTACTGGATCCCGGCTTACTCACCTCCTGGTGGGGTGATCCCGAGGACCATGACCTGGTACTATCAAGCAGAAAAACCCATCTCCACCATCAGGATCTCTGGTGAAAACCGGTTAGTGTTCAGACCCCGCACCTTGCATGACCCCGGGTCATCCGTCAGGGTGACCCGTTTGTGTACCTATCCAAATGGACAGTGGGAGCCTCTCTAATTTTATACCTACTGGTCTCCAAACCTAACCCCTGATCATGACACCTGTCCACCAACATATAGAGTGTTCAAATATGAAATGGAAAACAAGAGAGAACTGCGCTCATGAATTAAATGCAAACTAAACAATGTAATTAGCAATACCACTGATGTGAGATATTATCACATAAACAGATACATTTAAAAAAAATGTTTTGCGCTAGATAAATCAGCCCGTATTTCTTCAGTATGGCACCCGTGTGAGGCCTTCACAGCAATCTTATATGTGTAAAAGTTCTTGTGTGTCAACATCAAATTGTGAATAAACCACCACCAAAAGTTAAGATGTGCTTAACCAGAGAATACTGACCACCTATTATGGGGGGTCAAAAAGGGATTATATATCTCACCTGCTCTAACCACTGTCACTCCTCAGTGTTGGGTAGACAAGGGGGATCATCAATCCACCATGTGGAGACGATTCTTCTCTTGCCTCCAACCATAGTGCTCAGTGGAATATGTCTCCATCCATGGCTGCAGTTTGCAGATCACTTCAGAAACTTTCTGGTAGACAGAGGACAGACACACAGGATGGACCAGCCAGTAGCACAATGGTAGGAGGCAAGAGGAGTATCATCTCCACATGATGGATGATCACCCTCGTCTACCCAACACCGAGGAGTAATCGAGGACAGAGCAGATGAGCTATATGAGCCCTTTTTGACCCCCTACCCCTTAATAGGTGGTCAATACTCTCTTGTAGGAACACATTTTAAGCTTTGGTGGTGGTTTACTCACAAGGTGGTGGAACTGAATTTGATGTTGACACACAAGAACTTTTGCATATATAAGACTGCAGTGAAGGCATCACACCGGTGCCATACTGAAAACATATGGACTGATTTATCTAGCGCAACACATTTTTTAAATTAAATATATAGGGTGTTCAATAGCTAATCAATACTGTGCAGATGTGCAAAATCAATGCTGATGGAATTGATCATTCTTCTCTGATAAACGTGAATATGCATGGAATTCTTTATCATGGGTTATTTGCCATGAAATGCATTCTCTGCTTTCCGTTTTTTTTTTTTTTTCTAATAACAGAAAGGATCTTAAGGATTGTTATTCAGTGCAAATAACCCCCAATCACTAAAATATCAGGACGATTGGCGTGTTTTTAGAAATCCTCTTTCATATCAGGAAAAACATGTCACAATTATGTATCTTAACACGTCAGCCGAAAGACTAATTCAAAGCATTGCCGTGTCAAACTATATGTTAAGTGGTAAATTACGATCCAGTGATGTAAAACGGGAGTGTCAGAAGTGACATCTTTCTGGACATTTTACATTATGATAAGGGTTTAATTTTCTATCTGGCCGTACGGTGGAAAGGTAAATTGGAGGCAAGCATTCGACATGTGCATATTAAACTTTGATTTTGCCATTCCAAACCTGCCTTTCTGATTTGATACTTGCATTCATGCCATTTTCCCTTTTTACCCGCTATCATTTGCTCCGTAATTTTTGCGTGCATTGAGGTCTTTTCATTGAAGATCATCAGTCAATCTCCAACAACAAAGTCAAATCCAAGAGAAAGACATTTTATTTAATGTAAGAAAAAAGTACGGTGTTGTGAATATTTTAGCCTTTAGAGGCTCTTTCATCCTCAGCGATCACTGTAATTTTATATTGTTCCGCCCCCTTGTTTAAACAGCTCTGCTAAAGTCAAATCTACGTGCCATTATCCAGATTCTTTGTGGACATCCGATACACCAACCTTTCTTAACCTGTTTACCTCAGAGGAACCCTTGAAATCATTTTCAAGTCTCAAGGAACCTCTGCTGTCATTAGTCAATCAGGGGGTCATTGGAAAAATACCCTTTACATTGGCAGTCATTGGGGAAAGGCCATTTACATTGGTAGTCAGTGGGAAACTGCCCTTACATTTGTAGGTAGTGCGAAAACTGTTCCTTACTTTGGTGGTTAATGGGAACAACGTTCCTTACATTGTGGGACAGTGGGGAAAATAAAAATGCTCCTTACATTGGTGATCAGTGAGAAGAATGCTCCTTACATTGGTGATCAGTGAGAAGAATGTTCCTTACATTGGTGATCAGTGAGAAGAATGTTCCTTACATTGGTGATCAGTGAGAAGAATGTTCCTTACATTGGTGATCAGTGAGAAGAATGTTCCTTACATTGGTGATCAGTGAGAAGAATGTCCCTTACATTGGTGATCAGTGAGAAGAATGTTCCTTACATTGGTGATCAGTGAGAAGAATGTTCCTTACATTGGTGATCAGTGAGAAGAATGTTCCTTACATTGGTGATCAGTGAGAAGAATGTCCCTTACATTGGTGATCAGTGAGAAGAATGTTCCTTACATTGGTGATCAGTGAGAAGAATGTTCCTTACATTGGTGATCAGTGAGAAGAATGTCCCTTACATTGGTGATCAGTGAGAAGAATGTTCCTTACATTGGTGATCAGTGAGAAGAATGTTCCTTACATTGGTGATCAGTGGGAAGAATGTTCCTTACATTGGTGATCAGTGAGAAGAATGTTCCTTACATTGGTGGTCAGTGAGAAGAATGTCCCTTACATTGGTGATCAGTGAGAAGAATGCTCCTTACATTGGTGATCAGTGAGAAGAATGTTCCTTACATTGGTGATCGGTGAGAAGAATGTTCCTTACATTGGTGATCAGTGAGAAGAATGTCCCTTACATTGGTGATCAGTGAGAAGAATGCTCCTTACATTGGTGATCAGTGAGAAGAATGTCCCTTACATTGGTGATCAGTGAGAAGAATGTTCCTTACATTGGTGATCAGTGAGAAGAATGTTCCTTACATTGGTGATCAGTGGGAAGAATGTTCCTTACATTGGTGATCAGTGAAAAGAATGTCCCTTACATTGGTGATCAGTGAGAAGAATGTTCCTTACATTGGTGATCAGTGAGAAGAATGTTCCTTACATTGGTGATCAGTGAGAAGAATGTTCCTTACATTGGTGATCAGTGAGAAGAATGTTCCTTACATTGGTGGTCAGTGTAAAGAATGTTCCTTACATTGGTGATCAGTGAGAAGAATGTCCCTTACATTGGTGATCAGTGAGAAGAATGCTCCTTACATTGTCGATCAGTGAGAAGAATGTTCCTTACATTGGTGATCAGTGAGAAGAATGTCCCTTACATTGGTGATCAGTGAGAATAATGTTCCTTACATTGGTGATCAGTGAGAAGAATGTCCCTTACATTGGTGATCAGTGAGAAGAATGTTCCTTACATTGGTGATCAGTGAGAAGAATGTTCCTTACATTGGTGATCAGTGAGAAGAATAGTGATGGACGAACTTCCGACGGGACGTTTCGCGAACGCGAAACGCGAACGGACACAAACGTTCGCGAAAACGACCGTTCGCCGCGGGCTCCATTGACTTCAATGGGAGGCGAATTTCGCAAACCTTTAGGTCGAATTTGCGGCCACGGGGTAATTATTAGGGGGTAGCACGTAGTCCCACCACCTGGACAATAGCATAATACATGTATGAGGTGAATTTGGGATCGATAACTACAAGCATTTTTTTTTTATTTGGGAAATTGTTCTGACAATTCAGGACTATGGAGCTAATGAAGGCAATGGAGGAGAGGGAAGGTCAGGGACCAGGGTAGGCAAACAAGAGGGTGCAGGAGATACAGAGCACTGACAGCAGCACCGTAATACAGAGCACTGACATCAGCACCGTGACATACAGCGCTGACAGCAGCTCCGTGACATACAGCGCTGACAGCAGCTCCGTGACATACAGCGCTGACAGCAGCTCCGTGACATACAGCGCTGACAGCAGCTCCGTGACATACAGCGCTGACAGCAGCTCCGTGACATACAGCGCTGACAGCAGCACCGTGACATACAGCGCTGACAGCAGCTCCGTGACATACAGCGCTGACAGCAGCTCCGTGACATACAGCGCTGACAGCAGCTCCGTGACATACAGCACTGACAGCAGCTCCGTGACATACAGCGCTGACAGCAGCTCCGTGACATACAGCGCTGACAGCAGCACCGTGACATACAGCGCTGACAGCAGCTCCGTGACATACAGCGCTGACAGCAGCTCCGTGACATACAGCGCTGACAGCAGCTCCGTGACATACAGCGCTGACAGCAGCTCCGTGACATACAGCGCTGACAGCAGCACCGTGACATACAGCGCTGACAGCAGCTCCGTGACATACAGCGCTGACAGCAGCTCCGTGACATACAGCGCTGACAGCAGCTCCGTGACATACAGCGCTGACAGCAGCTCCGTGACATACAGCGCTGACAGCAGCTCCGTGACATACAGCGCTGACAGCAGCTCCGTGACATACAGCGCTGACAGCAGCACCGTGACATACAGCGCTGACAGCAGCTCCGTGACATACAGCGCTGACAGCAGCTCCGTGACATACAGCGCTGACAGCAGCTCCGTGACATACAGCACTGACAGCAGCTCCGTGACATACAGCGCTGACAGCAGCTCCGTGACATACAGCGCTGACAGCAGCACCGTGACATACAGCGCTGACAGCAGCTCCGTGACATACAGCGCTGACAGCAGCTCCGTGACATACAGCGCTGACAGCAGCTCCGTGACATACAGCGCTGACAGCAGCTCCGTGACATACAGCGCTGACAGCAGCTCCGTGACATACAGCGCTGACAGCAGCTCCGTGACATACAGCGCTGACAGCAGCTCCGTGACATACAGCGCTGACAGCAGCTCCGTGACATACAGCGCTGACAGCAGCTCCGTGACATACAGCGCTGACAGCAGCTCCGTGACATACAGCGCTGACAGCAGCACCGTAAGCAGCCCCAGGAGGAAGTCAGCACAGCACAGGGATGGTGTGATCCCCTCATAATAAGAACCCCCAGGAGGAAGTCAGCACAGCACAGGGATGGTGGGAGCCCCTCATAATAAGAACACCCAGGAGGAAGTCAGCACAGCACAGGGATGGTGGGAACCCCTCATAATAAGCAGCCCCAGTAGAAATATGACACCGCTCAACCTCTTCAAAGAGGAGGGTAGGGGCATATAGTACGGTGTGCTTTTTTGGGTCAGGGAAGTGAGCCAAATGAATTAAGAAGGTCTGTGTGCTTGATTCCAAAAATTGTTTATAGACATATACATGGTCTACTGATCACATGTGTTGAATTCCTCCGAGATCCATGCCTCATTCATTTTTAGAAATGTGAGGTAGTTAACACTGTGGTGAGCTAGGCGAGTACGCTTATCGGTCACAATCCCCCCTGCTGCGCTGAACGTCCTTTCGGACAGGACACTGGATGAGGGGCAAGCCAACAGTTCGATTGCAAATTGGGCAAGCTCTGGCCAGAGGTCAAGCCTGCCCACCCAGTAGTCTAGGGGTTCATCACTCCTCAGAGCGTCCACATCGGCCGTTAACCCAATGTAGTCGGACACCTGACGGTCTAGGCGTTCCCTGATGCTGGATCCGGATGACACCTGTCGATGGGTCGGCTGAAAGAATGACCTCATATCCGAAGTCACCAACACATCTTCAAACCGGCCTCTTCTTGCAGGCGCTGTTGGATTGGTACCCGCAAATCCTTCTCTGGGAGTGGGAATTGCTCCTCTGCCAGCGCACGCAAAAGCAGAATGCAGCATTTCTCGAAGCAAGGCCTGGAAGTGCTGCATTCTGACAGCCCTCTGCGACGGCGGTAACATTTCCGCCATTTTGTGTTTGTACCGGGGGTCTAAGTACGTTGCCACCCAGTACTGGTCCTTGACCCTCATGCTTTTTATACGGGGGTCCCTATTAAAACACTGGAGCATGAAGGCCCCCATTTGCACTAAAGTGGAAGCGGTGTGGTGGCCTGGCTCCTGCTCATCATCCAGGATAATGTCGTCCTCTTCATTCTCCTCTCCCCATCCTCGCACAACAGGGATCCCAGAAAGGTTTAAAGCATGCTCTTCTTGCTCCTGCTCATCCGCCCCGGCACCATCCTCCTCTGACTCCTCATCAGACTCCTGTTGTTGACTTGTCTCAGATAGAGTAGCCCCCCCTGGGAATTCATCCAGCATTGCGACTTCCTCATCTTCCCGCTCCTGCTCCTCCACAGCCTGATCAATGACACGACGCAATGCACGCTCCAGAAAGAAGGCATAAGGTACCATGTCACTGATGGCGCCATGGCTGCGACTGACCAGTTTGGTGATCTCCTCAAATGGCCGCAGAAGTCTGCATGTGTCGCGCATGAGCAGCCACTGGCGCGGTGAAAAAAAACCCAGCTCCCCAGAACCGTTTCTTTCGCAGAGTTCATACAGGTAGACGTTAACTGCACGTTTCTGCTGGAGCAGCCTATCAAGCATATAGAAGGTTGAGTTCCATCGCGTCGGGCAATCGCAAATAAGACGTCTGACCGGCAGATGGTGTCGCCGCTGAATGTCAGCAAGGCGAGCCATGGCCGTGTAAGATCTTCTGAAATGGGCCGAGATTTTCCTTGCCTGCCGCAAGATGTCCTGGACCCCAGGGTATTTGACAAGGAATCGCTGCACGACCAAGTTTAAGACGTGTGCCATGCACGGCACGTGCGTGATTTTGCCCTGTTTCAATGCGCTAAGCAGATTGGCACCGTTGTCACACACCACTTTACCAACTGTCAAATTGAGCGGTGTTAGCCACTCATCTGCCTGTGAACGCAAAGCTGAAAGGAGTGCCGGGCCAGTGTGGCTCTTTGCTTCCAGGCACAACAGACGCAGCACGGCATGGCAACGTCTCACCTGGCATGTGGAATAGGTTCTGGGGAGCTTGGGCGGTGCAGTGGAAGAGACGCTAGCAGCGGAAAAGGAGGAGGCAGCTGAGGAGGAGAGGGAGGAGGATGGAGTAGGAGGAGGAGAAGAAGAGTCAGGCCTGCATGCAATCCGTGGCGGTAAAACCAAATCTACACGGGTGCCACGGGTTACATGCTTGACGGCCGTCAGAAGGTTCACCCAGTGGGCAGTAAAACTGATATACCTTCCCTGCCCGTGTTTGCTAGACCACGTGTCTGTGGTCAGATGTATCTTGGCACCGACACTGTGTGCCAGAGATACATTCACTTGCCGCTGAACATGGCCATATAGCTCTGGGATGCCCTTCTCTGAGAAATACTTCCTTCCTGGGACCTTCCATTGTGGTGTTCCAATGGCCACAAATTTGCGAAAGGCCTCCGAGTCCACCAGTTTATATGGCAGTAGTTGGCGGGCTATGAGTTCTGACAAGCCAGCCGCCAACCGTTGGGCAAGAGGGTTATCCGGCGTCATCATTTTTTTACGCTCAAACATTAGGCCCACGGAAGCCTGCCTTTTTGCAGAAAAATGTGAGCTTGGCGTGATGGAAGGTGGAGTGGAGGACAATTGTGAGGAGAGAGGAGAAGGAGAAGTAGAAGACGAGGCTGGACGGTGAGAGCCTGCAGTGTGGCTTTGTGTGTTCCGTTGCTCCCACTGGGCTCGGTGATGGCTGCTCATGTGCCTTCTTAAGGCGGTCGTCCCTAGGTGAGTATTGGGCTTACCGCGACTAACGCGTTGACTGCAAAGATTGCAGATGGCAACGCTATTGTCAGCAGCGGACACGTTAAAAAAAGCCCACACTGCGGAGCCATGTGCCGGTGTCCTGGGAGCGCCAGATGTGACCGTACATGGTCGATGACTCGCTCCTGATACATTTGCAGTCTGCTTTGTCCCTGCTGTGCAATGTAAGTCATTGCTGCTTCTCCTCCCTATCTGCTGGTCCATATCTCCCTCTGAACTCCCCTCCTCTTCCTCTCTTGTGGGCACCCACGTGACATCACTAGACACGTCATCATCAACGTCACCTTCCCCACCGCTATAAGTAGAGTAGGCAGCAACACCGGGGACCAACCTCCTCCTTGGGCTGATCTGGGTACTGGCGTCAGACTGCTGAGTAGCGCTTGTTGCTACCTCCTCTTCCTGATCCAATACCAAGAGTGGCTGCGCATCAGAAATGTCCTCTTGATATGGATCGGAAAATAATTCCAGTGACTCAAGCGGAAGGTATGTGGTGGTGGTGGTGGTGGTCGTGTTGTTGGTGGTAGTGTCTTTGGGGGTGCACATAGCAGAGAGTGAAGAAGAGGGTGCAGATCGAGAGGATGAGGAGGGTGCAGAAGAGTAAGGCTGAGCGAGCCACTCAACCAAGTCTGGTGCATCCTTTAAAGTAATTGAACGCACCTTCTGCAACTTCCCACTTTGGCTCAAGCCTGTTGCTCCTGCCCTACCCCTACCACCCCTGCGGAAGGGCCTGCCTCTTCCTCTGCATGTCATTTTTTAAATGACCCTGTGACAAAACTCTTAGTCCCTATACCGCTGAAGGACTGCTGCAGTATAGGTGAGCGGTCAGCAGTGGTGCACGTCAACCCTATCTATTGTGGACCTATAGCGGTCCTTACAGAACAGCAGACTGTACCGCACTCAAGCCTATGTACCGTAGCACCCTATACCAAGTTACCAGTCCTTATAAGAACTTTTGTGGACCAAGCAGGTTGTGTATTAGTGTTTAGCAGACTGTACGTCAGTCCCTATACCGCTGAAGGACTGCTGCAGTATAGGGCAGCGGTCAGCAGTGGTGCACGTCAACCCTATCTATTGTGGACCGATAGCGGTCCTTACAGAACAGCAGACTGTACCGCACTCAAGCCTATGTACCGTAGCACCCTATACCAAGTTACCAGTCCTTATAAGAACTTTTGTGGACCAAGCAGGTTGTGTATTAGTGTTTAGCAGACTGTACGTCAGTCCCTATACCGCTGAAGGACTGCTGCAGTATAGGGCAGCGGTCAGCAGTGGTGCACGTCAACCCTATCTATTGTGGACCGATAGCGGTCCTTACAGAACAGCAGACTGTACCGCACTCAAGCCTATGTACCGTAGCACCCTATACCAAGTTACCAGTCCTTATAAGAACTTTTGTGGAACAAGCAGGTTGTGTGTTAGTGATTAGCAGACTGTACGTCAGTCCCTATACCAATGAAGGACTGCTGCAGTATAGGGCAGCGGTCAGCAGTAGTGCACGGCAACCCTATGTATTGTGGACCGATAGCGGTCCTTACAGAACAGCAGACTGTACTGCACTCAGGCCTATGTACCGTAGCACCCTATACCAAGTTACCAGTCCTTATAAGAACTTTTGTGGACCAAGCAGGTTGTGTGTTAGTGTTTAGCAGACTGTGCGTCAGTCCCTATACCGCTGAAGGACTGCTGCAGTATAGGGCAGCGGTCAGCAGTAGTGCACGGCAACCCTATGTATTGTGGACCGATAGCGGTCCTTACAGAACAGCAGACTGTAACGCACTCAGGCCTATGTACCGTAGCACCCTATACCAAGTTACCAGTCCTTATAAGAACTTTTGTGGACCAAGCAGGTTGTGTGTTAGTGATTAGCAGACTGTACGTCAGTCCCTATACCAATGAAGGACTGCTGCAGTATAGGGCAGCGGTCAGCAGTAGTGCACGGCAACCCTATGTATTGTGGACCGATAGCGGTCCTTACAGAACAGCAGACTGTAACGCACTCAGGCCTATGTACCGTAGCACCCTATACCAAGTTACCAGTCCTTATAAAAACTTTTGTGGACCAAGCAGGTTGTGTGTTAGTGTTTAGCAGACTGTGCGTCAGTCCCTATACCGCTGAAGGACTGCTGCAGTATAGGGCAGCGGTCAGCAGTGGTGCACGTCAACCCTATCTATTGTGGACCGATAGCGGTCCTTACAGAACAGCAGACTGTACCGCACTCAAGCCTATGTACCGTAGCACCCTATACCAAGTTACCAGTCCTTATAAGAACTTTTGTGGACCAAGCAGGTTGTGTATTAGTGTTTAGCAGACTGTACGTCAGTCCCTATACCGCTGAAGGACTGCTGCAGTATAGGGCAGCGGTCAGCAGTGGTGCACGTCAACCCTATCTATTGTGGACCGATAGCGGTCCTTACAGAACAGCAGACTGTACCGCACTCAAGCCTATGTACCGTAGCACCCTATACCAAGTTACCAGTCCTTATAAGAACTTTTGTGGAACAAGCAGGTTGTGTGTTAGTGATTAGCAGACTGTACGTCAGTCCCTATACCAATGAAGGACTGCTGCAGTATAGGGCAGCGGTCAGCAGTAGTGCACGGCAACCCTATGTATTGTGGACCGATAGCGGTCCTTACAGAACAGCAGACTGTACTGCACTCAGGCCTATGTACCGTAGCACCCTATACCAAGTTACCAGTCCTTATAAGAACTTTTGTGGACCAAGCAGGTTGTGTGTTAGTGTTTAGCAGACTGTGCGTCAGTCCCTATACCGCTGAAGGACTGCTGCAGTATAGGGCAGCGGTCAGCAGTAGTGCACGGCAACCCTATGTATTGTGGACCGATAGCGGTCCTTACAGAACAGCAGACTGTAACGCACTCAGGCCTATGTACCGTAGCACCCTATACCAAGTTACCAGTCCTTATAAGAACTTTTGTGGACCAAGCAGGTTGTGTGTTAGTGATTAGCAGACTGTACGTCAGTCCCTATACCAATGAAGGACTGCTGCAGTATAGGGCAGCGGTCAGCAGTAGTGCACGGCAACCCTATGTATTGTGGACCGATAGCGGTCCTTACAGAACAGCAGACTGTAACGCACTCAGGCCTATGTACCGTAGCACCCTATACCAAGTTACCAGTCCTTATAAAAACTTTTGTGGACCAAGCAGGTTGTGTGTTAGTGTTTAGCAGACTGTGCGTCAGTCCCTATACCGCTGAAGGACTGCTGCAGTATAGGGCAGCGGTCAGCAGTGGTGCACGTCAACCCTATCTATTGTGGACCGATAGCGGTCCTTACAGAACAGCAGACTGTACCGCACTCAAGCCTATGTACCGTAGCACCCTATACCAAGTTACCAGTCCTTATAAGAACTTTTGTGGACCAAGCAGGTTGTGTATTAGTGTTTAGCAGACTGTACGTCAGTCCCTATACCGCTGAAGGACTGCTGCAGTATAGGGCAGCGGTCAGCAGTGGTGCACGTCAACCCTATCTATTGTGGACCGATAGCGGTCCTTACAGAACAGCAGACTGTACCGCACTCAAGCCTATGTACCGTAGCACCCTATACCAAGTTACCAGTCCTTATAAGAACTTTTGTGGAACAAGCAGGTTGTGTGTTAGTGATTAGCAGACTGTACGTCAGTCCCTATACCAATGAAGGACTGCTGCAGTATAGGGCAGCGGTCAGCAGTAGTGCACGGCAACCCTATGTATTGTGGACCGATAGCGGTCCTTACAGAACAGCAGACTGTACTGCACTCAGGCCTATGTACCGTAGCACCCTATACCAAGTTACCAGTCCTTATAAGAACTTTTGTGGACCAAGCAGGTTGTGTGTTAGTGTTTAGCAGACTGTGCGTCAGTCCCTATACCGCTGAAGGACTGCTGCAGTATAGGGCAGCGGTCAGCAGTAGTGCACGGCAACCCTATGTATTGTGGACCGATAGCGGTCCTTACAGAACAGCAGACTGTAACGCACTCAGGCCTATGTACCGTAGCACCCTATACCAAGTTACCAGTCCTTATAAGAACTTTTGTGGACCAAGCAGGTTGTGTGTTAGTGATTAGCAGACTGTACGTCAGTCCCTATACCAATGAAGGACTGCTGCAGTATAGGGCAGCGGTCAGCAGTAGTGCACGGCAACCCTATGTATTGTGGACCGATAGCGGTCCTTACAGAACAGCAGACTGTAACGCACTCAGGCCTATGTACCGTAGCACCCTATACCAAGTTACCAGTCCTTATAAAAACTTTTGTGGACCAAGCAGGTTGTGTGTTAGTGTTTAGCAGACTGTGCGTCAGTCCCTATACCGCTGAAGGACTGCTGCAGTATAGGGCAGCGGTCAGCAGTGGTGCACGTCAACCCTATCTATTGTGGACCGATAGCGGTCCTTACAGAACAGCAGACTGTACCGCACTCAAGCCTATGTACCGTAGCACCCTATACCAAGTTACCAGTCCTTATAAGAACTTTTGTGGACCAAGCAGGTTGTGTATTAGTGTTTAGCAGACTGTACGTCAGTCCCTATACCGCTGAAGGACTGCTGCAGTATAGGGCAGCGGTCAGCAGTGGTGCACGTCAACCCTATCTATTGTGGACCGATAGCGGTCCTTACAGAACAGCAGACTGTACCGCACTCAAGCCTATGTACCGTAGCACCCTATACCAAGTTACCAGTCCTTATAAGAACTTTTGTGGAACAAGCAGGTTGTGTGTTAGTGATTAGCAGACTGTACGTCAGTCCCTATACCAATGAAGGACTGCTGCAGTATAGGGCAGCGGTCAGCAGTAGTGCACGGCAACCCTATGTATTGTGGACCGATAGCGGTCCTTACAGAACAGCAGACTGTAACGCACTCAGGCCTATGTACCGTAGCACCCTATACCAAGTTACCAGTCCTTATAAGAACTTTTGTGGACCAAGCAGGTTGTGTGTTAGTGATTAGCAGACTGTACGTCAGTCCCTATACCAATGAAGGACTGCTGCAGTATAGGGCAGCGGTCAGCAGTAGTGCACGGCAACCCTATGTATTGTGGACCGATAGCGGTCCTTACAGAACAGCAGACTGTACTGCACTCAGGCCTATGTACCGTAGCACCCTATACCAAGTTACCAGTCCTTATAAAAACTTTTGTGGACCAAGCAGGTTGTGTGTTAGTGTTTAGCAGACTGTGCGTCAGTCCCTATACCGCTGAAGGACTGCTGCAGTATAGGGCAGCGGTCAGCAGTAGTGCACGGCAACCCTATGTATTGTGGACCGATAGCGGTCCTTACAGAACAGCAGACTGTAACGCACTCAGGCCTATGTACCGTAGCACCCTATACCAAGTTACCAGTCCTTATAAGAACTTTTGTGGACCAAGCAGGTTGTGTGTTAGTGATTAGCAGACTGTACGTCAGTCCCTATACCAATGAAGGACTGCTGCAGTATAGGGCAGCGGTCAGCAGTAGTGCACGGCAACCCTATGTATTGTGGACCGATAGCGGTCCTTACAGAACAGCAGACTGTACCGCACCCAAGCCTATGTACCGTAGCACCCTAGACAGACCAAGTTACCAGTCCTGATAAAGAGCTTTGTGGAACAAGTGAGTTGTGAATGTTTAGCAGACTGCAGCAGAAGGGCAGCAGTCAAGTATAATATTCTTTCTATATTTGGAAGAAAGAATATTATACGTGTACAAGCCTATTACCGTACCACTGATACCAGTCCTGAAAAGAACCTTTGTGGAACTAATAGTAACAGCAAGTCTTTAAAATTATCCTCACTGCCTGACACACTGCTTCCTGCCTGTCCCTATACAAATTGGCAAAAAAGAGTAGGCTGGAACGATTAGCTGGAACAGCTCTTTTGTGGACCTGATAGTAACAGCTAATGATGATGATGATGATGATGATGAAGAAAGACTAATCTGGCTGAGCTGTCCCTAAAATAGCAGCATACAGCGCTCTGTCCCTTTATCTAAACTGACAAAAGAAACTCAGGCTGCTGACCTAACACCTATACCAGTCCTGAAAAGAACTTTTGTGTACCAAATAGCTAGCGTTTTCTCTGTCCCTACTCCACACAGGATCCTTTCCCTACAGTGACAGAAGAAAGAATGTAAAATGGCCACCGGATCGGGTGTATTTATAGGTTAGGGGGAATGTCCAAGTGTCCATGAGCTGTCATGTCTCAATTGGTTGTCCTGTAACACATGATAAACGTGTCACGAAAGGTTAAAGTTCTTGTATACATTAAACACGTAAGTCCGCCGGGGCGAACGACGGAAAAAGGCGTTCGAACCCGCGGACGGCGAAAGTCGGAAATTCGCCGCGAAACGACCGCCGGGCGAACCGTTCGGCCATCACTAGAGAAGAATGTCCCTTACATTGGTGATCAGTGAGAAGAATGTTCCTTACATTGGTGATCAGTGAGAAGAATGTTCCTTACATTGGTGATCAGTGAGAAGAATGTTCCTTACATTGGTGATCAGTGAGAAGAATGTTCCTTACATTGGTGATCAGTGAGAAGAATGCTCCTTACATTGGTGATCAGTGAGAAGAATGTTCCTTACATTGGTGATCGGTGAGAAGAATGTTCCTTACATTGGTGATCAGTGAGAAGAATGTCCCTTACATTGGTGATCAGTGAGAAGAATGCTCCTTACATTGGTGATCAGTGAGAAGAATGTCCCTTACATTGGTGATCAGTGAGAAGAATGTTCCTTACATTGGTGATCAGTGAGAAGAATGTTCCTTACATTGGTGATCAGTGGGAAGAATGTTCCTTACATTGGTGATCAGTGAGAAGAATGTTCCTTACATTGGTGATCAGTGGGAAGAATGTTCCTTACATTGGTGATCAGTGAGAAGAATGTTCCTTACATTGGTGATCAGTGGGAAGAATGTTCCTTACATTGGTGATCAGTGAGAAGAATGTTCCTTACATTGGTGATCAGTGAGAAGAATGTTCCTTACATTGGTGATCAGTGAGAAGAATGTTCCTTACATTGGTGATCAGTGAGAAGAATGTCCCTTACATTGGTGATCAGTGAGAAGAATGTTCCTTACATTGGTGATCAGTGGGAAGAATGTTCCTTACATTGGTGATCAGTGAGAAGAATGTTCCTTACATTGGTGATCAGTGAGAAGAATGTCCCTTACATTGGTGATCAATGAGAAGAATGTCCCTTACATTGGTGATCAGTGGGAAGAATGTTCCTTACATTGGTGATCAGTGAGAAGAATGTTCCTTACATTGGTGATCAGTGAGAAGAATGTTCCTTACATTGGTGATCAGTGAGAAGAATGTTCCTTACATTGGTGATCAGTGAGAAGAATGTTCCTTACATTGGTGATCAATGAGAAGAATGTCCCTTACATTGGTGATCAGTGGGAAGAATGTTCCTTACATTGGTGATCAGTGAGAAGAATGTTCCTTACATTGGTGATCAGTGAGAAGAATGTTCCTTACATTGGTGATCAGTGAGAAGAATGTTCCTTACATTGGTGATCAGTGAGAAGAATGTCCCTTACATTGGTGATCAATGAGAAGAATGTCCCTTACATTGGTGATCAGTGGGAAGAATGTTCCTTACATTGGTGATCAGTGAGAAGAATGTTCCTTACATTGGTGATCAGTGAGAAGAATGTTCCTTACATTGGTGATCAGTGAGAAGAATGTTCCTTACATTGGTGATCAGTGAGAAGAATGTTCCTTACATTGGTGATCAGTGGGAAGAATGTTCCTTACATTGGTGATCAGTGGGAAGAATGTTCCTTACATTGGTGATCAGTTAGAAGAATATTCCTTACATTGGTGATCAGTGAGAAGAATGTCCCTTACATTGGTGATCAGTGAGAAGAATGTCCCTTACATTGGTGATCTGTGAGAAGAATGTTCCTTACATTGGTGATCAGTGGGAAGAATGTTCCTTACATTGGTGATCAGTGAGAAGAATGTTCCTTACATTGGTGATCAGTGGGAAGAATGTTCCTTACATTGGTGATCAGTGGGAAGAATGTTCCTTACATTGGTGGTCAGTGGGAAGGAGGAGGAGGACACACCCAAAGAGCTCTCTGTGAGAACCACCCATTTTTCAAGCCTGGGCCTTGCCTGCTAGCTTGGCCCAGGAATAATGCCTGATCCTGGGGAAGGCCCTGAGAGGGATCTCCCTGATGACAAGGAGGCCCAGTGAGGAGTCGGTGGAAGATCTGACTATGGGTCCGGGCCCTGGTGCGGATATAAGTGTCTTCAGTCAGAAGATTGTCGATCGCTTTAGGGCGATTGGGAGAGCGGAGGAGAAACTTATTTTTTTTTTTACTTCAAAATGCGGCTTTATTGAGCACAAGAGACAAGTTAATAACAGCATCGCCTGGCGCAACAGGCGCCACTAACACAAAAAAAGTGCATTTCACATACAAGGGTTGGAAACATTTGGGCAGTTTCAGAGTTAATACATGAGATACAGGGCAATGAGATAACTGTACAATAAAGGTTGGCATGAAGGAGAGAGATATCAACCCTACGGGGAATCCGCTGACGCAGCAAGAGAGGAGCACCTAGTCCTCGACGCTACAAGTGGCTGGGTCTTCCAACCACCCATCCCAAATTTTATTAAATTTATAAGGGCACCCTCTATGAGAGTATAGCAGTTTCTTATGGGGGAGAGTTACATTAATCGCTCTTATCCATTGTTGTAGAGTAGGGGGGTTGCCCCTTAACCATGTTCTGGCAATCTGCATTCTGGCCTGAAATAAGGTTTCTTGTAGAAAGGTGTTAAGGTATTTATCGCTTTCAGATAGAGAGAGGAGCCCCAGAAGGCATTGTCTAGGGCATAACGACAACGGGGAGCCCATACGATCATGAAGGAACTGGACAACTTGTGCCCAGTATCCCTGTATGATCGGGCATGCCCAAATTAGGTGGTAGAAGGAGGCGTCTGAAGAAGTACAGCGGGGGCAACGGGGATCATAATCAGGCCTGTACTTGGCTATACGATGGGGCGTGAGGTAGGACCTGTGTAGGACATATAGGTGGGTGAGGCGGTCCGAGAGCCTAGGCGACACCATTTTGTGGTTCGCCAAAGCCTCGTCCCAATCCTCAGTCGACACTGCCCCAAGATCACCCTCCCACCGAGAACGGACCTGAGAGGCGACAGTCAAGGCAGTGGGAGTCAGCAGGTAAGTATACAACCGTGAAATCAGCTGTGCGTGCTCCAGACCCAATACTGTATCAACCAAAACCGGAGTTCCAAGTCTCGGGACGTGATTGGCGAACTGGGTGTGGAGCGCGTGTCTGAGCTGGAGATAGCGGAATAGCATATAATTGGGGAGATCAAATTCGTCTTTAAGGGCCTGGAACAATTTAACCATCCCATTGGACACCACCTGATGGAGATAAATGACCCCCCTACTTGCCCACAGCCCAGAATCCGGGATGAGGGCAAGTTCTGACATATCAGGGTTATCCCATAGGGGAGTGTGAGAGTGGGGGGATGGGGCCTGGCTCAGCTGTGTGGCAAGGTGCCAGACCTTGCGGTGATGCAAAAGCATAGAGTGCCCGTGTCCTGAAATGAGGGAGAGGGGGGGGCCGCAAAATAAAAGTTGAAAAGGGTGGGTCAGCGGGCCAGGTACCTGTGAACATACCAGGGCGGTGTATCGGGGCCTGTCAGTGTGATGAAAGTGAAAAAAGTGGGAGAGCTGTGATGCAAGGTAATAAAGGAACAGGTCCGGAAGGGCAGTCCCGCCAGAGTCTGGGGGGCATTTCAAAACCCGCCATGGCAGTTTGTGTCGGGACGAGAAACTTATTTTTAAAAGCTCAACATAAGAACTTCAAAGCCAAATACTTCCAGGCCTGGAGTAAAAATCGCACAGCCATGAAGCCTGAGTTACAGGATTTGGAGGAAAAGGTAAAGCAGCAAACTTTATTGTTGGAGAAGTTGAAGGATAAAAGTGGAGCATTTAAAGAAAAATTTGACAATGAGAGGAGGTTTGCCAGCCAGTCCTCAGCATGTTCCATGGATCAGCCTCAGGTAATGGATCTGCCTCTTCAACTCTCCCCCCATGTAAGGCCTTGGAATCGCCAGCGGCAACCAGCCAGGGGGTTGAGAGTGAGCATGGCACCCTGACCTTCATCCAGCAGATGGAATCCCCCCTGAGAGGAGACAAGTTTTCCATTTCCTATGATCCTCTAGAGGTCCCTGTGGATGAGCAGAAAAATCAACCTGGGAAGGAAGATGAACCTGCACTAAACACCCTGAACATGGATGTTACTACGCCTGCATTTGCTGGGACCTGTAGTCCCTCTACCAAGTTTGCTGCATGTGTTTCACACAGTATGGCTGACACCTGCAAAGAGATTCTCACCTGAGCTTCACTGTGTTCCAGCAGAGCTGATTGATGCTGGTGGGGGAGGGGGTCAGCATATTGCACCATGTGCTATGGAAGCCATGGATGTGTCAGTCCAGCCTGCACTGTCCTCTGCAGAAAGTTCTGTCCTGATGGAAGAGAACAGGCCAGCTGAAGATTCCACCAGCACAGCAGTGGGAATGCACACTGTTGGGAAGACTGCAGGACATGTGAATATACCAGCAAGTATTAAGAATGACAGTTTTAATAAAACAATGAATGTGGTGGGTGGTGGTGAAGGGGTTAATACTGCTGGGAAAAATAAAAATGATATTTTTCTCTCTGCTCAGAAGAAAGACCCATCGATTGTACAATCGGTATCTGCTAGAAATGTGTCAGATGGTTCAAAACACACAAATGTTTTTTTTCTACTGGGAGGAATATGGGGAGTTATGCGTCAGTTTTGGGGAGTCACACCAAGGAGGGTGGGGGGAATTTTGTAAATATTAGTGGTCACAATTTGGGGAGGTTTGGTGGTGGGATTGGTAGTGGGTACAGGAGGAGAAATATGGTTCAGTTGAAGTGGGAGGGGGAGGAGACCCCACCAGTAAGGGGGAGCGTGGCTGAGTTGGTTTTGGAAATGGGGTTTAATGTTTCGGATATATTTGCTTTGATTTGCCCAGTGGGGAGTTATGAGTTTGATTTGTCCTTTGTAAAGTCTGATGGCTTGGATTTATTCTGGGAGCTATATAGGAAGTGCAAGGGCCTTCCGCAGTGGAGTGGTTTGATGCCAAAGGTGATTTCCAGGCAGCCTCTGATAAAAACGGTGACAATCCTGGTGCGTAACGAATCCATACCAGAGGCTGATTTGATAGTATGGCTACGCCGATATGGTGAGATCCTCACTCCACTGCGGAAGGTCCTGGATGAACATGGGATATGGACAGGGGCCTGGACAGTGTCACTAAAATTGGGGGTGCTGGGAAATGTAGTTCAACATCTGCCCTGTTCAGCCGTTCTGGGGAGGGATCAGCTGACAATATTCTACCAGGGACAGCCCAAAGTCTGTAATAAATGTGGTGAAAAAGGCCATTTCGCATTTACCTGTACCCATAAGAAGTGTTCACTATGCCAGGATCTGGACCATTTGGCTAAGGATTGTACCGAAATTCAGTGCAATTTGTGCCAAAAGCTTGGTCATCCTTATAGTCAGTGCCCGGAGGCTTTACATAACTTGCCAGGATTGGAGGCTGAGCTGCAGAGGCTGGATAAGGAGGATGAGGCCGCTGAAACTGTTGTTGTCCCCCCGTGTCTGTTATATCTGTTTCAGATTCTGTTTCCCCTGGTAATGTGGTCCCTGAGTCTGTCCCTCCTGTGTCTGTTGCATCTGTTGTTTCAGATTCTGTTTCCCCTAGTGATGTGGTCCCTGAGTCTGTCCCTCCTGTGGTGGTCCATGGTCCTGCTGTATGTAGATCCTCCAGACTAGCAAAAGCTGCTGGGGGGGGCAGGTTTAGCAAATCTTCCCACTCAGCCTCCAGTCCCTGTCCCTCAGCAGTGCAAACATGGTCAGGGGAATGTGAGGGTGCTGGATAGGGGTGGGGGTGGGGCTTATGGAAGGGTGTCCATATCCCATGTCTCACCCTCTGTTGAGGGGAATTTGGGTGATGAGGGGTGGGAGACGTTTAGGAGGAAGAAAAAGAAGAAGAGGAAGACAAGTAAAGTGGTAATTTCTTCCTCAGAACCAAGAGGGGTTCTTCTTGGTAACACCTTTTCAGTTTTGTCAGGTGATGATATGCCTGATATATCCTTCTCTTTATCATCCATGGATGAGGGGGGGTCACATAATCTGAAGAGAGCTGTTTCTGGTGATGAGAGTGTGGCAAAGGTTAAGAAACGACTACCCCAATCATCCTGATGGCAGTTCCCACTCCGATAAAGGTGGCGACCATTAATGTCGCCAGCATTAAATCTACAAGAGGTCGTGATATTGCCTTATTTTTGCTCAGCGAGTTTGAAGCCAAGATTTTATTTTTGCAAGAGGCCTGGCTCAATACTTTGGCCGATGTCCATCTAGCAAAAAGGGAGTGGAGATGCGGCCCCTCCTTTTGGTCTCTTGCGGCTGAGCCCTGCAGCGGAGTTGCGGTCCTTTTTAAAACAGATATGGTAATGTGCCGGCGGGTAATTGAGGTAGAGATTGGGAGATGCATGGTCTTGGACGTCTCTGTTAGGGGGCAGGACCTGCGTCTGATCAATATCTATGGACCACAGTCAAAATGGGGCAGGGAATGCCTCCTCACAGAGATCAAGCCCTTCCTTTTTTACGTCCCAGCAGGTTGTCTTTGGAAGTGACTTTAACACCATAATTAGGCCTGAAGACAGGAGAGGCTCCATAGACAGGCTGGCGTATGATAGCGTTTTTCTTAGAGATATGGTGAGACAAGCAGGCCTGGTAGATGTGCATATTAAGCACTGCCCTGGCAGCACGGGATTCACATTTCAGAGAGGGAATAGTCAGAGTAGGATAGATAGGTTTTTTTATAAAGGAGAACTCTGCTTTCTCGGCTCCTGAGTTGAGGGCGGTGGAGTTCTCTGACCACTGTATGCTGTCTGTGACTCTGAATGCCTCGGACGCTCCACCCAGGGAAAGGGGTACCTGGAAACTGAATTAGGCTCTCCTGGAAGATGTAGAGGTAAGACAATCCTTTGAGGATTTTTTCAGGCACAGGTTTCTATTCTGGACTTTTGCAGCAGTAAGTCAGAGTGGTGGGAGCTTGTGAAACAAAGGGCGATTGGACTTTTTAAGGCCATAAGTAAGAAGAAGCAGCTTGATATGTACATTGCCTACCAGCATTTGCGGAGGAAGCTTGGTCATCTTGTCTCGTATAGAGGAGATCCAGGGGAGATCTCTGAGGTGAAGTTTCTTCTTAGAAAGTATCAATACGACCGGCATGCCTCCTTGGTTCTGGAGAGGGATTATGGAAAATATAACTCGCTTGATCCTTACCAGAACTGTAAGCAAGGCATAGCAGTTAAGACGGTCATAGGCCTGAGGGATAGTACGGGTTCCCTGGTGAAGTCCAGATCAGGGATCCTGAAGATCTTCAGATCATATTACACAGACCTTCTAGGAAGAAAGGACCTTTGTCAGGACAAGATGGAAAGCTTTCTGGATTCTACTCCAGGATTGCGAAATGGTACGTTGTCTTTGATGGATTTGACAGAACCAATTTCAGTGGATGAGGTAGTTCATGCTATAGAGAAGCTGGCTACCAAAAAATCACCTGGGCCAGATGGGTTGATAGCTGAATTCTACAAGTGTTTTAAGTTAAGTGTTTTAAGGCAAGTTCCTGGCTTATGTTGCTCCATGTCTGGCTCCCCTTTTAGCAGAGGTTCATAACAGCTGTCTAGAAGAGGGTTCACTCCCTCCTTCCATGAGGCAATCCGCTGTGATTCTCCTGTCAAAAGGTAAAGACCCTTCAATGATTGAGAACTGACGCCCCATCAGTCTTCTCAGTGTTGATAGAAAGATCTTGGCGAAGATTCTTTTTTGGCACTTGTCAGTGGCAGGCGATTTGTTGTCCAGTCATCAGCACTGCTCGGTCCAAGGTAGAAGTACCCTTTCAGCAGTTTTAGCTGTCCAGGAGGCTTTGGAACAATGCAGGGCTGCTGGATGGAGAAAGTACTTACTGGCATTGGATCAGGCGAAGGCTTTTGATAGAGTCAATCACGAGTACATGTATTTGCTACTTGGTAGATACGGCCTGCAGGGGAGGTTTATAGATTGGCTGAAGACATTATATAGAGGGGCTGAGAGCTTCCCACTGGTTAATGGTTGGGTTGGACAGCTGTTTGAGGTTGGCTCTGGTGTGTGCCAGGGATGTCCTCTGAGCCCCCAGTTATATGTATTCGCAATCGACCCCTTCATAAGAAGGCTAGAGAGTGGCTCTTTGTACGGGGTGCCTTTGGGCCTTGCTGATGTGTCGCCTTTGAAGATAGTAGCCTATGCCAATGATGTGTCTGTTATTGTCTCTGGGATGGAGGAGGCACAGGAGGTGGTCTCTATGATAGAGCAGTACATGGAGGCTTCTGGTTCTAAAGTCAACCATGAAAAGAGTGAAGTTTTCTGGATGGGTGAGGAGGGTGAAAGCTTTGAACTTCCGGATGCCTTCCCAGAGCCCCAGCAGGAAATTAAAGTGTTGGGCATCAAATTTGGTCCTGGTGACTATGATTATCGAAATTGGGAAAGCGGGTTGGTGTGTGCCAATGCCAAAGTAGCAAGCTGGAAGAAATGGAAGCTTTCCTTGAGGGAGAGGGTTGACTTGATCAAAACGTACCTGGTCCCAATTTTTTTTATATGTCAGTTTCATCTGTATCTTACCAGTATCTCTCTATCTTTCCAACTGTTATGGGTAAGTAGGCTGAACCTGATCAAATGCAATGTAACTTACCTGTCTAGGCAGGAGGGTGGCCTAGGAATGGTCAACCCAATAGTTTTCTTTTCTCTGCTGTTTTTAAAGTAAAATCTTGGTAACATGCTAGCAGAGAACCCGTCAGAATGGGTGGGTATTTTTCAATCCTGCTTTAGGTCTTTTCTGCGATGCTGGGAAGATGGCGGGCCAGTGAAAAGTCATAGAGTCCGACATGGCAAGCTCCCGGCTTATGTTGCCCAATGTCTGAAAATACTTTGGCAGTGGCAGGTGACAGTGGAGGATATCAAGTCCCTCCCCAGGAAGCTTCTGGAGAAGAGAATTTTGAGCTCTGCTTTCAGTGTGTCACTGGCCTTAAGGGATTGCCCAGGCTCTGTAATGAGGGAGGGGTTGTGTTTCATTAATTTAGAAAGAATCCCCTTGAAGTTTAGGGATCAAGCCTGGCTTGCATTCCATAGAAGGCTCTATGTGAGAGGGAACTTGAAGCATCGCCCTGTGGATGATTGGGATTGTCCTAGACTGGAGTGTGTTAGTAAAGTGGAGTCTATGGACCACTTTTTGCTGCAGTGTGCCTTTAAGAGGGGTATAAAAGGGTGGGGAGGGCTCTAGGCATCCCCCTTTTTCTATGGCATCAGTTATGTGGAGTGGGTGTATGGGGCATTCCGGACTCGCTGGGATTTTGATTTCGATACACTGTTTTTAGTTAGTATAGTTGTCCGTTACTTCACATGCAATGCACGGTGCCAGATTACCATGCGGAAGAAAGTCCTCTCTGTTGAGGTGGTGGTGCACGATATTCTGGGTGAGGTTGGGAAAATTCAGGGTTTGAGAAGGGAAGGGAGCCTCGGGCAGTCTGGATAAGGGCGTGGAGGAATATCAGACCTGCCTTTAGTGAACTGCCTATCTCTGGGTGAGGAGCTCTTTTCTTTTTCTGTTTCTTTCACTCCTTTAGCTTTTGTTGGTTAGTATCTTCTTTTTGAAGAAGGGCTGCATGCATAATAGGTGCGGGTTTGTTTCTTGACCTCACAAGTTTGATGTCTGGTGTAGTGGTGTGAGTCGTAATAGGATTTATGTTTTTGCTGTCAAGTCTTTTTTTTTGTTTGAGAGCAGATTTGCTATATTTATTTTCATTTATGTAAATATGTATATATTTATGTATATTTATATATATAGTGATTTTATGCTTATTGATTGCAAGACTTTTAATAAAGAAAAATTGGGAAGAATGCACCTTACATTGGCCCGTAAGGTTCAAAAGGTTGGAGACCACTGCTATAGAGGGCCTAGGTTCTGGTTTGGCCGTGGTGGGCCGCTCCCCAAGGAGTTGTAAAGGGCTGATGTCTTGTCCATCAACTCTGTAGAGCCACATGCAAGGAGCCATAGTGTGCCACATGGATTGGCCTAGCCAGTAAGTGTTGTCCTGTTATAGTACATTTAGATGATTGCTTCGAGTTTAGCTTTAAAGAGAACCATATTTGAAAAGAACAGAAAATGCTCTACATGATACATTACCTTCCTTTCCTCCTATCACAAAAAATAAATAAAAATAATAATAATTTCATACCATGGGGCCCCTATCGTCTGGGCCTCATAGGAGATACACAAGCTGCTACAACACCCTTACTCCAGCAAAAAATTTTTAACAAAAGGTTCTTATTACCGGGCTGCAAAATGGGCACGCTCAGTGTTTACACACGGTGTGTTAAAACTATTCTGGTTTCTCGTTGCACGCGGCAATAAATCCGATATGTTATTTTAAGTCCAGAGCTCCTTTTTACAGTGATATAAAATGCTCCTCTTTTTTTTTTTTTCCTTACCATAGCCTTCTGAGAATAACGGCAGAAACTGGTAAAAAAAAAAAAAAACCTCGCCATCTGCTTCCTGCACGGTGGAGAAAAAAATAAATAAATAAAACGCGGCAAATTATTTAAAAGAATCATTTCAACCGTCTGGGCTTAAATGCTTTTTTTAGCATTGGATTTACATTTTAAAAGCATCAATTTCTAATTCCAAACGGGCCGCCATAAATTCTTAGAGAGAACGCTTTAAAAGCGTAAAAAAACGCTGCGCTGAGTGTACCTGGATATCTCGTGTTGATGGAAATAAAGCAGTTCTATTTTCTCCTGTCAGTGCAGGGGGCGGTTAGCTTCGTAAGATCTGAAATCTGCTTCTCCGGGCTCGTTACAAGCTATGGTGCCTTGTAAAAATGGATTAGACCATCGGGAGCCACGTTCGGAGCGGTGCAAGGGCATGTACCGCTGTCAGGGTGAACGATAGGAATGTCGCCCCCTATCTGTCACTGGATTTACAGCTGTCAAAGTCTTTTGCTCACGGAGTGCAATAGATGGATGGGTTTTGTTTCGAAATGAGCTTTTGGAGCATTCGTTCAATTTGTGGAGTCAAACCAAAAATCGTTTTCGACTGTAGGGACAAGGAAAATCAAAGGAGAAGGATGGAGAGTTTTTTTTCGAAAACTCCTTTGAATTAAGCTATTGTTTAAGGAAAAAAAATGACCCTATGGTAATGCACTTGTGCGTCCTGAAATCAAATGTACAATTCTAAACACTGACAATCAATCAAAAATTTTGAGTGCAGAAAAATATCTTCTCTGAAAGTAGGAGGGCAATGAAGGGAAGAGCTAGTACTACAGCTAGCTATACACCCAGAGATGTTTGTTTGAAATTACTTTTTTGGAATGTTTGTTCAATTTGTAGAGCCGAACCAAAAATCCTTTTGGACCATAGTGCCAGGAAAAAATTTAACGAAAAGGATGGAAAAATTTTCTCAAACTTCTTTAAATGTGGTTTTTATTTTGAGAAAATTCTCCCTATGTTAATGTGCATCCCAAAAATGAAACTTAGGCCGCGTACACACGGGCGGATTGTCCGCTGAAACAGGGTTCAGCGGACTAAGTTGGGCGGACAATCCGCCCGTGTGTACGTGGCCTTAGAATTCCAAACATTAGACATGGGCGCCGTCAATCAAATTAGTTTCGTTCTGTTCCGTTTCGATTCGTAATAAAATTAGTTCGTACTTCGTATTTCGTGTCCGAAATTCCGTTCTGTTTCGTACGAACTACGAATTGTCGTTAATGTGTACCAACGTTCTTTACGATTAATTTAAAGGCAAAAACATTGCTCATTATGCTTATTATGACTTGCAGAAGACTTCTGTGATAGAAGTCAATGTAAGTTGCCTGAAGACATCAGTGAAGGACTTTCCTCCTCTCTGGGCGCTTGCAAGAAAAGAACAAAATGATACAATGTTTCTTCTTCAATGGGCTGAACTCCATGTGTAGAAGTTCTCAGTTTAATCATTTAAAGACTAAATCTTTTCTGACACTTGTTGCTTACAAGTAAAAATCCAGTATTTTCTGCTAGAAAATCACTCGGAAGCCCCAAAAATTATATATATATTTTTTAGCAGAGACCCTAGGGAATAAAATAGCCGTTGTTGCAATATTTTATGTGACGCGGGATTTGCGCAGAGGTCTTTCAAACGCAAGTTAGCCCTTTTTTTTTCAGTCGACCTCTAGGGAGCAGTGACATCAGCAGCGTGACATACAGCAATGACACCTGCACCATGATAGAGTGATCTGACACCAGCACCGTGATAGAGAGCACTGACATCAGCAGCGTGACATACAGCAATGACACCTGCACTGTGATAGAGTGATCTGACACCAGCACCGTGATAGATTGATCTGACACCAGCACCGTGATAGAGTGATCTGACACCAGCACCGTGATAGAGAGCACTGACATCAGCAGCGTGACATACAGCAATGACACCTGCACCATGATAGAGTGATCTGACACCAGCACCGTGATAGAGAGCACTGACATCAGCAGCGTGACATACAGCAATGACACCTGCACCATGATAGAGCGATCTGACACCAGCACCGTGATAGAGTGATCTGACACCAGCACCGTGATAGAGTGATCTGACACCAGCACCGTGATAGAGTGATCTGACACCAGCACCGTGATAGAGTGATCTGACACCAGCACCGTGATAGAGAGCACTGACATCAGCAGCGTGACATACAGCAATGACACCTGCACCGTGATAGAGTGATCTGACACCAGCACCATGATAGAGAGCACTGACATCAGCAGCGTGACATACAGCAATGACACCAGCACCGTGATAGAGAGCACTGACATCAGCAGCGTGACATACAGCAATGACACCAGCACCGTGATAGAGAGCACTGACATCAGCAGCGTGACATACAGCAATGACACCAGCACCGTGATAGAGAGCACTGACATCAGCAGCGTGACATACAGCAATGACACCAGCACCGTGAGAAAGGGCTAACTTGCGTTTGAAAGACCTCTGCGCAAGTACCGCATCACATAAAATATTGCAACAACCGCTATTTTATTCCCTAGGGTCTCTGCTAAAAAAATATATATAATTTTTGGGGCTTCTGAGTGATTTTCTAGCAGAAAATACAGGATTTTTACTTGTAAGCAACAAGTGTCAGAAAAGATTTAGTCTTTAAATGGTTAAACTGAAAACTTCTACACAGGGAGTTCACCCCATTGAAGAAGAAACATTGTATCACTTTGTTCTTTTCTTGGCAGCCCAGAGAGGAGGAAAGTCCTTCACTGATGTCTTCAGGCAACTTACATTGACTTCTACCACAGAAGTCTTCTGCAAGTCATAATAAGCATAATGACTGAGATCCGGAATTCGTAAACAAAAGTTCGTATTCCGTACAGAATTCGGACGCATGGCAATTCGTATTTCGGATCCTCCCGAACGTACGAATTTTGAGAAATTCGTACGAATTTTGAGATTTGTACGAAATGAATCGCACATGTCTACCAAACATTGGCATGTCAATTGAACAAAATTTTGAGTGCAGAGAGAAAGGTCGCTGTTTGAGGATAGGGTGAAATGAAGGGAAGACTTAGGACTATAAATGGCTATACAGCAGGAAAATTTTAATTCAAAGAAATTCATTTTTGAAATTTTTATTCACTTTCTGGGGTCAAACCAACAATCGTTTTTTGACCTTGGTGCCAAGAAAAAATAAAGGAAAAGGATGGAGGATTTTTCCTCAAACTGCTGTGAATGTGCTTTTCATTTATGAAAAAATATCCAGAATTGTGATGTGCATCGTGAAATCGAAGGTAGAATTACAAACGTTGGCATGGCAATGGAGCAAAATTTTCCAGTCCATGACGTCCATGATCAAATGTTCTGATTTTTCTGAATTTCCGTATGAACCTTCAAAGTAAATTCCACTAATGTGGGGCCAGCAGCTTCAAATATAATTAAAGGCATTTTTTTTTTTGGATAAAGTGGAGAGGGGTTAGAACCCTTGGAATTGGGAGGGCCTTCACCATTTCCAGCAGGAGGAGCTCTGAAGTGCAGAGAGATGGTCATTCTCTGAGAGTAGTGAAGGCAGGGCCGTCTTTAATGTTGATTGGACCCTGGGCAAAAATTTTCTTAGGGGCCCTCCCACCCACCATGCAATTTCGCTTTCCACCTTCTCTGAGACATAAAATAAATAGCAGCTAGACTTAAAATCAGTTTACTGTGTCAGATCAGGCAGCAATTGCGATTGGTTGCCAGAGGTTACAGCATATCATTACTGCTTACTGACTGGTTGCTAGAGGTTACGGCACTCCTTAAGGCTCACTGATTAGTTGCTAGAGGTTATTACAGCACATTTCTGCTTGTTGATTGGCTGCTAGAGATTGCTGTACAGTAATACTGCTCACTGGTTGCTAGAGGTTACAGCACATCTTCTCCTCACAGCAGGGGGGCATTATATACCTATGAATGCTGCCTTTATTTACATATCAATGCTGTTGGCCTCAGCTATTTACACATGCATGTCACTTCTATTTACATATGAATGCCATTATTTACATAAAAACAGAGGGTCTGCAGGTGAGTCATGTGTACACAACAATAGGGCAGAGCTGGGCAGCATTAGTAGCAGCACAGGACTAAAACTTCAAGGGAATGTAAACTGGGATAGTTGGCAAGCATGAGGCAGCTGCTTTGGGCCCCACAACAATGACAGGGCCCTGGGCAGCTGCCCCTTTTGCCCTGCCTTAAAGATGGCCCTGAGTGAAGGGAGGAGCTAGGACTATAGCTGGCCATACATCCAGAGATCCAACAACCATTTTTGACCAAGGAAAATCAAAGGAACGGGAGGGAAAATTTTTCTCAAAGTTCTATAAATGCAGTTTTCCTTTCGGGAAAAATTGTCCCTATGGTAATGTGTAATCCAAAATCAAATGTAGAATTCCAAACATGGGCATGGCAATTGAGCAAAATTTTGAGTGGAGAGAGATGCCGCTCTTTGCGGATAGGAAATCAATGAAGGGAAGTGTTAGGGCTATAGCTGGCCGTACACCAGGAAAATGTAATTCAAAGAAATTTTTGGATGTTTTTGGAATGTTTATTCAGTTTGTGCGGTCAAACCAACATTTGTTTTTGACTGTAGTGCCAAGGAAATTTGGGGGAAAAGGATGGAGCATTTTTCCTCAAACTGCTGTAAATGTGGATTCCATTAAGGAAAAATTGTCCGGAATTGTGATGTGCAATCTGAAATCAAAGGTAGAATTGCAAACATTGGCACGGCAATTGAGAAAAATTTTCAAAAGAAAAATTTCCAGTCCATAATGGTACTATCAAATGTTCTGATTTTAATGAATTTCTGTATGAACCTTCAAAATAAATTCCACTAATGTTGGGCCAGCTTGAAATATAGCTAAAGGCAACATTATTTTTTTTTAGTTTTTAACCACTTCAATACCGGGGCACTTAAACACCTTCCTGCCCAGACCAATTTTGAGCTTTCAGCGCTGTCGCAATTTGAATGACAATTGCGCGGTCATGCTACACTGTACCCAAATGAAATTTTTATCATTTTTTCCCCACAAATAGAGCTTTCTTTTGGTGGTATTTGATCACCCCTGCGGTTTTTATTTTTTGCGCTACAAATAGAAAAATACCGAAAATTTTGAAAAAAAATATGTTTTTTTTTTCAGTTTCAAAACTTTGTAAATAAGTACGTTTTCTCCTTCACTGATGGGCACTGATGGGGCGGCACTGATGGGGTGGCATTGATGGGGCTACACTGATGGGCACTAATAAGGCGGCACTGATGGGCACCAATGATGTGGCACCAATGAGGTGGCATTGATGGACACTGATATGTGGCACTGATAGGTGGCACTGATGGGCACTGATAGGCGGCACTGATGGGTGGCACTGATGGGTGACACGGATGGGCACTGATAGGTGGCACAAATTGGCACTGATAGCTGGCATGGATGGGCGGCACAGATGGGCATGGATAGGCAGCACAGATGGGCATGGATAGGCGGCACAGATGGGCATGGATGGGTACTGATAGGCGGCACAGGTGGGCACTGATAGGCGGCACAGGTGGGCACTCATAGGCGGCATTGTATTATGTTATACTGTACTAATGGATGCCAATCAGTGCCAAACAATAATGCATGCCAATCAGTGATGCCCATTGTGGGCACTGATTGGCATCCATTGTGGCACTGACTGGCATCCCTGGTGGTCTAGGGAGGATTACCCTTTGCTGGGCATCCCTGGTGGTCTGGTGGCATCCCTGGCGGTCCAGTGTGGGCATCCTTGGGGGGGGCTGTGCTGATAATCGATCAGCACAGACCCCCCTGTCAGAGGAGCAGCCGATCGGCTCTCCACTACTCGCGTCTGACAGACGCGAGTGAGGAAAAGCCGACCACCGGCTCTTCCTATTTACACTGTGATCAACCGTGATTGGAAACGGCTGATCACGTGGTAAAGAGTCTCCGTCGGAGACTCTTTACCGAGATCGTAGTTGTGGGGTGTCAGACTGACACCCCGCAACAACGATCGCCGCGATGCACGCCACCGGGGGCGCGCAGCGGCTCGAAATCCTGATCACGTCATATGACGTCCGATCAGGATTATGCAACCACTTTGCTACCGTCAATTGCCTGTAGGGCGTTCGGCAAGTGGTTAATTGCGTGGAAAGGAGTTAGGACCCCTGAAATGTGAGGACCTTTACCATTTCCAGCAGGAGGAGCTCTGGAGTTCAGAGAGATGGCCATTCTCTGAGAGTAGGAAAGCAATGAAGGGAAGAGCTAGGACTATAGTTGGCCATACACCAGAAGAATTTCATTCAGAATTCACTTTTGGAATGTTTCTTCAATTTTTGGGGGTCAAATTGACGATTTGTTTTGACCATAATTACAAGGAAAATTGTAGGAAAAGGATAGAGAATTTTTCTCAAAGTTCTTAAACGTGGATTTTGTTTCAAGAAAAAATTGTCCCTATGGTAATGTGCATGTGCATTCAGAAATCAAACATAGGATTCCAAACATTGGCATGGCAATGGAGCAAAACTTTGAGTGCAGAGAGATGGCCATTCTCTGAAAGTAGGAGAGCAATGAAGAGAAGAGCTAAGACTATAGCTGGCCATACACCAAGAGAATCTTGTTCGAAATCAGTTTTTTTTTTAATGTTTACTCAATTTGTGGGGTCAAACTGACAATCGTTTTTTGACCGTAGTGCCAAGAAAAATTGAAGGGAAAGGAATGAGAAATTCTTCTCAAACTGCTGTGAATGTGGTTTTCATTTGAGAAAAACTGTCCATAATTGTGATGTGCATCCCAAAATTGAATGTAGAATTCCAAACAGTGGCATGGCAATGGAGAAAAAAAATTTTGAGTGCAGAGAAATGACCATTCTCTGAGAGGAGAAAAGCAACATAGGGAAAAGCTAGGACTATAATTTTGTTCAAAGGATTTTAATTTGGAGTATTTCTTCAATTTGTGGGGTCAAACCCAACTATCATTATCGACCATAGAGAAAAGGAAAATTGGAGGAAAAGGATGGAGAATTTTGTCTCAAACTTCTGTGAATGTGGTTTTTGTTTTGAGAAAAAAAATTACATAGTTGCATAGTTAGTCTGTTTGAAAAAGACACAAGTCCATCCATTTTGAAGATGACGATTTTGAATAGAAGGGAACAAAAAAAAAATTATACAATCCTATATACACAATCCTATACTCACAGTTGTTCCAGGAGAAGGCAAAAAAGAACAATAAAGCACAATTTGCTCCAGTGCTTGATCCCCCAAGGCAATCGGATTTTCCCTGGATCAACTTTACCTATATATGTTAGTATCCAGTTATATTATGTACATTTAGGAAAGAATCCAGGCCTTTTTTAAGGTTGAATATAATTTTTATTGTTACAAATCAGGTAACAGTATAATACAGTAAGAGTTGAGGGGGGAAGGAGGGTACAGAATAAAGAAGGTTGGGGAAAGGGGGAAGGGTAGGGAGTGAATCCAGGCCTTTTTTAAAACAATCTATTGAGCTGGCCAGAACCACCTCCGGAGGGAGTCTATTTTACATTTCCACAGCTCTTACTGTGAAGAAACCTTTCCATATTTGGAGATGAAATCTCTTTTCCTCTAGATGTAAAGAGTGCCCTCTTGTCTTCTGTCACGACCTTAAAGGGAATAACTCAACACCAAGTTCACTTTATGGACCCCTTATATATTTATACATCCCCCCTTTAATCTCCCCTTCAAAGAGAATAAATTCAGTTCCTCTAATCTTTCCTCATAGCTGAGTTCCTCCATGCCTCTTATCAGTTTGTTTGCCCTTCTCTGCACTTTCTCCAGTTCCCCGATATCCTTTTTGAGAACTGGTGCCCAAAACTGAATGGCATATTGCAGATGAGGTCTTACTAATGATTTGTACATTGGGGCAAAATGATCTCTCTTTCTCTGGAGTCCATACCTCTCTTATGCAAGAAAGGACTTTACTCGCTTTGGAAAGCTCAGCTTGGCATTGTATGTTATTATTTAGCTTATGATCTACCAGAACACCCAGATCCTTCTCCACCATTGATTCCCCTATTTTTGAAACAGCAATGAAGGGGACTTTAAGGGTGCCATAACACATTAGATATGTGCAAAAGGAAAAAATTTGTTTAGTTTCGTTTAGTTTTAATTCGTTAATTCATTAATTTCATTTAGTTATATTCGTTAACTTCCTTAAATTCATTTTCGGATTTCGTTTAGTTTTCTACCGAATTCAAAAAATCGGCCACATTCAAAAATATTTCAACCAAATTCGAAAAATATTTCTACCGGATTCGAAATGATTTCAACATGATTCGACATTATTTCAACCACATTCAAAATGATTTTGTGACCCGACTTTAGGGCCATGTATCTCGGGGTCACTTGTTGATAGAAACTCCAAATTTGGATATGTTGTAGTGCTAGTAATATTGTGTTTGCATACCAAATTTGGGGTTTCTAGCTATAAGTGACCCCGAGATATGTTTCCCCAAAATCGGGTCGCAAAATGTCATTCTCTGCTCTAATAACTAATAACATTTTGCGACCCGATTTTGGGGCCACATATCTCGGGGTGACTTATAGCTAGAAACCCCAAATTTGGTATGCAAACACAATAATACTAGCACTACAACATATCCAAATTTGAAGTGTCTAGCACCAAGTGACCCCGAGATACATGGCCCTAAAGCCGGGTCACAAAATCATTTTGAATGTGGTTGAAATAATGTCGAATCATGTTGAAATCATTTTGAATCCAGTAGAAATATTTTCGAATTTGGTTGAAATATTTTCGAATGTGGCCGATTTTTCGAATTCAGTAGAAAACTAAACGAAATCCGAAAATGAATTTAAGGAAGTTAACGAATATAACTAAACGAAATTAATGAATTAACGAATTAAAACGAAATTTATTAGAGCAGAGAATGACATTTTGCGACCCGATTTTGGGGCCACATATCTCGGAGTCACTTATAGCTAGAAACCCCAAATGTTTGGTATGCAAACACAATGGTACTAGCACTACAACATATCCAAATTTGAAGTGTCTAGCACCAAGTGACCCCGAGATACATGGCCCTAAAGTCGGGTCACAAAATATTTTCGAATGCGGTTGAAATAATGTCGAATCATGTTGAAATAATTTCAAATGCGGTTGAAATAATTTTCAAATCATGTCGAATTCATTCGAATTCATTCGTTATATTTCTTTCATATTCATTGTAATTTGTTATTTTTTTATTCGGACATTCGGATGCATCCGAATGTCCGAAAGATGCAAAATTCGGTCGAATTTCGATTCGTTACGAAACGAATTGCACAAGCCTATAACACATAAGTCATTAAAATGATCAATTTTTATTGTGCTCCAACATTAACCATTTTTTACGACTGCCCACTGTAGATATACTGCGGCAGGGTGGCTGCTCTGTGCCAGGTCTGACACTTCCCGAGGCTGGGGCGCCCACGTGTAGCTAGAAAGTGTATTGGTGTCGTGCTGCTCTTATATTAAATAGGAATCTATATTGATTTCTCCTCTACCTATTTATATGAAGAAAATCTCTCTACAGGTGATAGGTCACTATACCAGTTACACAGATTAATCAATAGTGGAAAAATAAATACATAAATATCTAATGTGCTAAAAAATCTCATATAGAGTGTGAATTCATTCAATAAAATAAAATATAAATAAAAAAGTTTTTTTTTAATCATAAAGTGCTAAGTGCTTGCTCAACACCAAAACAAATAAATAAACACACTACAGAGGTGATCAAAATCAGAATGTGTAAAAGCAATGTGAATAATAGTAAATCTCTGTAAATTTATGCATCAAAAAAAAAAAGAAATCCTTTAACCTCAAAAATGATAAATTGATAAAGTGCAAAGAGAAAAGCGAACGCACTGCAGAGGCAGTTACACCATCAGAATCAGAATGTGTGAAGGCAACGTGAATGGTAGTAAATATCTATAAATATATGCATCAAAAAAATCTTTAACTTAAAGAGGAAGATAACCCTGATGAGTTTACTTCCTCTTTTTTTCCCTGCAAAGGTAAAGCATAATGGACTACTATGCATCGCATCGCATCGCATCGCATAGTAGCCCATTATGTGTCACTTACCTGACACAGGAGCCAGCGAAGTCGCGCTGTCCCCTGTAGTCCGCCGCATCCATCTTGCTGGTGGCGTCTTGCAGCTCTGCCGCTGTCATTCGGCGAAGCCGCGATGACGTCACTCCCGCGCATGCGCACGGGAGTCGACACGCGTGGCAGCTCCATTCTTGAAAATGCGGCGCTCAGTGCGCCTGCGCGCCGCTGTCTACGGCGCATGCGCCGTAGACAGCTGTGCCCGTTTTCGGGCAAATATCTCCTAAACCATGTAGGTTTAGGAGATATTGCTTGGACCTACAGGTAAGCCTTAATCTAGGCTTACCTGTAGGTCAAAGTGGTTTGTAAGGGTTTACAACCACTTTAAACAATACTATATTGATAAAGTGCAAAAAGAAAGGTAAACGCACTACAGAGGCGGTAACACCATATATCAACTTGATTACTCCAAACTACGTGAATAGGGTGTAGAACTAAACTAGATGCATTAATCATAAAGTGTTACGTGCTTACTACGAGATGTGCTAATCAACAAACACTCTACAGAGGTGATAAAAAAAAATATGATAAAAGGTAGTAGAAAGAGTATAAAAATAACCTTCTTAGGATCCACTCTCAGAAAAAAAATGATTATCAATACCATGCAGTAATAAATAGAAACTATACAATGGTAAACGCACTGCAGAGGCAGCTGTAGCATGCGTCCTACCCAAATTACTCCTTGTGATTGTTCAGCGCTGAGGCAGAACAATGATCTGCCTATGTACTCAAGCCAGGTTGCTGATCTGCCAGTAGGGAAGGCATTGATCCTGTGTTCCTGTGAAGCAAGGAACATGGATCTATGCCTTTCCCTAGTATAAGCACTTCCCCTACAGTAAGCAAGCACTGGCTAGGCACACATTTAACCCTTTGATTGCCCCTGATGATAACCCCTTCCCAGCCACAGTCATTAGTACAGTGACAGTGCATTTTGTTTTAGCACTGATCACTGTATTAGTGTCACTGGTTCCCGAAAAGTGTCAGTTAGTTTCAGAATGTCCGCCACAATGTCGCAGTCCTGCTATAAGTTACTGATCGCCTCCATTACTAGTATAAAAAAAAAAGAATCTGACGTTTTTGGTAAAAAAAAATTCACAATAAGCATATATTGATTTGCATCAAAGTTATAGCGTCTACAAACTATGGTGTATATATACTGGAATTTTTTGTTATTTTTCCTTTTTTTTTATACAGTACTAGTAATGGCGGTGATCAGTGACTGGCAGGACTGATATTGCGGTGGACATTCGGACACTAACTGACACTTTTGACGCTTTGTGGGAACCAGTGACGCTAATACAGTGATCAGTGTTAACAATATGCACTGTCACTGTACTAATGACACTGGCAGGAAAGGAGTTAGACATCAGGGCGATCAAAGGGTTAAATGTGTGTCTAGCCAGTGTTTTACTACACTTTATAAAAACCTAATGTGATTGTAGTACTGTTTGAAGAAGGCCTTGAAGAAGGGGACATACCCCAAAAGCTTGTCCTGAAAAATTGTATGTTAGTGCAAATAAAAAAAGTATCACGGACAGTACTCAATTTTCTCTGTTCATTCAATAAAATAAATTCCATCCAGGTCCTTTGAATTTGAATGAAAAACAATAATCAGTTTCAAATTTCCAGAGGCAAAAGACTGATTGAAAAACTTTCAAAATTTGTATTGAATGAATAAAAGTATTAATTGTAACGCTTGTTCGATTTTCAAAAAATTTCTCTCGCCACATCCACAGACATGTAGACTTGGAGCACCAGGTAAATGGTGATGGAAGACATCTCCAGTTTATCTCTGTGTGGGCTCTGTAATGAATCGGACTGTGTGATTGGAGGACTCTGTGATGAGGGGGACTGTGTGATTGGAGGGCTCAGTGATGGGGGGACTGTGTGATTGGAGGGCTCAGTGATGGGGGGACTGTGTGATTGGAGGGCTCTGTGATGAGGGGACTGTGTGATTGGAGGGCTCTGTGATGGGGGGACTGTGTGATTGGAGGGCTCTGTGATGAGGGGACTGTGTGATTGGAGGGCTCTGTGATGAGGGGGACTGTGTGATTGTTGGAGGGCTCAGTGATGGGGGACTGTGTGATTGTAGGGCTCTGTGATGAGGGGGGCTGTGTGATTGTTGGAGGGCTCAGTGATGGGGAGACTGTGTGATTGGAGGGCTCTGTGATGAGGGGGACTGTGTGATTGGAGGGCTCAGTGATGGGGGACTGTGTGATTGTAGGGCTCTGTGATGAGGGGGACTGTGTGATTGTTGGAGGGCTCAGTGATGGGGGACTGTGTGATTGGAGGGCTCTGTGATGAGGGGGACTGTGTGATTGGAGGGCTCAGTGATGGGGGGACTGTGTGATTGGAGGGCTCTGTGATGAGGGGACTGTGTGATTGGAGGGCTCAGTGATGGGGAGACTGTGTGATTGGAGGGCTCTGTGATGAGGGGGACTGTATGATTGTAGGGCTCTGTGATGAGGGGGACTGTGTGATTGGAGGGCTCAGTGATGGGGGGACTGTGTGATTGGAGGGCTCTGTGATGAGGGGGACTGTGTGATTGGAGGGCTCTGTGATGGGGGGACTGTGTGATTGGAGGTCTCAGTGATGGGGGGACTGTGTGATTGGAGGGCTCTTTGATGAGGGGAGCTGTGTGATTGGAGGGCTCTGTGGTGAGGGGGACTGTGTGATTGGAGGGCTCTGTGATGAGGGGGGCTGTGTGATTGGAGGGCTCTCTGATGAGGGGGACTTTGTGATTGTAGGGCTCATTGATGGGGGGACTGTGTGATTGGAGGGCTCTGTGATGAGGGGGACTGTCTGGTTGGAGGGCTCAGTGATCGGGGGGACTGTGTGATTGGAGGGCTCTGTGATGGGGGGGGACTGTGTGATTGAAGGGCTCAGTGATGGGGGGACTGTGTGATTGGAGGGCTCAGTGATGGGGGGACTGTGTGATTAAGGGGCTCAGTGATGGGGGGGCTGTGTGATTAAGGGGCTCTGTGATGGGGGGACTGTGTGATTGAAGGGCTCAGTGATGGGGGGACTGTGTGATTGGAGGGCTCTGTGATGGGGGGACTGTGTGATTAAGGGGCTCAGTGATGGGGGGGACTGTGTGATTGGAGGGCTATGTGATGAGATGGACTGTGTGATTAAGGGGCTCTGTGATTGAGGTGTGTGTGATTGGAGGGCTATGTGATGAGGGGGACTGTATGATTGGATGGCTATGTGATGAGGGGGACTGTCTGGTTGGAGGGCTCAGTGATGGGCAGACTGTGTGATTGGAGTGCTCTGTGATGGGGGGACTGTGTGATTAAGGGGCTCAGTGATGGGGGGACTGTGTGATTAAGGGGCTCAGTGATGGGGGGACTGTGTGATTGGAGGGCTCTGTGATGAGGGGGACTGTGTGATTGGAGAGCTCAGTGATGGGGGACTGTGTGATTAAGGGGCTCAGTTATGGGGGGACTGTGTGATTGGAGGGCTATGTGATTAGGGGGACTGTGTGATTAAGGGGCTCTGTGATTGGGGGGATGTGTGATTGGAGGGCTATGTGATGAGGGAGACTGTGTGATTGGAGGGCTCTGTGATGAGGGGGACAGTGTGATTGGAGGGCTCTGTGATGGGGGGGGGACTGTGTGATTGGATGGCTCTGTGATGAAGCAGCTGTGTTCAGGGGCTTTGTGATGGGGAAACTTTGTTATGGGGGCACACTGTGTTGGAGGGACTGTGTGACTGAGGGGCTCTGTGATTAGATGACTGTGTGAATGAGGGACTCTGTGTTGGGGGGACAGTGTGATTGGGGGACTCTGTGTTGGGGGGACAGTGTGATTGGGAGACTCTGTGTTGGGGGACAGTGTGATTGGGGGACTCTGTGTTGGGGGACAGTGTGATTGGGGGGCTCTGTGATCGGGGAAGTATATGATTAAGCTGCTCTGTGAGCGAGGAGAAAATGTGATTGAAGGGGCACTGTGATCAGAGAGACTGTGTGATTGGGGGGGCTCTGTGATGGTGTGACTGGGGGACAATGTGCTGGGGGGCTCTGTGTATGGGAAACTGTGTGATTGTGGGGCTCTGTGATGGGGAACCTGTGTGATTAGGGGGCTCTGTGTTGGGGTGACTGGGGGACAATATGTTGGGGGCTCTGTGATTGGGAGACTGTGTGATTGGGGGGCTTTGTGATGGGGAATATGTTTGATTGGTGGCTCTGTGATGGGGGGACTGTGTTATTGTGGGGCTCTGATGGGGAACCAGTGTGATTGGGGGGCTCTGTGATCGGGCAAGTATATGATTAAGCTGCTCTGTGAGCGAGGAGAAAATGTGATTGAAGGGGCACTGTGATCAGAGAGACTGTGTGATTGGGGGGCTCTGTGATGGTGTGACTGGGGGACAATGTGCTGGGGGGCTCTGTGTACGGGAAACTGTGTGATTGTGGGGCTCTGTGATGGGGAACCTGTGTGATTAGGGGGCTCTGTGTTGGGGTGACTGGGAGACAATGTGTTGGGGGCTCTGTGATTGGGAGACTGTGTGATTGGGGGGCTCTGTGATCGGGGAAGTATATGATTAAGCTGCTCTGTGAGCGAGGAGAAAATGTGATTGAATGGGCACTGTGATCAGAGAGACTGTGTGATTAGGGGTCTCTGTGATTGGGGGGCTCTGTGTTGGGGTGACTGGGGGACAATGTGTTGGGGGCTCTGTGATTGGGAGACTGTGTGATTGAGGGGCTCTGTGATGGGGAACCTATGTGATTGGGGGGCTCTGTGTTGGCGTGACTGGGGAACAGTGTGTTGGGGGGCTCTGTGATTGGGAGACTGTGTGATTGGGGGCTCTGTGATGGGGAGACTGTGGGATTGAGGGGCTCTGTGATGGGGAACCTATGTGATTGGGGGGCTCTGTGTTGGCGTGACTGGGGAACAGTGTGTTGGGGGGCTCTGTGATTGGGAGACTGTGTGATTGGGGGGCTTTTTGATGGGGAATATGTTTAATTGGTGGCTCTGTGATGGGGGACTGTGTTATTGTGGGGCTCTGATGGGGAACCTGTGTGATTGGGGGCTCTGTGATTGGAAACCCGTGTGATTGGGGGCTCTGTGATGGTGTGACTGTGTGACTACGGGACAATGTGTGGTGGGGCTCTGTGATCAGAGAGACTGTGTGATTGGGGGCTCTGTGATGGGGGGCTGTGTAAACTTGCTAAAATACATGTTTAAACATTTGTGAACATGTGCTATTGGGGCGAAAAATGAGACGCCAACGCTGAAAACACAAAAGAGTAATTGACTCCAAATGGCCAGTTCAACCTTGTGAAATGCTCACATACATTCAATGATCTTCCATTCATTCTTGTGTATTATCGTCAGGAGCGTGGTTGTGTCTTTTTTATTTCCTTGTGTTTTTCAGGGAGGAAAAGCATGACACCTGTAATGGTATATTGTGGAAGAAGACAATGGAGTCAGATGGTGGCAGATCTCTGGCAGTGTACGATCCGATACATTGTAGATGGAGGGATCATTGGAGCGATGTTTGGGCTGATTGAGCAGAATATACAAGATGATGATGTCTACAGGAGGGATTAGAGTCTTATCAATGGATCCTAACACCTCATTATCACCTGACAATGATTCTGTTTGTTGGCAATTAGGTCTGTGTGGTCATAAAAAGGGATATCAGACATACAGGCAATATGCAACTGTCAGAGGATCCTAAAGAGGAACTGCACTCTCTCTACCCTTCCCCACCATAAAAAAAAACTAAAAACAAAAAAAATCATAAAGGTCACCAATGATCAATAGAATTTAAAATTACAAAGCAGATATGTACATGAAATATTGACTGAGATTTTATATAATTTATTGCTAAGATTACAATTGTATTATAAATGTCATACTTAATACTAGGGGTCTCCAAACTTTTCAGTAGGAGGATCTGATCATATATTTTACAAATATATGAAAAATCTCCATCAGAGTCCCCCTTATATCAGGGTTCCCAACCTGAACTCCACCTTACATCGGGGTCCTATCAAGATTCCTCCCTTACATCGAAGTCCCTTCATACATCAGGATCCTCATCAGTGCCTTCCTTACATCGGGGTCCCCATCAGTGTCCCCCCTTACATCAAGGTCCCCATCAGTGTCCCCTCTTACATCAGGGTCCCCATAAGTGTCCCCTCTTACATCAGGGTCCCCAACAGTCCCCCCCTTACATCAGAGTCCTTCCTTACATCAGCGTCCCCTTTGGAGTCTTACGTTACATCAGGATCCCTATCAGTGCTCCCCTTTACATCAGGGTACTCACATCAGAGTGCCCTTTTATTAGGTTCCCCTTCAGAGCTCCTTTTATCAGTGACCCCATCAGAGTCTCCACTTTAATTAGAGTCCCCATTAAATCAGCGTTCCCACCTGCATCCCCTCTTACATCAGGACACTGATGTAAGGGGAATGCAGATGGGAACCCTGATTTAAGGGGGGATTCTTACATCAGGGTCCAATTTGGGTCCCCCCTTACATAAAGGCCCCCATCAGAGTCCCCCTTATATCAAGGTCCACACTGAAGTCACCCTTATATCATAGTCCCCCTTACATTAGAGTTCCCATCATAGTCCCCCCTTACATTAAAGTTCCAATCATAGTCCCCCTTACATCAAGGTCCCCCCATATATCAGTGTCCACAATCTGAGCCCTTCCTTATATCAGGGTCTAATAAGATTTCACCCTTACATCAAAGTCCCTTCATATATCAGGATCCTCATCAGAGCCCTTCCTTACATCTGGGTCCCATAAGTGTTCCCCCTTACATCAGGGTCTTCATAAGAGTCCTCCCTGGCATCAGGGTCTCTTTGGAGTCCTCCCCTACATCAGGGTCCCTATCAATGCCCCCCTTTTCACCAGGGTATCTATCAGAGTCTTCCTTTACATAAGAGTGCCCCCTTTTATCAGGCTCCCATTCATCGTGCCCCCCTTTGCATGATGGTCCCCATTGAAGTCCCCCCTTACATCAGGGTTCCCATTAAAGTACCCCCTTACTTCAAGATCCCCATCAGAGTCCCCCCTTACACCTGTGTCCCCATCAGAGTCCCCCCTTACACCTATGTCCCCATCAGAGTCCCCCCTTACACCTGTGTCCCCATCAGAGTCCCCCCTTACACCTATGTCCCCATCAGAGTCCCCCCCTACACCTGTGTCCCCATCAGAGTCCCTCCTTACACCCGTGTCCTCATCAGAGTCCACCCTTACACCTGTATCCCCATCAGAGTCCCTCCTTACACCCGTGTCCTCATCAGAGTCTCATGATCCCAATTTTCAGAACACTAATTTGTTGTTTGAAAGATTTCATTTGCTTTTAACATTTGATTTTGGAATGAATGGACTTTGCTGAATGAAAACCGACCACACATACACTTCATTCAAAAAAACAATTTCTATCCGGGTCCTTCGAATTTTCCTGTCTCTATGGTCAAAAACAAATGTTGATTTGACCCACTAAGGATTAGAAAAGCAAACATAACTTTCTTAGAACATTCTGGCCATACACTATAGGAAACATTGCACACAATTCTATTAACTTTAATGTTTGTTCGATTTTCAAATAATTTGTGAATGAAAAAAAATAATCAGTTTCAAATTTCCAGAGACAAAAGACTGATTGAAAAACTTTTTATTGAATGAACAAAAGTGGAAAGGTTAGTGGGTTTGTCACTATAGGATAGTAGTATCTTAAGCTCTGCCCAATGGTTATTCGTTTTACTAAGTGATTTTTCTTTAAGAATTTTCAGTATAAATTCTTGTCATCTGATGTTCCCCTTTAAGAAAGTTCTCACCACATCCACAGACATGTAGACTTGGAGCACCAGGTTAATGGTGACAGAAGACATCTCTGTGTGGGCTTTTTTATGGGGGGACTGTGTGATTAGAGGTCTCTGTGATGTGGGGACTGTGTGATTGGGATTCTCTGTCATGGAGGGACTGTGTGACTGGGGGGCTCTGTGATGGAAGGACTGTGTGATGGGGGGCTCTGTGATGGAAGGACTGTGTGAATGGGGGGCTCTGTGATGGAAGGACTGTGTGACTGGTGGGCTCTGTGATGGAAGGACTGTGTGATGGGGGGCTCTGTGTTGGAAGGACTGTGTGATTGGGGGGCTCTGTGATGGAAGGACTGTGTGATTGGGGGGCTCTGTGATGGAAGGACTGTGTGATGGGGGGCTCTGTGATGGAAGGACTGTGTGACTGGGGGGCTCTGTGATGGAAGGACTGTGTGATTGGGGGGCTCTGTGTTGGAAGGACTGTGTGATTGGGGGGCTCTGTGATGGAAGGACTGTGTGATTGGGGGGCTCTGTGATGGAAGGACTGTGTGATTGGGGGGCTCTGTGATGGAAGGACTGTGTGATTGGGGGGCTCTGTGATGGAAGGACTGTGTGATTGGGGGGCTCTGTGATGGAAGGACTGTGTGATGGGGGGCTCTGTGATGGAAGGACTGTGTGACTGGGGGGCTCTGTGATGGAAGGACTGTGTGATTGGGGGGCTCTGTGATGGAAGGACTGTGTGATTGGGGGGCTCTGTGATGGAAGGACTGTGTGATGGGGGGCTCTGTGATGGAAGGACTGTGTGATTGGGGGGCTCTGTGATGGAAGGACTGTGTGACTGGGGGGCTCTGTGATGGAAGGACTGTGTGATTGGGGGGCTCTGTGATGGAAGGACTGCGTGACTGGAGTGCTCTGTGATGGAAGTACTGTGTGATTGGGGGGCTCTGTGTTGGAAGGACTGTGTGATTGGGGGGCTCTGTGTTTGGGGGACTGTGTAATTGGGGGGCTCTGTGATGAGTGGACTGTGTGACTGGGGGTCAATATGTTGTGGGGACTGTATGATTGGAGAGGCTTTATGATGGGTGAACTGTGTGATTAATGGGCTATGTGATGGAGGAACTGTTATTGTAGGGCTTTGTGATGGGGGTTCTATGTGACTGGGGGACTCTGTGATGGGGCAACTATGTGACTGGGGAACTTTGTGTTGGGGGGCTCTATGATGAGGGGACTGTGTGATTGAGGGGCTCTGTAATAAGGAGCCTGTGTGATTGAGGGCTCTGTGATTGGGGAGACTGTGTGATTGTGGGGCTCTGTGATGGAGGGACTGTGTGAGTGGGGGGGGGTCTGTTATGGAAGGACTGCGTGACTGGAGTGCTCTGTGATGGAAGTACTGTGTGATTGGGGGGCTCTGTGTTGGAAGGACTGTGTGATTGGGGGGCTCTGTGTTTGGGGGACTGTGTAATTGGGGGGCTCTGTGATGAGTGGACTGTGTGACTGGGGGTCAATATGTTGTGGGGACTGTATGATTGGAGAGGCTTTATGATGGGTGAACTGTGTGATTAATGGGCTATGTGATGGAGGAACTGTTATTGTAGGGCTTTGTGATGGGGGTTCTATGTGACTGGGGGACTCTGTGATGGGGCAACTATGTGACTGGGGAACTTTGTGTTGGGGGGCTCTATGATGAGGGGACTGTGTGATTGAGGGGCTCTGTAATAAGGAGCCTGTGTGATTGAGGGCTCTGTGATTGGGGAGACTGTGTGATTGTGGGGCTCTGTGATGGAGGGACTGTGTGAGTGGGGGGGGGTCTGTTATGGAAGGACTGTGTGATTGTGTGGCTCTGTGTTGGGGAGATTGTGTGATTGTGGGGACTGTGTGACTGGTGGGTTCTGTGATGGAGCAACTGTGTGATTAAGGAGCTTTGTGATAGGGAGATTATGTGACTAATGGGCCCTATTATGGGGGACTGTGTGGTTGAGGGGCTCTGTGTTTGGGGGACTGTGTAATTGGGGGTTCTGTGATTGGGGAATTGTGTGATTAAGGGGCTCTATGATGAGGCGACCGTGTGACTGGGGGACAATGTGTTGTGGGGACTGTATGATTGGAGGGGCTCTGTGATGGATGAACTGTGTGATTGTGGAGCTTTGTGATGAGGGTACTGTGTGATTGGGGGGCTCTGTGATGGGAGGACTGTGTGATTGAGGTGCTTTGTGATGGGAGGACTGTGTGACTGGGGGACTCTGTGATGGGGCAACTGTGTGACTGGGGAACTTTGTGTTGGAGGGCTCTATGATGGGGGGACTGTATGAGTGGGGGACTGTGTGATTGGGGGACTCTATGATGGGGGGACTGTGTGATTGAGGGGCTCTTTGATGGGGGGACTGTGTGATTGGGGGGCTCTATGATGGGGACTGTGTGATTGGGGCGCTACATGATGGGGGGACTGTGTGATATAAGTGCGGCTATCTGGAATGTTTTGATTACATGGGGATTCTGATGTGCTGGGGGCTTCTGACATGAAGGGGCTCTGTTGGGATGGCGGGGACCTCTGAAGTGAAGGTTGGCTCTGATGTCTAGGGGGACTCTGATGTGATGGAAGACTTTGATTTGATGAGGGATGGGCGAATGGTTCGGCCTGAGCATAATTTTGGGCCGAACTTTTGTCGTTTGTTCGGCAAACAGCCGAACAAACGGGTCGTTCGACTGTTTGTTTGGCCCCCCGAACCAACCACAATGCATTGTGGTGCAGAACAGGGCATTGCAAGCCCTGATTGGCTGAAGCAGTGAAAGCTTCAGCCAATCAGGGCACAGAGCACTGTCAGTGTCATGATTGGACACTGTCATCATGACTTTATCCAATCATGGCTCATTCCTGCCCCACAGTATAAAAGTATTCTTTCAATGGCAGCTATTTTCAGTGTTATTTCGGCCTGGAGAGAGATAGAACAGGGCTCTGTTCAGTGCTATCAGTTAGTTAGTGTGCAATACTGTGCTACTTTGCTTCATTGTCAGTGTAGAATATTAGTTTAGTGTCAGTCTAGGGATAGTGTGAGTGTAGTGAGGAGGACCATCATTCAGCTTTGCATAGTGTGCAGCTAGAGTAGGGACAGCTCAGATAGCTTCAGTGTAGTGTAGTGAGACTGTGTCAGTAATCTTGACATTAGTGTATAGCTAGAGTAGGGACAGTTTAGATAGCATCAATGTAGTGATGGTTGAACACTATCTGTTTGAGTGCATTACTGCCAGTTTAACGCCATTTACTTCTGTGTGCGTTACTGCGAGTTTAATGCCATTTACTTCTGTGTGTGCGTTACTGCTGGTTTAATGCCATTTACTTCTGTGTACATTACTGCCAGTTTAACAGCATATAGTTTTGCGTGCGTTACTGCCAGTTTAATGCCATATAGTTTTGTGTGTGTTACTGCCAGTTTAACGCCATTTACTTCTGTGTGCGTTACTGCCGGTTTAACACCATATCGTTTTGTGTGTATTACTGACGGTTTAGCGCCATATATTTTTGCATGCGTTACTGCCAGTTTAACTCCAAATAGTTCTGTGTGCATCACTGCCAATTTAACGCCATATAGTTCTGTGTGTCTTACTGCCAGTTTAACACCATTTACTTCTGTGTGCGTTATTGCCAGTTTAACTCCATATCGTTTTGTGTGTGTTACTGCCAGTTTAATGCTATATAGTTTTGTGCGTTACTGCCAGTTTATCACCATTTACTTCTGTGTGCATTACTACCAGTTTAAGGCCATATAGTTTTGCGTGCCTTACTGCCAGTTTAACGCCATATCGTTTTGTGCGTCACTGTACGTTTGGCGCATTATATTGCAGTATATTATAGTGTATACGTGAAGTGTGTCTGTGTAGTGTGAGTACTCAAATTAAAATGCACCAAACACCTCTTTACATTGATTAAAGTGCATCTACGTATAGATTTCAACTTTTCATTTACATTTGCTTACAAGCAAAGGTGAACGTGGTGGACAGTCCTCAGGCAGGGCATAATTTCCTCTGTTTAATGAGTTTGCCCAAGCTATCCAGCCACAGTATGCAGAGGAGGTGGTGGACTGGCTTACTAAACCTTCCTCATCCTCCTCATCCTCTGTCACGCAAGCAGAGACAAGTGTGCAGTCCCCTGCAGTTGCCAGAGTGGATAAACCTGCTTCCTTGTCCACGTCTTTTATTGCCATAGCCCCAACATCAGCCATTGAGGAGTCAGCTGAGTTATTTGACCACAGCATCAGAAACTTGCACCTTGATGATGCCCAGCCATTACTGGATTCAAATGTTAGTTCTAAGGTTGTGCATGACAGGAACATGAGCCTAGAGAGAGGGAGGAACATTGGTACACAAATTGGCATTCATGTTCCCCAAGCCGGAGGGTATTGCCAAGTTGTCTCCAGTGGTAATGATGAAGATGGAGGAGATGGAGATGATGATGATGATGATAATTAGGTCACCGGTGCCAGATAGAGCAGAGAAGGAAACTGAAGGTGATGCGGCACAACCCCAAGGAGGCCGACATCAAGAAAGAGTAGAGAGCAGCCACCCTATTTCATCACATTCTGCAGCTGTTATCTCCCGGCCCTCTCCCCAAAGCTCAGCTGTCTGGGCCTTTTTAGCACATCTGCAGCAGATCACACTGTTGCTATCTGCAAACTGTGTCTCAGGCACATGAAACATGGCAAAAACGCCAACCATTTGCTTACCACATGATTAACAAGGCATTTAACGTCCAACCACTCCGCCCGTTGGCAAGATCACCTAAAAGCCACACAAAAGGGGCACTAATCTGTCCCTCCTTCTCCTCACCCACTTCAGTCTGCCCTTGCGATACCAAGTCATTACCTTTCAGCAGCCTCCACTGACAGGGATGATGGTATAGCACAGGGAGTCCCAGGTCCTAGCAGCACATCTGCCAGTAACACACCACCAGCTGTTGACTGTAGCTGGCAAATTTATCTGCCCCATCTGCTGCAGTGGAAAAAAAAATACAGTCCCTGCCACCCCCATGCCCAGCGTCTGAATGCAAGCTTGTCAAAGCTGTTGGCTCTCCAACTTCTGCCTTTCAGCCTGGTGGATTCTGCCCCATCCGTGAATTTGCACAATGTGCTGTACCACAATGGCAGGTTCCCGGTCGCTACTACTTTTCATGTAAGGTCATTCCATCTCTCTACCATCACGTGGAAGGGAATGTTATGGCATCATTGGGCAAGGCAGTCAGCCGTAAAATCCACCTTACTGCTGACATGTGGTCCAGCAAGCATGGACATGGACTATATATCCTATTCACAGCACACTGGGTAACACTGCTTGCAACTCGAAAGGATGCAGGACAGGGCTTGGTGCTGCAGCTTGTTGTGCCCCCACATTTCCATACAGCTAGTGGTGATGATCTCAGACCTGTGAGCTCTACCCCATCCTCCTCCTCCTCCACCACCTCCATGCTCTCCCCTTAAGAATTGTACTATCAGGTACCCCCTAAGCGTTCAAAAGGCTATTCCCAGGGTCAGGCTAAAGGGTGCCATGCAGTGCTTCAGCTGGTTTGTTTGGGGGTCAGGAACCACACCAGAGCAGAGATTCTTGCAGATCTGCAGGGACAAGCCCAGAGGTGGTTCACACCACGCCAGCTGGAGCCAGGAATGGTGGTGTCCGATAATGGCTAAAACCTCCTGTCCGCCCTTAGACAGGGAAGTTGACATATGTGCCATGCCTGGCACATGTCCTCAATTTGGTGGTGCAGTATTTCTTAAGTATGTACCCAGGGTTGCAAGATGTACTAAAGCAGGCCAGAAGAGTCTGTAGCCATTTCAGGTGGTCATACACAGCCAGTGCTCGATTGGCTGAAATACAGCGGGAATGCCACATGCCGGAAATCACCTGATTTGTGACATGCCCACCAGGTGGAACTCAACTTTGGGAATGCTGCAGCGGCTATACATGCAGCAGAGGGCTGTCAATGAATACCTGAGCCAGTAGGGTATGACGACATACTCAGGCCACCTCAGATTTGTTTCTCCATGCCAATGGCTGATCATTAAGGATGCATGCACAGTATTGTCACCATCTGAGAAGGCCACAAGGATGGTGAGCAATGTATGAATCAGTGAGACAATCCCTGTTGTGTTCCTGCTGGAGCAGACTGCGTGGAATTATGGACAGGGCACTGGAGGCAGAGCAGCTCTAGGAAGAGGAAGACTTCCTTTCCTCTCAAGGCCCACTTTATCCAGACATCACCATTCCTATGTCATAGAACATACAGGAGGAGAGAGGGGAGGAGGATGAAGAGGAGGATTCTGGCACTTTCATAGGCTTCAAAGAAGTGTAAGACATGCGTCAATCTGTAAGCAGTGGCTTTCCAACCCCAGGACCCATGGGAGTAGTACATGGCTGGGAGGAGGAAGTTCCAGATGCTGTCATCCTGAGTGACCCCCCAGTGTCTGCTTCTCAAGCCTCAGCAAATTTGAGGCGCATTGGCAACCTCACGCTTCAAAGCTTCCGAAAGGACCCAAGAACACATGGCATAAAGGAGAAGGATGATTACTGGCTGGCAACCCTCCTTGACCACCGTTATAAGGGGAAGGTCTCAGAACTCATCCCATCCCCATAGAGAGTACAGAAGACAAAATCTCTTGAGGACACATTAAAGAGGATTTTACTGAAAAATTTTCCTGACTCCGGTAGGTTACAGTGTCATGGAAAACATAGTTTTGAGTCTTCTGTTGGTCAAGAGAGAAGCGTTGGAGAAAGCGTCCGCCTAAGTGAGGCACTTTGGAATTTTTTTAGTCCTCGCCGCCCAGGGCTGTTAGCTTCCACATCCCATCTGCATCGTCTGCATCACATGGTGGACGATTACCTTGGGGCCAAAACAGAGATGGCGAGGTTTCTAGCTGACGATCCACTAACTTACTGGGTCATGAGAATAGATGACTGGTCAGAACTTGCCCAGTATGCTATTGAGTTGTTGGGGAGGTTTTGTTACTGATCATAGAACGTGTCTGTCCACAGACTCCGTGGACCGTTTGACTTTTATAAAAATAAATCAGTCCTGGATTACCAGCTATGAAGCTCCTGATGCCGATGTCACTGATTAAGACTTTTTGGGATGTGGAATCTCTGCAGGACTTCGAGGCTGCCTAGCTTTGAGGGTGTTCAATCATTTAATCTGGAAGAATGTTTTTGGTATAGGTTTCATGGGCACAAATAACACCCAAAGACCAATCTTTCAGCACCTGTTTGACAGGTGCATATCATTGCAATTTTTTACAGCAAGGCAAATTCTTGCTTTTATCAAGATTACCTCTATAGGGTTACGTTGGGAAGGCTCCACCGACACCCAAAGACCAATTTTGACACACCCACTACTTTTATTCAAAGTCAAAGTGACACCAGAATGTATCTAAAAAATCTCTAATCTTGTTACCAGTGCACAACATTGTGGCCTCATCATACAAAATGGCTCCCAGCTGTAGCTGAGCAAAATAAAGGAAGCTTGCAGGGAAAATGTCATTTTTTTGGGCTTTATAAGTTCAATTATTGCTGCAGCAGAGTCTAGACATGGTACAGATCTGCCATTTTACAGGTAGACTGAAGCCCCATACACACTAAGCCCTTGTACACACGGTCGGAGATTCCGACGGAATGTGTCCGATCGGAGCATTTTGTCGGATATTCCGACTGTGTGTGGTCTGCATCGGACTGTTTCCGTCGGACCAAATTTTCCAACTTGCCGGAAATATTTTCCGTCATAATGCTCCGATCGGACATACTCCGATCATGTGTAGAGACATCCGATCGGACAAAGTGCCACGCATGCTCAGATCAAATTCCTACATCAAAGCTATTGGCTACTAGCCTAAACGTAGTCCCATCGTAACGAAATGACGTCATCACGTTCTGAAAAATCGGATTTTCCGACAACTTTGTCCGACCGTGTGTATGCAACAGTTTCGGACAAAATCCGACGGACAAAATCCGACGGATTTGGTTGTCGGAATCTCCGACCGCGTGTACAGGGGCTTACAGATTTTCTGCTGAGTTTTTCCTTCAGATTTACCAAAACCATGTAGTAGAAGGGCCTGCCTGATTGCATACACATTGAAACCCCTAAGGTTTGACCTCATATTATATGGTTTTGGTAAATCTGAAAGAAAAACTCAGCAGAAAATCTGATAGTGTGTGTGGGGCTTAAGGGGACCTTAAGCCCCATACACCCTTATGCTTTCACTTTAAAAATAAAAAAAAATCACTGCTCATTTAAAAATGAAGTTTTTCACAAACTTTTTTTTTATTGAAACATTTCCCCCAGGACCCAGACTCCTATAACTATTGTATTCCCAATGACTTGCATATAAGCCTTCAAAATGGGCACTTTTTGACGTACGTGTACCCTTGAGTATGATGGGGTTCATTATTCAGGTCCGAACTTTCGCGGTGTTCAAAAGTTCTAGTGCGAACCGAACAGGGGTCCGTTCGCCCCATCACTAATGAGGAGCTCCTATGTCATAGGACCTCACTGATGTGTAGAGGGAGGCTCTTATGTGATGGGGGACCTCTGAAGGGAAGAAGGGCTCTGATAAGAAGGGGGGACTTCTGATTTGATGAGTATACAGTGAAGGATGATGCCAAATATACAGAAGAATTGATTTAGGGGTTTGGCATTTTAATTTATTGAGCCTTTAATGTTGCAAACTGGAAGAATTTCCCTCCAGATGTTGATTCCACATTTGACATCTAAAATTTAGTGAATGATGAGTTTTTTTTCCTGTTACTTTCATACCGCCATGGCGAGGTTTGCCATAGATGGCCCCGCTGATGGACAGGACTCAGGGACGCGCAGAGCGGAGTCACATGGTGCGCAGAGCCTGCGGCCTGGAATTCCTGGAGCCGGCGGCCTTTTCATCTGCTTGTTTGTCAGAATCTCCCGGCTCTGGTGTAAATGTCCTCCAAACAGTCTGTAATGCATTAGTTACCTGTCACTGACATCACTTACGAGGTGCCAGCCGCACTGCTACTCCCCTGCCAGAACTGTGAAGTCATCACTTCTGGGATATGGAGTGCAGGGAGCCAGCTAGAGCCACGATATCCGAGGTGACGAGAGGTGTAGAGCAGATGGAAGCCTACCCCTTCACATGTCCAAGTGATATTTGTACAAATACAGAAAAAAAAAACATCACCCCCTTACTTCGGAGTCCCCGTCACCCCCTTAAATAATGGTCCCCATCAGAATCCTCCCATCTGGGTCCCCCCTTACATCAGGGGCCCACATCAGAATCCCCCCTTATATCCAGGTCTCCATTGAAGCCCCCTTACATCAGAGTCCCCATCAGAGTCCCTCTTTACATCAGGATCCCTATCAAACTCCGCCCTTAATTCAGGGTCCCCATCTGGGTCCCCCCCTTACATCATGGCCACCAACAGAGTCCCCCTTCATGTCAAGGTCCCTTTAAGAGTCCCCTGAAATCAGGGTCCCCATCAGAATCCCCCTTACATCAGGCCCCCCTGAGGGTCCCCCCCCCTACAGCAAGGACTTCATCAGAGTTTCTCCTTACATCAGGTTCCCTGTCACACTCCCCCCTTACCTCAGGGTCCTCATCAGACTGTCTCTTACATCAAATACTCCATCAGGATCCCCCTTACATCAGGATCCCCATCAAAATCCCCCCTTACATCTAGCTCCCCCTTACATCAGGACCATCATCAGAGTCCCCTCTTACATCAAGGTCCCCATCAGAGTCCTCCTTACATTAGGGTCCACATGAGAGTCCCCCTTACCTCAAGGTCTCCATCAGATCCCATCATTACATCATGTTCTCCGTAAGAGTCCTCACCTTAGGCCAGGGTCCCATCTGCATCCCCCAGACATCAGGGTACCCATCAGAGTCACCCTTACATTAGAGTCCCCACTTACATAAGGGTCCCCAGCAGAGCCCCCCTTACATCAGAAGCGGAGACCATAGGCAGACTCCACTAACCTTAATTCCTCATTCCGTGCATATTGAGGATCTGCCACTGACCCCAGCTGGAGGGCTGGAAAAAATTTGCAGCCAGATGTGACGTGGGCCAAAGTTTAGAGTCCTAAATGTTAGTCCGAAATAATGATATGTCTAATTTATTTTATGAAGTTGTTCTCTTAAAGCATTGAGACTTTATGTATTGTATTTGTGGCCCTGATGAAGAGGTCCTCTAGACCCCCCCAAAACACAGCCTGGAAACAGCTCAACACTAAAATATTATTGATTGGATTTCGATTCAATTATTTTATGTGAATTTTCTCTCTCAGAAGATTCATCTGTTTGGTCCACAATAGATTTTTCTCCATGTGGCATAACAGTCCACAGTTGCCCCTGTGTTTGGGGGATGGGCTGGTGGGGTCAGATATGTTATTTTGCCAAATCCAAACTGCTAAAGTTGCGAGACGCTCTTCTGGAAGGACAAGAAACCTTTATCAATAAGGATAATAACTAGGTATTTATGTGTTACTAATCTTTCCCACCCTAAACATACAAGATTAGAAGACTTAATGACAAAAAGCAAATCGTTATATTTACTAAACTCTTAAATCCCATTCACACCTCTGGGAGCTTTGTTAAGTGATTATTGAACCATTTCCTGAAACTCACAATACATAGCGACACTTTCCTTCCTGCTGTGTCCCAGGATTCAGATTTGTATTGCTCCGTGACACCTGACATGGAGTTGTGTATTGTGGAACCACCCTGGACCCTGGGCTTAGATCTCAGGCTGAAACAATATAATCAGACAAGCCTTTCATAACATTTTTACCCCAGAGGAACCTTTGAATTAATTTTCAGGTCTCTGGGAACTCTTGTAAAATTAATAAATACGGGTCCGGGAGAAGAATGCTCCTTACATTGGGGATCAGTGAGAAGAATGTTCCTTACATTGATGATCAGTGGGAAGAATGTTCCTTACATTGGTGATCAGTGGGAAGAATGTTCCTTACATTGGTGATCACTGGGAAGAATGTTCCTTACATTGGTGATCAGTGAGAAGAATGTTCCTTACATTGGTGATCAGTGAGAAGAATGTTCCTTACATTGGTGATCAGTGAGAAGAATGTTCCTTACATTGGTGATCAGTGGGAAGAATGTTCCTTACATTGGTGATCAGTGAGAAGAATGCTCCTTACATTGGTGATCAGTGGGAAGAATGTTTCTTACATTGGTGATCAGTGGGAAGAATGTTCCTTACATTGGTGATCAGTGGGAAGAATGTTCCTTACATTGGTGATCAGTGAGAAGAATGTTCCTTACATTGGTGATCAGTGAGAAGAATGTTCCTTACATTGGTGATCAGTGAGAAGAATGTCCCTTACATTGGTGATCAGTGAGAAGAATGTTCCTTACATTGGTGATCAGTGAGAAGAATGCTCCTTACATTGGTGATCAGTGGGAAGAATGTTCCTTACATTGGTGATCAGTGAGAAGAATGCTCCTTACATTGGTGATCAGTGGGAAGAATGTTCCTTACATTGGTGATCAGTGAGAAGAATGCTCCTTACATTGGTGATCAGTGGGAAGAATGTTCCTTACATTGGTGATCAGTGAGAAGAATGTCCCTTACATTGGTGATCAGTGAGAAGAATGTCCCTTACATTGGTCATCAGTGAGAAGAATGTTCCTTACATTGGTGATCGGTGATAAGAATGTTCCTTACATTGGTGATCGGTGAGAAGAATGTTCCTTACATTGGTGATCGGTGAGAAGAATGTTCCTTACATTGATGATCAGTGAGAAGAATGTTCCTTACATTGGTGATCAGTGGGAAGAATGTTCCTTACATTGGTGATCAGTAGAAGAATGTTCCTTACATTGGTGATCAGTGAGAAGAATGTTCCTTACATTGGTGATCAGTGAGAAGAATGTTCCTTACATTGGTGATCAGTGAGAAGAATGTTCCTTACATTGGTGATCAGTGGGAAGAATGTTCCTTACATTGGTGATCAGTGGGAAGAATGTTCCCTACATTGGTGATCAGTGGGAAGAATGTTCCTTACATTGCTGATCAGTAGAAGAATGTTCCTTACATTGGTGATCAGTGGGAAGAATGTTCCTTACATTGGTGATCAGTGGGAAAAATGTTCCTTACATTGGTGATCAGTGGGAAGAATGTTCCTTACATTGGTGATCAGTGGGAAGAATGTCCCTTACATTGGTGATCAGTGGGAAGAATGTTCCCTACATTGGTGATCAGTGGGAAGAATGTTCCTTACATTGGTGATCAGTGGGAAGAATGTTCCTTACATTGGTGATCAGTGGGAAGAATGTTCCCTACATTGGTGATCAGTGGGAAGAATGTTCCTTACATTGGTGATCAGTGAGAAGAATGTTCCTTACATTGGTGATCAGTGGGAAGAATGTTCCTTACATTGGTGATCAGTGAGAAGAATGTTCCTTACATTGGTGATCAGTGGGAAGAATGTTCCTTACATTGGTGATCAGTTGGAAGAATGTTCCTTACATTGGTGATCAGTGGGAAGAATGTTCCTTACATTGGTGATCAGTGGGAAGAATGTTCCTTACATTGGTGATCAGTGAGAAGAATGTTCCTTACAATGGTGATCAGTGGAGAGAATGTTCCTTACATTGGTGATCAGTGAGAAGAATGTTCCTTACATTGGTGATCAGTGGGATGAATGTTCCTTACATTGGTGATCAGTGAGAAGAATGTTCCTTACATTGGTGATCAGTGAGAAGAATGTTCCTTACATTGGTGATCAGTGGAAAGAATGTTCCTTACATTGGTGATCAGTGGGAAGAATGTTCCTTACATTGGTGATCAGAGGGAAGAATGTTCCTTACAATGGTGATCAGTGGAGAGAATGTTCCTTACATTGGTGATCAGTGAGAAGAATGTTCCTTACATTGGTGATCAGAGGGAAGAATGTTCCTTACATTGGTGATCAGTGAGAAGAATGTTCCTTACATTGGTGATCAGTGAGAAGAATGTCCCTTACATTGGTGATCAGTGGGAAGAATGTTCCTTACATTGGTGATCAGTGGGAAGAATGTTCCTTACATTGGTGATCAGTGAGAAGAATGTCCCTTACATTGGTGATCAGTGGGAAGAATGTTCCTTACATTGGTGATCAGTGGGAAGAATGTTCCTTACATTGGTGATCAGTGAGAAGAATGTCCCTTACATTGGTGATCAGTGAGAAGAATGTTCCTTACATTGGTGATCAGTGGGAAGAATGTTCCTTACATTGGTGATCAGTGAGAAGAATGTTCCTTACATTGGTGATCAGTGGGAAGAATGTTCCTTACATTGGTGATCAGTGAGAAGAATGTTCCTTACATTGGTGATCAGTGGGAAGAATGTTCCTTACATTGGTGATCAGTGGGAAGAATGTTCCTTACATTGGTGATCAGTGAGAAGAATGTTCCTTACATTGGTGATCAGTGAGAAGAATGTTCCTTACATTGGTGATCAGTGGGAAGAATGTCCCTTACATTGGTGATCAGTGAGAAGAATGTTCCTTACATTGGTGATCAGTGGGAAGAATGTTCCTTACATTGATGATCAGTGAGAAGAATGTCCCTTACATTGGTGATCAGTGAGAAGAATGTTCCTTACATTGGTGATCAGTGAGAAGAATGTCCCTTACATTGGTGATCAGTGAGAAGAATGTTCCTTACATTGGTGATCAGTGAGAAGAATGTTCCTTACATTGGTGATCAGTGGGAAGAATGTTCCTTACATTGGTGATCAGTGGGAAGAATGTTCCTTACATTGGTGATCAGTGAGAAGAATGTTCCTTACATTGGTGATCAGTGGGAAGAATGTTCCTTACATTGGTGATCAGTGGGAAGAATGTTCCTTACATTGGTGATCAGTGAGAAGAATGTTCCTTACATTGGTGATCAGTGGGAAGAATGTTCCTTACATTGGTGATCAGTGAGAAGAATGTTCCTTACATTGGTGATCAGTGGGAAGAATGTTCCTTACATTGGTGATCAGTGGGAAGAATGTTCCTTACATTGGTGATCAGTGGGAAGAATGTCCCTTACATTGGTGATCAGTGAGAAGAATGTCCCTTACATTGGTGATCAGTGGGAAGAATGTCCCTTACATTGGTGATCAGTGAGAAGAATGTTCCTTACATTGGTGATCAGTGGGAAGAATGTTCCTTACATTGGTGATCAGTGAGAAGAATGTTCCTTACATTGGTGATCAGTGGGAAGAATGTTACTTACATTGGTGATCAGTGGGAAGAATGTTCCTTACATTGGTGATCAGTGGGAAGAATGTTCCTTACATTGGTGATCAGTGAGAAGAATGTTCCTTACATTGGTGATCAGTGGGAAGAATATTCCTTACATTGGTGATCAGTGGGAAGAATGTTCCTTACATTGGTGATCAGTGGGAAGAATGTTCCTTACATTGGTGGTCAGTGGGAAGAATGTTCCTTACATTGGTGATCAGTGGGAAGAATGTTCCTTACATTGGTGGTCAGTGGGAAGAATGTTCCTTACATTGGTGGTCAGTGGGAAGAATGTTCCTTACATTGGTGATCTGTGGGAAGAATGTTCCTTACATTGGTGATCTGTGAGAAGAATGTTCCTTACATTGGTGATCAGTGAGAAGAATGTTCCTTACATTGGTGATCTGTGGGAAGAATAGCTGCCCTCTTTACAGTGATAGTTAGAATGCCACCCTTACAGACAGCTTAAAAGATCATGGATGTCATGCCACTGGTTCTGCCATGTGACAATTGGACCAGGAACTCTGCAGGCACCATCAGATTAGAAGTCAATCAGGCATTACTCAATTTTCCGTAGCAACCTTCTTGAAGAACCCTATGTTTGAGAATAGGTGAATTAGAAATGAAAAGGTCTACATAGACAAGAGATGACAGTGATAGACTGAACAAACATAATATGTTTATGAATCCCACACACAGTCATCAGCCAAGCAGGCACAATCTAATCGACATCTTGTTGGAAATTCTAGCTAATGTACTGAAATGTCCTTAGAAGGAATTTCGCAAACTCTTTACCTTCACAAAGGTTGTCCATGCAGATTGAGGGAAGACCTTCAAAAAGCCAACTCGTTTGGATTGTTTCCATGTATTGGGTCAATTCTATCCATGATGTGTATCAAAGCTAGCATCTGCTTGTGGGTACTCTAATATTTACAATTCTTCTTTGACCTGCTGGTGAAGCCATTTCTGAACTTCTCCTAGCCATGTATTTTATCAAATCAACACAGCCATGTACCGATCTAGTAAAAGGATTCCTTGGACACCTTCCCACGCCTTGAGCCTTCACCCCCTTGCACTCATCTAATACACTATGAGGTTGATTTTTTGCTACAACTGGAAAGTGCAATACAGAATCTGGTGCAGCTCGGCATAGAAACCAATCAGCTTCCAGGTTTTTTGTCAAAGCTTAATTGAACAAGCTGAAGTTAGAAGCTGATTGGTTTCAGATTTTTCACTCTCCAGTTAGAGTAAATCAACCCCTATATGGCCATTGGCCAATGGTTTGCGGACACCTGATCATTACACCCATCTATATGGCCAAAAATATTTGCACGCTGCCCCTTATGATTGAGTTAAAGTGTCTTCAGTGAAGGGTACAGTTATTGTTACGACACACAAAGACATTGTACTCTACCAACCTCCTGGTAAAAGTTTGAGGAAACATTCTCTGTTCCACCATGACTGTGCCTCTGTGTACAAAGCCAGCTCCATAAAGACATGGTTTGGCCAGTTTGATGTGAGGGAACTTGCAGGGCTGGACTGGGACAGAAATGTGGCCCTGGAATTCATCCAGACCGGCCCACTTACATTTTGAGTGTCCCATCAGCACCCCTTACATCAGAGTGTCCCATCAGCACTCCCTTACATCAGAGTGTCCCATCGCCAGTCCCCTTTCAACAGAGTCTCCCATCAGCACCCCTTACATCAGAGTGTCCCATCAGCACCCCTTACATCAGAGTGTCCCATCAGCACTCCCTTACATCAGAGTGTCCCATCAGCACCCCTTACATCAGAGTGTCCCATGAGCAGCCCCCTTACATCAGAGTGTCCCATCACCAGCCCCCTTACATCAGAGTGTCCCATAAGCACCCCCTTACATCAGAGTGTCCCATAAGCACCCCTTACATCAGAGTGTCCCATCAGCACCCCCTTACATCAGAGTGTCCCATCAGCACCCCCTTACATCAGAGTGTCCCATCAGCACCCCCTTACATCAGAGTGTCCCATCAGCACCCCCATACATCAGAGTGTCCCATCACCAGCCCCCTTACATCAGAGTGTCCCATCAGCACCCCCTTACATCAGAGTGTCTCATGAGCAACCCCCTTACATCAGAGTGTCCCATCAGCACCTCCATACATCAGAGTGTCCCATCAGCACCTCCTTACATCAGAGTGTCCCATGAGCAGCCCTCTTACATCAGAGTGTCCCATCAGCACCTCCATACATCAGAGTGTCCCATCAGCACCCCTTACATCAGAGTGTCTCATGAGCACCCCCTTACATCAGAGTGTCCCATCAGCACCCCCTTACATCAGAGTGTCTCATGAGCAGCCCCCTTACATCAGAGTGTCCCATCAGCACCCCTTACATCAGAGTGTCCCATGAGCAGCCCCCTTACATCAGAGTGTCCCATCAGCACCTCCTTACATCAGAGTGTCCCATGAGCACCTCCTTACATCAGAGTGTCCCATGAGCAGCCCTCTTACATCAGAGTGTCCCATCAGCACCTCCATACATCAGAGTGTCCCATCAGCACCTCCTTACATCAGAGTGTCCCATGAGCAGCCCTCTTACATCAGAGTGTCCCATCAGCACCTCCATACATCAGAGTGTCCCATCAGCACCCCCTTACATCAGAGTGTCCCATCAGCACCCCTTACATCAGAGTGTCCCATGAGCAGCCCCCTTACATCAGAGTGTCCCATCAGCACCTCCTTACATCAGAGTGTCCCATCAGCAGCCCCCTTACATCAGAGTGTCCCATCAGCATCCCCATACATCAGAGTGTCCCATCAGCACCTCCTTACATCAGAGTGTCCCATCAGCATCCCCATACATCAGAGTGTCCCATCAGCACCTCCTTACATCAGAGTGTCCCATCAGCATCCCCATACATCAGAGTGTCCCATCAGCACCCCCTTACATCAGAGTGTCCCATCAGCACCCCCTTACATCAGAGTGTCCCATCAGCACCCCCATACATCAGAGTGTCCAATCAGCACCCCCTTACATCAGAGTGTCCCATGAGCAGCCCCCTTACATCAGAGTGTCCCATCACCAACCCCCTTACACCAGAGTGGCCCACTAAGCCATTGGCCCACCGGGAAACTCCCTGTAGTCCCGATGGCCAGTACATGCCTGACCCCTCCTGCTCCTTCTGAAAGCAATCCAACAGCTAATTAGCAGGTCGGATCGATTTTATGAGAAACAAAATCGACGGCTGAAAAAAAAACAAAAAACATATCGAGTTATGGCTGATAGCTTCACCCATAACTACAATAAACCACTTTCCTTTCATTTCCCTTTTTTGATACAATTGATAGGGATGGAGACAATGGTCTATTTTTACCGTTGCCTCATCTAAAGTCCCATTGCGATGCTATTTTTAAACACTATGTATACATATTGCGGTCGGCAAGTGTATAGATAGTTACATAGTTAGCCAGGTTGAAAAAAGACACAAGTCCATCCAGTTCAACCATAAAAAAAGTAAATAAATAAATGAAATAAAAAATTACATACGATCCCGTATACACAATCCTTCACCTACAGTTGATCCAGAGGAAGGCGGAAAAAACCCCCCCCCAGCAAAGCATGGATCCAATTTGCTACAGCAGGGGAAAAACTTCCTTCCTGATCTCAGAGATTCTAATTTTTGGACAACATGCACCTACAGTTTTCCATTAGCAATGCTAGTATTATACATTGTTACATGTATGATTAAAGAGGAAGTAAACCCTGATGGGTTTACTTCCTCTTTTTTTCCCTGCAAAGGTAAAGCATAATGGACTACTATGCATCGCATCGCATCACATCGCATAGTAGCCCATTATGTGTCACTTACCTGACACAGGAGCCAGCGAAGTCGCCGCTGTCCCCTGTAGTCCGCCGCATCCATCTTGCTGGTGGCGTCTCGCAGCTCCGACGAATCACAGCGGCGAAGCCGCGATGACGTCACTCCCGCGCATGCGCACGGGAGTCGACAAATTAGGCAAATCCATTCTTGGATTTGCCGCATTTAGTGCGCCTGCGCGCCGCTGTCTACGGCGCATGCGCCGTAGACAGCGGTGCCCATTTTCGGGCAAATATCTCCTAAACCATGTAGGTTTAGGAGATATTGCTTGGACCTACAGGTAAGCCTTAATCTAGGCTTACCTGTAGGTCAAAGTGGTTTGAAAGGGTTTACTTCCTCTTTAACATTAACTAATTAGCCGCTCTGACCGCTCTCATGAGAAAGCTAATTGCCGGCAGATATCTTCAGCCATAACCCCCGGTAAATCATTTGCAAGTAAGTAATGTGTATATAGGTATTGCGGTGGGCAAGTGGTAACTCTATCCAAAACTAGAAAAACATTTTGGCTTTAGATATTCTTTATTTAAAAAAAGGTAACAATAAGCATCACCCAAGAATTTTTCAAACCACCCTAATCAGTTTTGGAGTTCTGCCAATACCCACCCTGGGCGGGGGGCGGAGGGGGGGGGAGGGGGATACAAGAGTCTCCTCTCTTGAATGGCTGACATGACTCTGGGGGATGTTAGCACCGGTGACCAATCAAAGTGCAGTAGAAAAAAAAGTTCAAAAAGTCAATACACAATGCTCAGAATCCACTAAACCTTCTGTGAACTCCAAATCCACATCAGGCCTGGAGTGGGGGGTGCTGGGAGGGGTACGCGCTTGACATAAAACACATTAAACAAACCCTTTTTTTTTTTTTGTCCATTACCATAATTAAATCTCTACCCGTTTGCGCAAATCTGTCGCAGGAACCTTTAAACCGTTAACCTGTGTGAACTGCGAATAAAATAAATATTTCTTCACTCTTTACATTTGGGCACTGACCTCCGGCAGCTCACAAAGAGTGCACTGTATCCTGGAGGGGCCGTTCCCCCCCCGACTCTGTGACATATACAATAAATATGATTTTTTTTTTTTTTTTTTTTTTCACATAATGAAATTATATAGTTCATTTCAAGCTATTTTCCAAATGTGCCTCAGACTTGCCAGAAACATCCAGGAAACAAACACATGGAGCATTCTGGCACCGGGCTCCCGCTGCCTTTCTTGTTCCAATGTAAATACCCAATTTTATCTTGAGGCCGCCATTTTGAATTTTGTTAGGCAGCACCCAATTGCATTTTACGGGTCCATGCAGCTTACTACTGTAGAGTCAAGCTACATATGGAGCTACAGATGGAGGATAGATAGTGTTGGAACTATGTATTTTACACACAATTAATTGGTATGGGGGGGATTCAGATTTCCAGGGTCTCTGGACACACTGACTCCTGTTCCGCAGTAGTCCATAAAACGGGGACAAGGAAGGAAACCAGAATTGAGAATCCACATACATGCAATCCAATGAGAGTGCCAAACAAGTGTCCAAGCTTCCAAGTTTCCCAAAGCTTAAATAAAACCTTGGATTCCAGGGCTTGATCTAGCCTATCTGATCTGGGGGTGCAATCTGTCACACAGAGTCACGACCTGGGCAACACTACTATGTACTGTATTAGTCTGTCATTAGATTAGGGTGATTAAACAGAACCTTTGTCCCCATATATTAGCAGTCCTCATCAGAGCACATCTTGAGTACTTGAGTCCCCCTTTACATCAGGTTCCCATCCTTATATCAGGGTCCCCATCCGAGTGCCCCCTTACATCGGGTGTCCTCATCAGAGTGTCATCTTATAACTGGTTCACCAATTGTCCCCATCAGAGTTCCCCCTTACATCAGGTGTCCCCATCAGAATTCCCCCTTAAATCAGGTGTACCCATCAGAGTGCCCCCTTACATCAGGTGTCCCCATCAGAGTGCCCCCTTACATCAGGTGTCCCCATCAGAGTGCCCCTTTACATCAGGTGTCCCCATCAGAGGGCCCCCTTACATCACATGTCCCCATCAGAGTGCCCCCTTACATCAGGTGTCCCCATCAGAGTGCCCCTTTACATCAGGTGTCCCCATCAGAATGCCCCCTTACATCAGGTGTCCCCATCAGAGTGCCTGTTTACATCAGGTGTCCCCATCAGAGTGCCCCTTTACATTAGGTGTCCCCATCAGAGTGCCCCTTTACATCAGGTATCCCCATCAGAGTGCCGGCTTACATCAAGTGTCCCCATCAGAATGCCCCCTTACATCAGGTGTCCCCATCAGAGTGCACCTTTACACCAACTGTCCCTATAGTGTCACCTTATAACTTCATCAGAATGTCATCTTATAACTGGATCTCCATCAGAGTCACCCTTTATACCAATTGTCCCCATCAGAGTGCCCCCTTACATCAGATGTCCCCATCAGAGAGCCGGCTTACATCAGGTGTCCCCATCAGAGTGCCCCCTTACATCAGGTGTCCCCATCAGAGTCCACCTTTACACCAACTGTCCCTATAGTGTCACCTTATAACTAGGTCCCTATCAGAGTGCCCCCTTACATCAGATGTCCCCATCAGAGTGCCCCCTTACATCATGTGTCTCCATCAGAGTGCCCCCTTATAACTGGGTCGCCATCAGAGTGCCCCCTTACATCAGTGTCGCCATCAGAGTCCCCCTTTACACCAACTGTTCCCATCACAGTGTCCCCTTACATCAGGTGTCAACATCAGAGTGCCCCTTACATCAGTTGACTCCATCAAGGTGCCCCTTACATCAGGTATCCCACTCAGAGTGCCCCATTACATGGATTGCCCCCTTCAAAGTGTCTCCTTATTGCAGACTGGCACATAGATCAGTGGATGCACTCCCAGAGACCTGGGGGCACAACTAATATCTGGGGGGGAGGGGCACAGACAATTCCAGCACCCCCCCCCCCCCCCCCCCCAAGCTCTGGCCATGTTGGACTCTTGGATGTTTGGCGCTCTAATTGGGACAAGGAGTTTTAGCATCCACCCATGGTAAAAAGGCAAAAGTTCACTCCTATTTCCACCCCCCCAAGAGCTGCATAGGTTGCATAGGACTGCATAGGGCTCAAGACAGCAACTCTTCTTCCTTTACCTTAGTCCACCACTGGTGTTCACCAAACTTTTGGTTGATTCCATAAAATTCCTTCTTCACAGACTTGCTTGGGTGACACAGATAACCAGAGAATGTGAAACATCAATGTATCACCCCACCTGAGGAAGTGGCAATTTAAGCCACAAAACACAATTTTTGAGAAATAAAGCAATTCAATGTTCAGTAATCTAGATGACTCTGACTCATCCTTAGACCCATGACAAGGGGTGCCTCTGCCACTCGGACCACCAACATGGTTTTTTAGACCCCTTCTAACTCACCTAGTTCAGTATCTGCCTGAGAACCCCACAGAGCATCCTGGATTGAGACCCCCGTGGCATCGAGGGTGACCTTTTTAGTCCTGAGGACAGGGTATTCTCCATCTGTGCCAATGGAAGGTTGTTACCGAACTCTCAGCAGATGTAAGTAATTTTCTTTTTTCATCCCATTGATAATCCCATTTATCCCCTTCCACTGTTAGTAATAGCAATCAAGTGGCTAGTAAGCCGCTCCAATTGCTATTACTAGAGAGATGACTGTCGGCTCAAAAAAAATAGTACCAGGATTAGTGATGGACGAACGTTTCGCCCGGCGGTCGTTTCGCGGCGAATTTCCGACTTTCGCCGTCCGCGGGTTCGAACGCCTTTTTCCGTCGTTCGCCCCGGCGGACTTACGTGTTTAATGTATACAAGAACTTTAACCTTTCGTGACACGTTTATCATGTGTTACAGGACAACCAATTGAGACATGACAGCTCATGGACACTTGGACATTCCCCCTAACCTATAAATACACCCGATCCGGTGGCCATTTTACATTCTTTCTTCTGTCACTGTAGGGAAAGGATCCTGTGTGGAGTAGGGACAGAGAAAACGCTAGCTATTTGGTACACAAAAGTTCTTTTCAGGACTGGTATAGGTGTTAGGTCAGCAGCCTGAGTTTCTTTTGTCAGTTTAGATAAAGGGACAGAGCGCTGTATGCTGCTATTTTAGGGACAGCTCAGCCAGATTAGTCTTTCTTCATCATCATCATCATCATCATTAGCTGTTACTATCAGGTCCACAAAAGAGCTATTCCAGCTAATCGTTCCAGCCTACTCTTTTTTGCCAATTTGTATAGGGACAGGCAGGAAGCAGTGTGTCAGGCAGTGAGGATAATTTTAAAGACTTGCTGTTACTATTAGTTCCACAAAGGTTCTTTTCAGGACTGGTATCAGTGGTACGGTAATAGGCTTGTACACGTATAATATTCTTTCTTCCAAATATAGAAAGAATATTATACTTGACTGCTGCCCTTCTGCTGCAGTCTGCTAATCATTCACAACTCACTTGTTCCACAAAGCTCTTTATCAGGACTGGTAACTTGGTCTGTCTAGGGTGCTACGGTACATAGGCTTGGGTGCGGTACAGTCTGCTGTTCTGTAAGGACCGCTATCGGTCCACAATACATAGGGTTGCCGTGCACTACTGCTGACCGCTGCCCTATACTGCAGCAGTCCTTCAGCGGTATAGGGACTGACGCACAGTCTGCTAAACACTAATACACAACCTGCTTGGTCCACAAAAGTTCTTATAAGGACTGGTAACTTGGTATAGGGTGCTACGGTACATAGGCCTGAGTGCGTTACAGTCTGCTGTTCTGTAAGGACCGCTATCGGTCCACAATACATAGGGTTGACGTGCACTACTGCTGACCGCTGCCCTATACTGCAGCAGTCCTTCAGCGGTATAGGGACTGACGCACAGTCTGCTAAACACTAACACACAACCTGCTTGGTCCACAAAAGTTTTTATAAGGACTGGTAACTTGGTATAGGGTGCTACGGTACATAGGCCTGAGTGCAGTACAGTCTGCTGTTCTGTAAGGACTGCTATCGGTCCACAATACATAGGGTTGCCGTGCACTACTGCTGACCGCTGCCCTATACTGCAGCAGTCCTTCAGCGGTATAGGGACTGACGCACAGTCTGCTAAACACTAATACACAACCTGCTTGGTCCACAAAAGTTCTTATAAGGACTGGTAACTTGGTATAGGGTGCTACGGTACATAGGCCTGAGTGCAGTACAGTCTGCTGTTCTGTAAGGACCGCTATCGGTCCACAATACATAGGGTTGCCGTGCACTACTGCTGACCGCTGCCCTATACTGCAGCAGTCCTTCATTGGTATAGGGACTGACGTACAGTCTGCTAATCACTAACACACAACCTGCTTGGTCCACAAAAGTTCTTATAAGGACTGGTAACTTGGTATAGGGTGCTACGGTACATAGGCCTGAGTGCGTTACAGTCTGCTGTTCTGTAAGGACCGCTATCGGTCCACAATACATAGGGTTGCCGTGCACTACTGCTGACCGCTGCCCTATACTGCAGCAGTCCTTCAGCGGTATAGGGACTGACGCACAGTCTGCTAAACACTAACACACAACCTGCTTGGTCCACAAAAGTTTTTATAAGGACTGGTAACTTGGTATAGGGTGCTACGGTACATAGGCCTGAGTGCAGTACAGTCTGCTGTTCTGTAAGGACCGCTATCGGTCCACAATACATAGGGTTGCCGTGCACTACTGCTGACCGCTGCCCTATACTGCAGCAGTCCTTCATTGGTATAGGGACTGACGTACAGTCTGCTAATCACTAACACACAACCTGCTTGGTCCACAAAAGTTCTTATAAGGACTGGTAACTTGGTATAGGGTGCTACGGTACATAGGCCTGAGTGCGTTACAGTCTGCTGTTCTGTAAGGACCGCTATCGGTCCACAATACATAGGGTTGCCGTGCACTACTGCTGACCGCTGCCCTATACTGCAGCAGTCCTTCAGCGGTATAGGGACTGACGCACAGTCTGCTAAACACTAACACACAACCTGCTTGGTCCACAAAAGTTTTTATAAGGACTGGTAACTTGGTATAGGGTGCTACGGTACATAGGCCTGAGTGCAGTACAGTCTGCTGTTCTGTAAGGACCGCTATCGGTCCACAATACATAGGGTTGCCGTGCACTACTGCTGACCGCTGCCCTATACTGCAGCAGTCCTTCATTGGTATAGGGACTGACGTACAGTCTGCTAATCACTAACACACAACCTGCTTGGTCCACAAAAGTTCTTATAAGGACTGGTAACTTGGTATAGGGTGCTACGGTACATAGGCCTGAGTGCGTTACAGTCTGCTGTTCTGTAAGGACCGCTATCGGTCCACAATACATAGGGTTGCCGTGCACTACTGCTGACCGCTGCCCTATACTGCAGCAGTCCTTCAGCGGTATAGGGACTGACGCACAGTCTGCTAAACACTAACACACAACCTGCTTGGTCCACAAAAGTTTTTATAAGGACTGGTAACTTGGTATAGGGTGCTACGGTACATAGGCCTGAGTGCAGTACAGTCTGCTGTTCTGTAAGGACCGCTATCGGTCCACAATACATAGGGTTGCCGTGCACTACTGCTGACCGCTGCCCTATACTGCAGCAGTCCTTCATTGGTATAGGGACTGACGTACAGTCTGCTAATCACTAACACACAACCTGCTTGGTCCACAAAAGTTCTTATAAGGACTGGTAACTTGGTATAGGGTGCTACGGTACATAGGCCTGAGTGCGTTACAGTCTGCTGTTCTGTAAGGACCGCTATCGGTCCACAATACATAGGGTTGCCGTGCACTACTGCTGACCGCTGCCCTATACTGCAGCAGTCCTTCAGCGGTATAGGGACTGACGCACAGTCTGCTAAACACTAACACACAACCTGCTTGGTCCACAAAAGTTTTTATAAGGACTGGTAACTTGGTATAGGGTGCTACGGTACATAGGCCTGAGTGCAGTACAGTCTGCTGTTCTGTAAGGACCGCTATCGGTCCACAATACATAGGGTTGACGTGCACTACTGCTGACCGCTGCCCTATACTGCAGCAGTCCTTCAGCGGTATAGGGACTAAGAGTTTTGTCACAGGGTGATTTAAAAAATGACAGGCAGAGGAAGAGGCAGGCCCTTCCGCAGGGGTGGTAGGGGTAGGGCAGGAGCAACAGCCTTGAGCCAAAGTGGGAAGTTGCAGAAGGTGCGTTCAATTACTTTAAAGGACGCACCAGACTTGGTTGAGTGGCTCACTCAGCCTTATTCTTCTGCACCCTCCTCATCCTCTCGATCTGCACCCTCTTCTTCACTCTCTGCTATGTGCACCCCCAAAGACACTACCACCAACAACACCACCACCACCACATACCTTCCGCTTGAGTGCAAATGGGGGCCTTCATGCTCCAGTGTTTTAATAGGGACCCCCGTATAAAAAGCATGAGGGTCAAGGACCAGTACTGGGTGGCAACGTACTTAGATCCCCGGTACAAACACAAAATGGCGGAAATGTTACCGCCGTCGCAGAGGGCTGTCAGAATGCAGCACTTCCAGGCCTTGCTTCGAGAAATGCTGCATTCTGCTTTTGCGTGCGCTGGCAGAGGAGCAATTCCCACTCCCAGAGAAGGATTTGCGGGTACCAATCCAACAGCGCCTGCAAGAAGAGGCCGGTTTGAAGATGTGTTGGTGACTTCGGATATGAGGTCATTCTTTCAGCCGACCCATCGACAGGTGTCATCCGGATCCAGCATCAGGGAACGCCTAGACCGTCAGGTGTCCGACTACATTGGGTTAACGGCCGATGTGGACGCTCTGAGGAGTGATGAACCCCTAGACTACTGGGTGGGCAGGCTTGACCTCTGGCCAGAGCTTGCCCAATTTGCAATCGAACTGTTGGCTTGCCCCTCATCCAGTGTCCTGTCCGAAAGGACGTTCAGCGCAGCAGGGGGGATTGTGACCGATAAGCGTACTCGCCTAGCTCACGACAGTGTTAACTACCTCACATTTCTAAAAATGAATGAGGCATGGATCTCGGAGGAATTCAACACATGTGATCAGTAGACCATGTATATGTCTATAAACAATTTTTGGAATCAAGCACACAGACCTTCTTAATTCATTTGGCTCACTTCCCTGACCCAAAAAAGCACACCGTACTATATGCCCCTACCCTCCTCTTTGAAGAGGTTGAGCGGTGTCATATTTCTACTGGGGCTGCTTATTATGAGGGGTTCCCACCATCCCTGTGCTGTGCTGACTTCCTCCTGGGTGTTCTTATTATGAGGGGATCACACCATCCCTGTGCTGTGCTGACTTCCTCCTGGGGGTTCTTATTATGAGGGGATCACACCATCCCTGTGCTGTGCTGACTTCCTCCTGGGGCTGCTTACGGTGCTGCTGTCAGCGCTGTATGTCACGGAGCTGCTGTCAGCGCTGTATGTCACGGAGCTGCTGTCAGCGCTGTATGTCACGGAGCTGCTGTCAGCGCTGTATGTCACGGAGCTGCTGTCAGCGCTGTATGTCACGGTGCTGCTGTCAGCGCTGTATGTCACGGAGCTGCTGTCAGCGCTGTATGTCACGGAGCTGCTGTCAGTGCTGTATGTCACGGAGCTGCTGTCAGCGCTGTATGTCACGGAGCTGCTGTCAGCGCTGTATGTCACGGAGCTGCTGTCAGCGCTGTATGTCACGGTGCTGCTGTCAGCGCTGTATGTCACGGAGCTGCTGTCAGCGCTGTATGTCACGGAGCTGCTGTCAGCGCTGTATGTCACGGAGCTGCTGTCAGCGCTGTATGTCACGGAGCTGCTGTCAGCGCTGTATGTCACGGAGCTGCTGTCAGCGCTGTATGTCACGGTGCTGATGTCAGTGCTCTGTATTACGGTGCTGCTGTCAGTGCTCTGTATCTCCTGCACCCTCTTGTTTGCCTACCCTGGTCCCTGACCTTCCCTCTCCTCCATTGCCTTCATTAGCTCCATAGTCCTGAATTGTCAGAACAATTTCCCAAATAAAAAAAAAATGCTTGTAGTTATCGATCCCAAATTCACCTCATACATGTATTATGCTATTGTCCAGGTGGTGGGACTACGTGCTACCCCCTAATAATTACCCCGTGGCCGCAAATTCGACCTAAAGGTTTGCGAAATTCGCCTCCCATTGAAGTCAATGGAGCCCGCGGCGAACGGTCGTTTTCGCGAACGTTTGTGTCCGTTCGCGTTTCGCGTTCGCGAAACGTCCCGTCGGAAGTTCGTCCATCACTAACCAGGATGATGCCTGCAGCTGTATATCATGACGGTACACTGAAAGTCCTTAAACTATGTAGAGGGTTCTTTACTGTAAGAGTGGCAAGGATGTGGAATTCCCTTCCACAGGCAGTGGTTTCAGTGGGGGGGCATCGATAGTTTCAAGAAACTATTAGATAAGCACCTGAACGACCGCAACATACAGGGATATACAATGTAATACTGACATATAATCACACACATAGGTTGGACTTGATGGACTTGTGTCTTTTTTCAACCTCACCTACTATGTAACTATGTACTGGTATGTTGCTGCTTCAGAAGTGGTTAAACCACCTTGGAACAAATCTAACACTAATTGAAAAAATATAAATAATAATAATATAAAAAATATAAAAAATATATAAAACATAAGACTACTATAAAAATTTGACTAATATAAAAAATATAAATAATAATAATAATAAAAATATATAAAATCTAAGACTAATATAAAAAAATAAAAAAAATAATAATATAAAATAATACAAAATATAAGACTAATATAAAAATACGACTAATATAAAAATATAAATAATAATATTAAAAAAATGATAAAATACGAGACTGATATAAAAATGTTAACGGGTTGGTAGGATGCCATTATGACCACTCTGGATCACATCTAAGCCCCTTGTACACACGGTCGGAGATTTCGACAACCAAATCCGTCGGATTTTGTCCGTCGGATTTTATCCGAAACTGTTGCATACACACGGTCGGACTAATTTGTCGAAAAATCCGATCTTTCAGAACGTGATGATGTAATTTCATTACGATGGGACTACATTCAGGCTAGTAGCCAATAGCTTTGATGTAGGAATTTGATCTGAGCATGCGTGGCACTTTGTCCGATCAAAATTCTCTACACATGATCGGAGTATGTCCGATCGGACCAGTTGGTCGGAAAATATTTCCAACAAGTTGGAAAATTGGGTCCGACGGATATTCCGACGGAAACAGTCCGATGCAGACCACACACAGTCGGATTATCCGACAAACCGGTCCAATAGGACACATTCCGACGGAATCTCCGACCGTGTGTACAAGGGCTAAGACTAATAAAATCTTTTTCACTGAACAAAGGAAAAATGAGAGAAAGAAGGAGTCTGTCCCTCGGAGTAATGGGATTTTCACGGATGCATATATCTGTCACCAAGGTAAACACACCCACAAAGGGGTAAATCTAAAAATATCATGTATTACAAAAGTGTACATGATTTAAAATGGTAACAGTATTCAGTTATATAGAGTAATGACCAAAATTGATACTCAATTTCAAAAGCTTGAACAGAGGCTTGTGTGTATGGATAGCCGACGCGTTTTGTAGACTAGGTTAGATTGCTGTTTCTTCAGGGCTGTTCACCATGCATCTATATCATTGTCCAGGTTATAAAGAGATAACATTAGTTCAAAAATAAACAACAATTTTAATAATCATATTAACAATATTTAACAACATTTTTCATTAAAGTGCTCACCAAAAGTGTTCCGGTATTGATCGAAAATGTAACCACAGAATCAGAGAAAGGATAGGCGAGTCATATCTGGCGAGAAAGAGGTGATGTCAGAATCAACAATAAGGTCTTGTGAACGTTGGACCATACATAGGGTTTAGATGGTTTTATCACTGATAATCTAAAAATTCAAAGAATTCAGAGAATATATATGTTAAGATGCATAGGCATCATATATCATATATATATATATATATATATATATATATATAAATATATACCTAATGAGTGTAAGACTGGCATAGACTGGACACTGGTACCATGTTTAACCACTTAAAGTGGTTGTAAACCCTTACAAACCACTTTGACCTACAGGTAAGCCTAGATTAAGGCTTACCTGTAGGTCCAAGAAATATCTCCTAAACCTATATGGTTTATGAGATATTTAGCCTGAAGACAGGCACCGCTGTCTTGCCGTAGACAGCGGCGCGCAGGTGCGCTGAGCGCGGCATTTCCAAGAACGGAGCTGCCGCGCGTGTTGGCTCCCGCGGCAGAGACAGCGGCGGAGCTGCTAGACCCCACCGAAAAGATGGATGCGGCGGACTACAGGGGACAGCGGTGACATCGCTGGCTCCTGTGTCAGGTAAGTGACACATAATGGGCTACTATGCGATGCGATGCGATGCGATGCATAGTAGTCCATTATGCTTTGCCTTTGCAGGGAATGAAAGAGGAAGTAAACCCATCAGGGTTTACTTCCTCTTTAAGGCCTCTTTTTGAGATTTGTTGTTTACAAGTTCAAAACAGTTTTTTTTTTTTGCTAGAAAATTACTTGGAACCCCCAAACATTATACATTTTTTTCCCTAACACCCTAGAGAATAAAATGGCGGTCATTGCAATACTTTATGTCACACCGTATTTGCACAGCGGTTACCATTATAAATCATGTACACTCTGTAATAAATGATATTGTTTGATTTGATTGATGTGACAGAAATATGCATCCCATTACTCTCTGAGGGACAGACTCCTTCTTGCTCTCATTTTTCCTTAGTTTAATTTACAAAACAGGGATGGGGATGCAATATTATGTCCCTAGAATCTGTCCAATAAATGATTTACATATTTTCACTGAACAAAAAAATGAATAGGTCACAAAATGGTAATGTCGCATTATGTTGACAAAATAAATAATAAAGTAGAGAAATGATACAATATTCCTAAACCGTGAAATGCATAGCATGTCAGACGAGGCCCACAGCGTTTAAAAAACCTAGAGCACATGCCCTGGAGTGGATGCCCTGGAGTGGATGCCCTGGAGTGGATGCTCTGGAGTGGATGCCCTGGAGTGGATGCCCTGGAGTGGATGCTCTGGAGTGGATGCCCTGGAGTGGATGCCCTGGAGTGGATGCCCTGGAGTGGATGCCCTGGAGTGGATGCTCTGGAGTGGATGCCCTGGAGTGGATGCTCTGGAGTGGATGCCCTGGAGTGGATGCCCTGGAGTGGATGCCCTGGAGTGGATGCTCTGGAGTGGATGCCCTGGAGTAGATGCCCTGGAGTGGATGCCCTGGAGTGGATGCTCTGGAGTGGATGCCCTGGAGTGGATGCTCTGGAGTGGATGCCCTGGAGTGGATGCCCTGGAGTGGATGCCCTGGAGTGGATGCTCTGGAGTGGATGCCCTGGAGTGGATGCTCTGGAGTGGATGCCCTAGAGTGGATGCCCTGGAGTGGATGCCCTGGAGTGGATGCTCTGGAGTGGATGCCCTGGAGTGGATGCCAATGTCTTTCAATGTCCCTGCTAAGAATGCCAAGTAGATGTTCCAAAAAAAGGCTTTCATTCTACAAATCAATTTTGGTCTGTTTCTAGGATTTGGCCCACATGATTTTTTTACACAAATGACCAACTTTTCCAATGGCCAGTTTGTAACTGCTGATCGCTCTGAATTTAAAGATGTGGCAAATGTTTACATTCTTTTCCTCTGCTCTGCAGCACTCCAATCTGGCTGCACATGTGACAGGTCAACTTTAAAGGGAATGAATTCATTTTTGTACAGGTCACACTTTTATTACTTAAAGAAAATGTTACCCCAACACTTCTTATTCCTGATATGTGCCTGCTGTACCATGTACATGTATGCGAGTCTCCTGTTCTCTTTGTATTGCTTCCTTTAGGGGGGAGAGAGAGAGAGAGAGAGAGAGAGAGAGAGAGAGAGAGAGAGAGAGGGAGGGAGAGAATGGGGAATGGAGAGGGAGAGAGAGAGTGGGGAGGGAGGGAGAGAGGGGGAATGGGGAGAGGGAGGGAGGGAGAGAGGGAAGAGGGAAAGAGGGAGGAGGGAGAGAGGGAGGGAGAGAGTGGGGAATGGAGAGAAAGAGGGGGGAGAGAGAGAGGGAAAGAGGGGGCAAGAGGAAAAGAGAGAGGAGAAAGGGAGGGGAGGGAATGAGAAAGGAAGGGGAGAGAGGGGGAATGGAGAGAGGGAGGAAGAGGGAGAGGGGGAAGGGAGGGGAGGGAGAGAGAGAGGGGGAGAGAGAGAGAGGGGGGGTGAGGAGAGAGAAGGAGTGAGAGGGAGAGAGGGAAGAGAGAGAGGAGGAGAGAGAGAGAGGGGGGGAGAGAGAGGGAGAGGGAGAGAAGGAGGGGAGAGAGAGAGAGAGGGGGGGAGAGAGAGGCAGTAGGGGGAGAGGGAGAGGGAGGGGAGAGAGAGGGAGGTGAGAGAGAGGGAGGGGGAGAGAGAGGGGGAGGCAGATAGGGGGAGAGAGAGGGGTAGGGGGAGAAAGGGAGAGGGGTGGAGAGGGGGGAGAGAGAGAGAGAGAAAGGCAGAGAGAAAGAGGGGGAGAGAGAGAGCGAGAGTGAGAGAGAGGGGGAGGGAGGGAGAGAGAGGCAGAGGGAGAGAGGGAGGGAAGACAGAGAGGAGGGATAGAGAGAGAGGGGGCGAGGAGAGAGAGAGGAGGGAGAGAAGGGGTGAGGGGGGAGAGAGATGGGGGAATGGAGAGAGGGATGGAGAGAGAGAGAAGAGAAAGGGAGAAGGGACAAGAGGGACAGATAGAGGGGAGAGAGAAGAGAGAGAGGGGGAGAAGAGAGGGAGGGATAGAGAGAGGGAGGGATAGAGAGAGGGTGGCGAGGAGAGGGAGAGGAAGAGAGAGGAGGGAAGAGGGAGGGATCCATAGTTAAAGAACACTGCTCTCTTCTCTCACAGAATGGCTGAAATAGTTATTAATTTACATGGTTTTCATGCATTCTGGGCATTTGTGAGGGTCTCCTGAGGGTCTCGCTTCTAAACGCAAACGCACATAAACGCAGTATGTAAAAGCGGCAAAACTGATGTTTTTAAACGTCGGTTATTAGCTGTCAAGTTTCCAGCATTCAGAAGAGGTTTTCAATCCTCCTGTGTACATGAAGCCTTATGCAGTTGAGAAGGGAGGGAATGTGATCACTGATAAAAGAAAAGTAAAAAGGGGTATTTATAATGTTTTTTTTTATATCTATACACAAATGTTTTGCCTTTCATTTATATCTATTTAAAACTGAATGGGTTGTTTTACAAGAAGATCATTTACAATCACTTTAAGTGTGCATGAGACCTTATATTCCATTTCATAATTGCATTACTAAAAAAGGAAATAAAATAAAATTATGTTTTTAGCACAAAATATATTTATAAATAAATTACATTTAAAAAAAAAAAATGACTTAACATCACACAATTCCCCATCAGCCTCCCGCCGCCGCTGACATTTCATTTTAAAGGGAAAAATAAATCAGTCTTGTTTGAAGCGTGATCATCTTGGACTTTACCTGGGAATGACATAAAAGATATAATTATTGGAATATTAGACATCTCGGACAGATAGATCTCATGTTTTAAGTTATCTGAGGAGTAAAATGCAGTTTAATGACGCCGAGCATCTGCTTAAAAGGCTTCTGGCTGCTTACAAAGTAGGAAGAGATAATGCCCTTTAATAACATAGTCTCTGCCCTCCATTCAGAGACCAATGGCCCCATCACAGCCCGTTCCGAGCCCCCCGTAATGCCGGAGGGACGGCGGCTTTTCACGCGTCCCCTCCTGTCACTTTGACGCTTATGCAGAATAATATAGGTGTCAATTTTCCCAAGCCCTGCCATGGCCGATCCTAGAGACCCTCATAAAGAGCTCCATGTTTACATACCCAAAGGCTCGGTGCCAATTTCTGTCAGAGCGCGGCCTGAAGTTAACCAGGGCGATCGTTCATTTAAACAGCGGTTATTGTACGGCGACGCCTGTTAGCTGTTACCGACTGTAACTTGTGAGACATTGAAATCTCATTTTTTTTATTTCTTTTTAGCTCGCCCAGTCTAAACGAGAGACCTCGGGGGGGGGGGGGGGGTTGATTTACTAAAGGTGCATATGCTGTTCCCTTTGAGGGGACGGTGCACTTTGCAAAGGAAATGGCCACAGAGCTTAGTGAATGGGGAGAAATTTCACTTTGCAAAAAAAAAAAAAAAAATCCTTGCTGACCGCCCTGTAAAAGTTTTACTGCTACAAGGCGGCAGCTGTGCGCCGAATCACACACATACAATTATATATATATATATATATATATATATATATATATATATATATATATAAATATATATATATATATATATATATATATATATATATATATATATATATATATATATATATATATATATATATATATATATATATATATATATATATATATAAATAAATAAATAAATATATATATATATATATATATATATATATATATATAAATATATATATATATATATATATATATATATATACGTGATCCCGTATTTCTGGCTAGGGGGCACATACTGATTAACCACTTCAATACCGGCCACTTTCACCCCTTTCCTGCCCAGTCCAATTTTCAGATTTCAGCGCTGTCACACTTTGAAAGACAATTGCGCGGTCATGCAACAAATTTGCAATCATGTAACAAAAGGTGGCGATACCTCACATGTGTGGTTTGAACACCATTTTCATATGCGGGCGCTACTCACGTATGCGTTCACTTCTGCACGTGAGCTCGGCGGGACGGGTCACGTTTTAAAAAAAAAAATTCTTATTTATTTTACCATTTATTTTTTATTTTACACTGTTTTTTTTTTTTTTTTTTTTTTTAAATGTGCCACTTTTATTCCTATTACAAGGAATGTAATAGAAAAAAAAGCATGACAGGACCTCTTAAATGTGAGCTCTGGGGTCATAAAGACCTTACATCTCATATTTACACTAAAATGCAATAAAAATAAAAGAAAAAAAAATGTCATAAAAAAAATAAAAAATAACCCTTTAAAGCGGGATTCCGCCGGGATTCCGCGTTTTTTTTTTTTTTTTAAGCCAGCAGCTACAAATACTGCAGCTGCTGACTTTTAAAATAGTGACACTTACCTGTCCAGCGCGCCCGCGATGTCGGCACCCGAAGCCGATCTCTCGATCGTCTCTCGGGTGCTGCCGCCGCCATCTTGGGTATGGGAATCAGGAAATGGAGCCTTTCGGCTTAATTTCCCTGTTCCCTACTGCGCGTGCGCGAGTCGCGCTGCGCAATAAGGACGGTCCCCGCTGCCTTTGGGATCTGTGTGTTTCCCAGCAGGCAGCGGGGCACTTGCGGAAAGGGGCGGGCACTTGCGGAAAGGGGCGTAATCTACGCCCCTTTCCGCAGAGAGCTATCCCGGAAGTGGGTGCAGATACCTGTACTGTACAGGTATCTGCACCCCCCTCCCCCCTGAAAGGTGCCAATTGTGGCGCCGGAGGGGGGGAGGGTTCCGATGAGCGGAAGGTCCACTTTAGGGTGGACCTCTGCTTTAAGAGCTATGGCGCGGAAGTAACGTTTTGACATCGCTTCCGCTCTGCAATGGTATGGAGACAGGTAGGGGCCATCTTCCCTTCACTCGTCTCCATACCCAGCAAGTGAAAGGATCGGATCGCCTCCACCACTGCCGACGGCTGCGGTAAGCGGTGAAGGGCCCCTCTACTCGCGAATCCACCGCAGAGACCACCGTTATCGGAAGCCGGACCGCCAGCTGAAGAAGAAGATACCATGGCTATGGCGGCTAGCGGCTGCCATAACAATGATATGCCTCTTCAAATTTAGGACATATATAGGCGTGTGGCGGTCCGGAAGTGGTTAAGGTCCGCTCTTTTCCTGTTTTACTGCTATAGGGCAGCTTCTGTGTGCCAAATCATGTATATATACATTTTCCGACCCTTTCCGGGTAGGGGGCGCTCATGCGTGCCACCGGCAGCTCGCTCCTGCTGTGATTGCACACAGCGGAAAGTAATCAGCGGGTTCTGGGTTCTTGCTGTCTGCTGGAACCTGCCGATTGTAAGGCAGAGACAAAGAACTGTTGTCTGCCTATGTTAACAAGGCCGATCACCGTTCTGACAGGAGGGGAGGCATGGCTCCTGTGTTCCCTGCATAGCAGGGAATAAATTTCATCTCTTCCCCTAGTAAAAGCACTTCACACAGTTCACATAAAAACTGGCTAGGCACACATTTAAGCCTTTTAACGCCCCGGATGTTTAACCCCCTTCCCAGCCAGTGTCATTAGTACAGTGACAGTGCATATTTTTAGTGCCGATCACTGTATTAGTGTCACTGGTCCCCAAAAAGTGTCAAAGGTGTCACTTAATGTCAGATTGTCCACCGCAATATTGCAGTCCCGCAATAAGTCACTGACCACTGCCATTACTAGTAAAACAAAACAAAACAAATAAAAATATCCCATAGTTTGTAGAAGCAAAGAATTTGCGCAAACCAATCAATATACGCTTATTGGGATTTATTTTATCAAAAATATGCAGAAGACTATATATTGGCCTAAACTGATGAAGAAATGTGATTTTTTATTTTATTTTATTATTGGATGTTTTATAGCAGAAAGTAAAAAATAAATATTTTTTTCAAAATTAGCACAGTGACCGCGCATATTTTTAGCACTGTATTAGTGTCACTGGTTCCCGCAAAGCGTCAAAAGTGTCAGTTAGTTTCCAAATGTCTGCCGCAATATCTCAGTCCCATTATAAGTCGCTGAACACCTTCATTACTAGTATAAAAAAAAAGGGAACATACATAAAAATTCCAGTATATATACCATAGTTTGAAGACGCTATAACTTTGGCGCAAATCAATATAAGCATATTGGGAATTTTTTTTTTTTACCAAAAAACATGTAGCAGAATACATATTGGCCTAAATTTATAAAAAATTTAGACTTTTTAAAAAAAAATTTTCATTGGATATATTTCGGCTTATACTCGAGTCATCGCCATCTGCCTGCCCGATCAGCCTGTCGAGCAGACAGACGGCGGCCATTCTACTATTCAAAAGCCGCGCCTCCCTGTCTGTGATAGGCGGAACACTCAATTTCCCAGCAGTCAGTGTTCCGCCTATCACGGACATCCGCTCATCCTCATACTACGGACGAGGATGAGAGGATGTCCGCGATAGGCGGAACACTGACTGCTGGGAAATTGAGTGTTCCGCCTATCACAGACAGGGAGGCGCGGCTTTTGAACAGAGGAATGGCCGCCGTCTCAGACCAGGAGGAGAGCATGGCACACAGAGGCTGCAGATTGGCACAGGTAGGCAGGGATGGACAGCACAGCACAGCGACGGACGGGACACAGCGACGGACGGGACACAGCGACGGACGGGACACAGCGACGGACGGGACACAGGGATGGACACAGGGATGGACGGGACACAGGAATGGACACAGGGATGGACACAGGGAGGGACGGGACACAGGGATGGACACAGGGATGGACGGGACACAGGGATGGACACAGGGATGGACGGGACACAGGAATGGACACAGGAATGGACGGGACACAGGGACGGACGGGACACAGGAATGGACACAGGGATGGACGGGACACAGGGATGGACACAGGGATGTCTCACCCTCGGCTTATACACGAGTCAATAAGTTTCCCAGTTTTTTTGTGGTAAATTGGGGGCCTCGGCTTATATTCGGGTCGGCCTATACTCGAGTATATACGGTAATAGCAGGAAGTAAAAAAATTGAGTTTTTTTTTTTCAAAATTGTCCCTCTTTTTTTTTGTTTATAGTGCAAAAATTAAAAAGCCACAGAAGTGACTAAGAGGTGGGGAAAAAAAGAACATAAATGTTATTTGGGTACAGCGTCGTACGACCGTGCAATTTTGTTTCGCAAAAAATGGCCTGGTCATGAAGAGAGGTAAAACTTCTGGAGGTCAAGTGGTAAAAAACAAAATAAAACAAAAAACCCAGCATTTCTTGTTTCAGATGATTGGAGTCAGAATAGATGCACCTCATTCGGTAAGTTCTGGGGCAAATTTTCTTGAAATGTGCAATTACTTTTGAAAAGTGAATCAACCCTATTATTCTACATATAAAAAAAAAAATTATTTGAAAGCCCTGAAGAGTCCATCTACTGCCCGAAAAATGCCTACCGGGGCTGATTTTTCATAAAACTCTACAAAGATTTGGACATAATATTAAATCTTAGACCTTATTTCCTAAAGTGGTCCTCCGCCACTGACATACGTTACAGCAGCAAGGTGTGACATCACCAACCCAGCATGCTCTTGATGATGATGTCACAAGGGGGCGGTGCAACCCAGTGATACCCAGGGTGGCCCGTCCCTTAGTTATTTAAGAGCTGTCAGATGGCGGGAGCCTTTGTTGGACCCATTGGTGTTTCTTTTTATTTTCCTTTTTTTCCAGGTCGGCGGCGGTGGTGGTGGGCGGCTACTCCAGGGGGGGGGAGGGGGCATTTCTTTATTTTTTATTAAGGGGCTTGTCAAAAACTTGTGTACTCTCTTTACTCACCTTTTACACTTTTTTGGTGAATAGGTAGGGGTACTATGTACCCCATACTCATTCATATGGGGGGGCGGGATCCAATAAGACCCCCCCACCCGCAGACCTCCACAACCTATACCCAGGGTTGTGGGGAAAAGGCCTGCCCCAAAGGGATGGTTAGGGGCAGGGGTGACCCCACCCCTCCAACATGGGTCTCCCCTGCCCCAAAGCATCCCACCATGTTGAGGGCATGTGGCCTGGTATGGTTCAGATGTGGGGGGCGCTCGCTTATCCACCCCCCCCCCCTTTTTTTGGCCTGCCAGGCTGCATGCTTGGAGAAGGGTCTGGAATGGGTTTTGGGGGGAGCCCACACCATTTTTTTTTTTTCTGACGTTTTTCTCTCTCTTTTTTTTTTTTTTTAATTGTCAGCATTCACAAGTCACACCCAAATCACCTCTGCATCACGCAGGTGGAACTTTCATGTGACCTTTGAGATTTACATTGAGGTCTATAGACCTCAAGATGCATGAAAGTCAGACCAAAGTGGTGCAGGAACTACTTTGAAGTCGCGCAAGATATGAACGGTTATCAAAGGGAAAAATGGGGTGAAAATGTTATGAGACTTTGGGGTCCAAAGTCGCATGACGATTCGCACAAGTGTGAATAGGTTCCTAATTTGACAAACCAACTGACATAGGTCAGGTGGAAGTGATTAGGTGGCTCCCTTCCATGGATCCCCTGTAATGTATACAACCCCTAAGAACCCCCCATCATGTTTCCCTAGCCCCACTGTCCAATCTGTGGGCCCAGGACCCCATGGTGGGTGTCGTTGGGTAGAGGGGAGTTGAATATCTGTTTTCTTATCTCCCCTGGCTAGAACGAACATTGAAGTGACGGGCACTCCAGGTGTTCAGGTTCACTTTTCACTTTTCCAAGGTGCATGCGAGGGTGTGAATGCACCACTATAACTGAGGAGGAGACCGATTCTAAAGTTTATATTCCTAGAGTATAAGCTCTGTGGAGCAGGGCCCTCTGATTCCTCCAGTATTCAATTGTATGCGCAAACTGGCACTATATATATATAAATCCTCATAATAATAATATATGCTGTGATTCACAAGGAATGTGAGGGGGAGTGAAAAAAGAGAGGGGAAATAGATAGATAGATAGATAGATAGATAGATAGATAGATAGATAGATAGATAGATAGATAGACAGAAAGATAGATGAATAGCACTGCTGTCTTACAGCCCCAGGTCTAGAGCCCATCGTATTTGCATGGAGTTTGCACATTGTTTCCTGCCTGCATGGGATTCGAGGTTTTCATCACAGTCCAGAAACACACTGGCAGCTAAGCTAAACTGCCTTCACTGTAGGCACATTAGATTGTAACCTGTTTGGAGGGATTTCTGCCAATCAACCTCTATAATGTATGTAATGTCAGTGCTCTGGATAGACCAATCCACCATGTGTATGAAGTCGGCCATCCCCCATGTGTATGAAGTCGGCCATCCCCCATGTGTATGAACTCTTCCATACCTCATGTGTATGAAGTCATCCATCACCTTTGTGTTTGAAGTTAGCCATCCCCCATGTATATGAAGTTTTCCATCCCCCATGTATATGAGGTCTTCCATCCCCCATGTGTATGAAGTCGGTCATCCCCAATGTGTATGAATTCTTCCATCCCCCATGTGTATGAAGTCTTCCATCCTCCATGTTTATGAAGTCGGTTATCCCCCATGTGTATGAAGTTGTCCATCCCCCATGTGTATGAAGTCTTCCATCCGCCACATGTAGGAAGTCGGCCATCCCCCATGTGTATGAACTTGGCCATCCCCTATGTGTATGAAGTCTTCCACCCCCCATGTGTATGAAGTCTTCCATCCCCCATATGTATGAAGCCAGCCATCCCCCATGTGTATGAAGTCTTCCATCCCCCATGTGTATGAAGTCTTCCATCACCCATGTGTATGAAGTCGGCTATCCCCCATGTGTATGAAGTTGGCCATCCCCATGTGTATGAAGTCTTCCACCCCCCATATGTATGAAGCCAGCCATCCCCCATGTGTATGAAGTCTTCCATCCCCCATGTGTATGAAGTCGGCCATCCCCTATGTGTATGAAGTCTTCTACCCCCCATATGTATGAAGCCAGCCATCCCCCATGTGTATGAAGTCTTCCATCAACCATGTGTATGAAGTCTTCCATCACCCATGTGTATGAAGTCGGCCATCTACCATGTGTATGAAGTCGGCCATCTACCATGTGTATGAAGTCGGGCCATCCCCCATGTGTTTGAAGTCAGCCACCCCCTGTGTGTATGAAGTCAGCCACCCCCCGTGTGTATGAAGTCGGCCATCCCTCATGTGTATGAAATTTTCCATCCCCCATGTGTATGAAGTATGCCATCTCTCATGTGTATGAAGTTGGCCATCCCCCATGTGTGTAAAACTTCCCATCCCCCATGTGTATAAAGTCGGCCATCCCCCATGTGCATGAAGTCGACCATCCCCCATGTGTATGAAGTCTTCTATCCCCCATCTGTATGAAGTCAGCCACCCCCCATGTGTATGAAGTCAGCCACCCCCCATGTGTATGAAATTTTCCATCCCCCATGTGTATGAAGCTGGCCATCCCCCATGTATATGAAATCTTTCATCCCCCATGTGTATGAAGTCTTTCATCCCCCATGTGTATGAAGTCTTCCATCCTCCATGTTTATGAAGTCAGCCATCCCCCATGTGTATGAAGTCGACCATTCCCTAATGTGTATGAAGTTGGCCATCCACTATGTGTATGAAGTCTTCCACCCCCCATGTGTATGAAGTCTTCCATCCCCCATGTATATGAATTCGTCCATTTCCCATGTGTATGAAGTCAGCCATTCTCATATGTATGAAGTCGGCCATCCCCCATGTGCATGAAGTCTTCCAACCTCCATGTGTATGAAGTCTTCCATCCTCTATGTGTATGAAGTCTTCCATCCCCCATGTGTATGAAGTTGGCTATTCCCAATGTGTAGAAATAATATTGCTAACTTCAATAACTGTTCCATTAAAACATTCCTTTTGGACAAACATTTCCCCCTGCATTGAAGAGATATATCGATGACATAATTTTTTAGCCCCTGAGATAGCCACCTTATTGCCCAGGCTCTGAAGTCAGTCTCTTTTTCTTGCCATCACAAATATAAATAAAAAAATATTCATCTTCTCCGGCAGTAGCTCCGCAAATTGGCACATATGCCGCACCTCTCACTTTCCCTGTGGCCTGTCTACCGATCCGGCTCTTAATGGCTTAACTAGCACAGTGGATTAATAAAGGGCTCTAGGACCTCAGTTCTGCGCCAAGGAGCCATTAGTACGCTGATTGCTGTCACTCAACTGCCTTTGTCGCAACTTTGCGCCCATGCTGGGAATTTACCGCTAACTGGGTGATTGCTTAGATTGCTTAGCAACCTCTGGTCATTTGCTCCGATTATTTAAGCAGCTGTTTTTTTATTGTCTTATCTTCACAAGACCCCTCTGGAGTGTGATTAGGGCTGAATATGAGATACGCAAAGCAGAAAAACCGTCTAATATTCTTCCTGATTGATAAATTGTCTGCAAATATTGCCAAATCACATCACAGGTGTTCACATTATCTGTAGGGATTTATTATAGAAGCAGGCTAAGGAGGATAAATGTGTACATATATATATATATATATATATATATATATATATATATGTATATATATATCATCGCACCTCTGTATATATGTATCTGTCGTTCTGTAATATACATTAATATGTATTCTGCATGTGCAGTCAGTGTACATAGTGTGCTCCCCATGCACTCAATACATATGGGTATCCCTCAGTATCTGGCCATGTCAATGTTTAAAG
>NW_027507825.1:6145125-6397625 GCF_037356315.1 Lithobates pipiens
CAGTATATTGTTATGATCACCTAACATCAATGCATTGCTATATGATCAATTAACATCAATACATTGCTATATGATCACCTAACATCAATACATTGCTATATGATCAACTAACATCAATACATCGTTATGTGTTCTCTTAATATCAGTACATTGTTATATGATCACTTAATATCAGTACATTGTTATATGATCACCTAATATCAATACATTGTTATATGATCACCTAATATCAATACATTGTTATATGATCACCTAATATCAATACATTGTTATATGATCACCTAATATCAATACATTGTTATATGATCACCTAATATCAATATATTGCTATATGATCACCTAACATCAATACATCGTTATGTGATCACTTAATATCAGTACGTTGTTATATGATCACCTAATATCAATACACCTAATATCAATACATTGTTATATGATCACCTAATATCAATACATTGTTATACGATCACCTAAAATCGATCTTATGGGTAAATATATAGAAAGTATGACCCATAGGGTTATGTTAAATCCAACAATTTTAATATCTATCTATCACCTATCTATCGTTGTATCTATATTTATTCATTTTTATCTATTTATCTATAATTCATTATTCGTCTTTAGCATTTTTTTTTAATTCGTTCTTCTTTTCTTCCTTCCTTCCTTCTTTTCTTTCTTTCTTACTCTTTATTTTATTTCTCTTTCTATATACACAGTATTATATATCTACTCCTTTTTTGCATATGTCCATATTCTTTCTTTCTTTCTTTCTTTCTTTCTTTCTTTCTTTCTTTCTTTCTTTCTTTCTTTCTTTCTTTCTTTCTTTCTTTCTTTCCATATTCGGTCTATTTATCTATCCCTATCCACATCTTCATCTTATCAAAGTTAAAAAGTTTGTAACAGAATATACATGAAAGAAAAGAAAGAGAAGAGGCAGAAGAGAGGGAAAGAAAGAATAAACGAATATCGACATATACTGTACATAAACTGAATAAATAGAAAGAGGAAGGTAGATAGATGATAAATTAATAAAAATAAATAGATAGGATATAATGTTTGAGATTGTTATATTTAATAAAGAGATGGATTCCAGATAGATGGGACTGTATATACACTAAAATCACATCTGTATACATCCGCTGTTAAATGCAGTTTAATATCCCAAAACTGATATTTTAAAATACATCAAGTAATTGTTCTTTATATTTGTATTACATACTTTTGTATTTATTAACTTGCACGAAACTCCCTTGCAGTACATTTTAGTACATAAAAGTATATCAGTACACCGTGGATCATTATATTTTATGTGATTATTGTATTATTATAATACATTTTTATAGTTAGTTATTTTCTGTGCTCACTGCACTCTCCATATAATCAGAATTCACAATACAGTTTTTTATTTTGCCGTTTGATATTCTGTTACATATTCTTCTTCATATTTATCAAATCATTTGTGTTTATAACAAATAATAAATAAATCTTAAGTCCCCTCCATTGTCGGGCTCTATGCAGTTTGTGTCGGGAGAGGTGTGAGCCCCCGGGTTTCGTTTTGGGTGAAATATTCGTTATTTTTTTTTTAGGAAGCAAATATTAAGTTATATTTACTTACGGAATACATTTAGGAGAACGTCCCGTAATAATATGTATCTGTCGGATATATAATATAGAAATCAGATCCAAAAGAGTAATTTCTATTTTTATGTATCTATTATTATTTTTTTATATTATTATTATTGTTATTTATATACATTTTCTTATATATACAATTTCGAATTTGGTGCACTGAAGCTATATTTAATTACAAGCTCTAATTATAAAAAAAAAAGCTTAAAAGTATTGGATCAATTTTGATACATATATATTTTGATATTTTAGTATATTACAATAAACTCTGCTTATATTGTCTAAGACAGTGCAAAGTTATAAGGGTGTTCTCAAGAGCTTGCAATCATAAAACTAGTTACAGATCTGTAACTCCCCCCAATGCCATCATTTACAATTTATAAATTATTTAAACATTATATAAACATTTGTAATTTTCGTGTAAGTTATACATCAAGACTTTTTGCAGAGGTCTTCAGTAGATTTTACAGGCTCTTTAGTAGATTTGGGGAGTTTTCTTGCTCTTTGGTGGCCCCGGGGTCTTGTATTATCTTGTTTATGACACCTATGGGATAGTAGGATTAGACAAGTCCTGGGCATGTATTTTAGTATGGGCATGTGCCAGTCACATGACCTGGCCGGGCATTGTGGGTTGTTGACTGGAAATGAAAGAGAAAAAAGTATTTAACTGGCACCTCTGTCTTGCAGGTTATGAGGGGGCAGGCTCTGTGTTGATGCCCCCAGTGCCCCACCAGATGCTGCCATACATGAACGTGGGCACACTGTCCAGAACGGAGCTTCAGCTTCTCAATCAGCTTCACTGCAGGAGGAAGAGGAGGCACAGGACCATCTTCACCGACGAGCAACTGGAAGCTTTGGAGAACCTTTTCCAGGAGACCAAATACCCAGATGTGGGCACCAGGGAGCAGCTGGCAAGGAGGGTCCACCTGAGAGAAGAGAAAGTAGAGGTGAGTTCCTTTAAGTGACATCAGCACTCCTCTTGTTGGTGGGACTTCACTGATCCCTTCTCAGACTCCAGGCAGAAGCTTTTAAAAATACAGACCCCCACCCCCCCCCCTCCCCCCCAGCACTACCCAAACTGGGCACCGATCACACACTTTTACAGCAGCCCCAAGCTTGTTAACCCATGCCATGTCATGCCACATTTTATCTATACCTGATATATTAACTCATGCATTGTTTTTATACCCCCCCCTCTTCTAAATTGACTTCAGCTCTCATTAACCCATACTTAGCCAATCACCTTTTATTAATTGATAAATTGCAAAGCATAACTGTCTGCTTAGATGAACAGACCCATTTATGAAATTTGCAATGCCAAATTTCGTTTTAATCAAAACAGTAGGGATTTGCTTTGCTAGACTGTTCACTTAGCATAGAGAACATTCACTTTGTAAAGTTCACTGAGCTTAGTCAGCAAGTTGACATTGTGTTTATTTAAATCACAAAATTATTTGCAAGGGGAAAAAAATATCCTTTGCTAAGTGAACAGTTTGTACTTTAGTAAATAGACCCCATTCACTTACAAAACTGCCTGCCATTCCTTTGCTTGAGCTTTGCATTGCCAATCTGCCCCATCCATCTTCTATCAGCTCACTGCACTGTCTCTTGCAAACATTTGCTTTAATAAATACTTGAAAACATCTTTGCATTTGGCACCAAAAACTCATCAATTTCCATAACTCTTAATAATTCACAAATTGCCTCATGTCTTATTACATAAATAACATTTACCAAATAATATAAATAACAATTAATAGCTTGTACAATGACAATTTTTTTTATGACCCATTGCATTGCTCAGGCATCTTAGCATAATTTTTTCTGAACCTGGGTTAACCCCTTCTCTGCCACATCTCTAACCCAAACTCAATGTGCTGGCATTCATTGTTTTAACCCTTTTGTGGTCAAATATCTCATTAAACTGTGCTCCGTTTTCTGATTGAGACATTTATATATTATATACAGTCTCTCTCTATTTTGCTATACTGCATTATATTTGATTGACTATAAGTACATCATATTACATATGAATATAGAGTTTTACATGATTATTATACATTTTTTATTATAAATAATAGTTTCTGTGTATATATATATATATATATATATATATATATATATATATATATATATATATATATATATATATATAATTTTTTTCCCAAAATATTTTTCTTCATCCATCCATCCTTGTGTGTAAAAAAATATATATACAAGAATATATGCAATAAATAGTAAAATATTATATATATATATATATATATATATATATATATATATATATATATATATATATATATATATATATATATATATATATATATATATATATATATATTCTTGTATATATCATTTTTTATTTTTTACACACAAGGATGGATGAAGAAAAATATTTCAGAAATATATATATGTATATCAACAGAAAGTATTATTTATAATGAGAAAATGTATAATAATCATGTATAACTCTATATTCATAAGTAATATGATGTACTTATAGTCAATAAAATATAATGTGTATATATATATATATATATATATATATATATATATATAATATATCTATCTATATATATATATATATACACACACACATTATAGATATAGATCTATCTATCTATCTATCTATCTATCTATCTATCTATCTATCTATATATATATATATATATATATATATATATATATAATATATATATAATTTAATATATAATATTTTTCTTAATCCATTGTCATGCTGTTATTTTAACAACATGTGTATTATATTGGTGTACAAACGAGATGTATAAAACGATATATAAAATCATATATAATACAAATACAAAATTATAAATATATAATATATTTTTTCATCCATTGTCATGCTGTTATTCTAACAACATGTATATTTTATTGGCATACAAACAAAATGCATACATGCATCTATATATAGAGTGTACAGTGTACAGTCAAAACTTTTTTTTTTTTGAGTTTTAGAACCCCTGTCAAGTTTTTACAGCAATCCTGGGTTTCATTAGGGACATTTACCCTTACCCACTGTGACAACTGTTTCAGCAGAGACCGAAGGGGAGGAATAATCAGATTTTGTATAATATTTCTCCTTACTTCTTGTCTGGGACATTTGGGGGAGGGGGGGGGGATTTACTAAAACTGGAACACACAGAATCTGGGGCAGTTGTGTATAGTAACCAATCAACTTCCAATTTCACCTTCTTCAATTAGGCTTTGACAATAAAACCTGGAAGCTGATTGGTTTCTATGCAGAGCTGCACCGGATTTTGCAGATTTTGATTCTTCCTCTTTACTTGACCAAAATGTCTTCCTTGACATTCGGTGTAACACACAGACATCAATATATTGCTTCCATTAGACATTGAAACATGCTAGCATTTGTAAAAATTTTTGCTAACATGCACATTTTCTGACGCAGGTCTGGTTCAAGAACCGCAGGGCCAAGTGGCGTAGACAAAAGCGCTCTTCCTCCGAGGAGTCCGAAAATGGACCAAAATGGAATAAAGGATCCAAACCCTCTACAGACAAGGCAGAGGAACAGGGCAAAAGTGATCTGGACTCAGACAGTTGACCCCCTGGCGGCATTGGGGCGAAGGTCCTTGGACTTGGCGCAGGAGGAAGCGCCCTTGCACACTTTCTTTTTTTGGTGGGATCTGTACATAGAGTTGTATATTTTCCTGTAAATATTACATGTGTGTTGCAGACATATTGCACAGCTATACACTGTACTGAATGTGCTATTTATACCTTAAGTTAAAGGAATCACAACAATAAAACGATGGTGACTTCACCATTTTCTCTGTAAGCCTCTGTCTTTCAGTCTTTTGTACAAGGACAGAAAAGGTTTAGGAAGGTAAGTGCTTTCTGCATGGTGCATGTGTTGATGGGGTGTTTCGGGACCCCCTGGGGGTGGGGTAGAGTGTTTGTGAGAAAGGGGGGAATTAGGATTTGCTGGGTATAGCTTGTAAAAGGGAGCTGGTTTTCCATTGGTTCTGGTTCCTAGAACTTGTGCTCACTTTAAAAAAATCCATTCTGCTAATTAGAAATCTTATCTTAAAATCTTTGATGCCAATGGTTGTAACAATACTGTTCTCTTAATAGTTGCATATCCAAAAAATATCAGGATCTCTTAGGATATTTCAAGTAAAGACAAGTTTCCCAGTCCAGTGTGCAAAACCAGCCCCCAAAATCTCAAATTCCCTGTGCCAGCTAGCCCCTAGCTGCACAGAACTACTAGTCCCAGCGTGCCCTTTAAAGACACAGTGGGGTGGTGCTCAGGTCTTTGGCAATGCTAACATCTATTGCTACCTGCAAATTACTCGGCAGCTGCCTTAACAAAAAAAAATTTTTTTTTTAAAGAGCTTGGTTTCTTTTCTCCACATTTGTGGAACTACAAATACTTACTTGCCCTTAAAGATGTAAACTGAGAGGAATGCTGGGATATGAAATCTCAAGTGCATTTAGAGTTACCTTATGAAATGTTGACACTTTTTTATTTTATTTTTTTTTGGTTTTTGCAATCTGATATATATATATATATATATATATATATATATATATATATATATATATATATATATATATCTATATATATATATATATATATATATATATCTATATATATATATATATATATATCTATATATATATATATATATATATATATATATATATATATCTATATATATATATATATATATATATATATATATATATATATATATATATATATATAGATATATATATATATATATATATATATATATATACTGTACAATGTAGAGGGGAGAGGGGGAAAGTGGGAAAGTACAATTAAAATTAAATACAGCTCAATACAGAAGGATACACGTTATCTATATATAATCTTTCTCTCGCCCTCTCTCTGTCTCTAAATATATATAAATATATATATATATATATATATATATATATATATATATATATATATATATATATATATATATGTATATGTGTGTGTTAAATGAATTAGAATGTCAGGCTGCAGATTTATAAAATGAAACCGTTTCAAACCGGGCCTCTCTTAATTTCTCACATTTAGCCATTTTGGTTGTGCAACTTTTGTATAAATAACTAATCTTATTGAAGTTGTCAGATATTTATTTTTATTCTGCAAGAAGTGCAGGTTCAATACATTCCTTAAGGTCTTGATGTGGCAGACCTGTCAATCATGTGGCGGTGCCAATTATCGATCTCCCACCCAAAGTGTGCCAGAAATGCTTGGGCGTCATTAACTTTCCTGAACTTAGGTTGGGGGCATATTTGGGAATATATATATATATATATATATATATATATATATATATATATATATATATATATATATATATATAAAACATAATATAATAATAATACATAATAATATAATATAATAAGAATAAATAATAATAACAATATACATCATATAATAATAATAATAATAATAATAATAATAAAAATAATAACATTAATAATAATAACAACAATATAATAATATTATAATATATATTTATATAATAATAATAGTGTATAATATACTATAATTATTTACAATTCTTCTTGCTGGGAAATCAGCGGTAAAAACAAACATTTTTGGCCAGCTGCATACATTTTATGGTCTGACTTTTTGGACAGATTAGGGACCTCTCGGCACCGCTTGGGCATTGTAGAGAACTTTATACTATGGCTTTAACACATTTATTATATAAATGTGATTACTTTCAGTATAGTAATCCCCTCTTTAACAATAACAGAGAATAAGCTATGAAATGATGTACCTGCTGAGGAATTAATAACAAAAAATCAAGGCTGGATTCTAATAATAAAATAGACTGTGTGTATTTTTTTTTTTTTTTTTTTTTAGTAATGGTTCCTACTTTGCTATGAATTGGGTGTCCTGAGCCTGGACCTTTGGATTTTGCTTTGCTTTTTTTGTGTACAGACACTGCTACAATTTGTGAAAGTTGTGTTTGCAAATATATATATATATATATATATATATATATATATATATATATATATATATATATATATATATATATATATATATATATATATATATATATATATATATATATTTGGCTAACTATGCAGTTATACATGAATATATGTGATATATTCGGCTAAGAAGTACATCCTGGGTCTTGTATTGCTGAAACCGCTATTGGGCAACTCCAGCTTGCTTTTGTTAGTCTCAGGGCCCAGAGCGATGAGTATTTGGTAAAGCTTGTAGTTTGCCAAACTAAGATTCTCAGCTAAGATCTAAATTGTATGAACTGGTTGGGTGTTTCATTTTGGGCACACAGTTTGGGTTGATTCGCTGAATATTGAAAATGAACAAAGCACCATGTTATTTACTAAGCTCAGTGGACACGCACTCCACACAGGGGACCGTTTCTGCTCCTTTATTTAATGAACCCAGCTGAGCTTAAGGTTAAATCTATGAGCTCTTTTTTTATTTTTTATTAACGCTGACCATGCATTATTTCCTTATTCAACTTCCTTTAGATTTACCTTCAACTATGTAGTGCATGGGCCTGACTGATTGCATACGAATTGAAAGTGTTTAGGTTTGACCTCATATTATAGGGTTTTGGTAAATCTACAGGAAAATTGTACAAGGAGATTGTATAATGTATTCCCAGCCTAATGTTGAGTTCACTTTGTGAGTGCATGCTCTCATAGGTGAATGATCATCCTCAGCAGAGCAGCAATATATACAGGCATACCCCACTTTTAAGTACACTATGGGGTTTATTTACTAAAGCTGGAAAGTGCAAAATCAGGCTCCCTTCTGAATAGAAACCAATGAGCTTCCAGGTTTTATTACCAAAGCTTAATTGAACAAGCTGGAGTTAGAAGCTCATTGGTTTCTATACAGAAGTGAGCCTGATTTTGCACTTTCCAGCTAAATAAACCCTATTGTGTACTTAAAATACTTAAAAAGTGGGGTATGCCTGTAACCAATAAGTGAAGAATACTAAAGGCAGACCAGTATCATAATATAGGTGTAACGCTGAAGGCGATTGTATAATATTAGATAAGTAAAAAACATTTTTAAAAAATGAGCAGTTACTCTTACAAACAGTAAAATACAGTTTTATATATATATATATATATATATATGTATATATGTATATATATATATATATATATATATATATATATATATATATATATATATATATATATAATTAACTGTATTTTACTGTTTGAAAGAGTAAGAGTAATTGCTAACTTTATATATATATATATATATATATATATATATATATATATATATATATATATATATTTTTTTTTATATTTTTTTATTTTAATATTAATAAAATCTCATTGTCTGCAGCTTCAGAGCAAGGTGATAAAATGCATGGACCAGCGCACTTTGGTATCCATTTGACACCATTTAAACCAGATAAAAAGCTTTTCCAAAGCTTATCCAAGAAAATGCCTGCCAGCGGCACTGGGAAATGCAAGTCTAGAAGTGTGAACATGTATTTTGCAGAGGGAGATTGGCCGCGCGCAATCGCTTTGGCAGATCTTCATTCGCAAGTAAGCAAACGGCATATTCCATTATAGATAACATCGGGTGCTCTATTTACTAAATATTTTCATTTTACAAGAGATTTAAAGAAAAAAAACGCATGAATTGGCATAGAAATAAATCAAATTGCATTATTTCACACAGTGCTGCTATAGCATTATGTTTATGTGGTTATATATTTATGTGCAGTGGGTGATTTCTGTGTATACATGTTTATATAACACCTATTTTTTGAGCCTGTGGCTATATGTGGTATGCAGTCTGGGGGGAAACATGTTTTTAATGGGTTTCTATGTTGTGATATATTTTTTGACGTGGGATATTGGGCTGGTATACAGGTTATTCATGGGGTTGTTTTTGTTTTTTTACATTTTAGTGTTTTCTTTTTTGTTTTTTGAGATCTAGATCTATCTATCTATCTATCTATCTATCTATCTATCTATCTATCTATCTATCTATCTATCTATCTATCTATATATATGATATCATTTAGGTCCCTAGAAGTCTTCATGGACTAGTTATTTGCCCTCTTTTTGTATTCATACTATATGATTAAGTGTCACAATAGAGCCTTAGAACTATAACAGAGCTTAATTAAAATGTAATGTTAGATGCCAATATTTATCATTTTGTAATGATATATGTTAAAGCATAAAATGCATATAATACAGAAAAAATTACCCAACAAGCGGTAACCATACAAATCTGTCTTAAAATCCTTGACGCGCCTTCTCTTATGGTGGAAAAGGTTAGTTCAGGCAGTTCGAACCATGGGAATGTGTGCTTGACGTTAGTGAATCTACATTGGTTCTAGCTAGGCTTTAGAAGGTATTAATTTTTCCATAATTCAGGATCCACCAAAGATCCACCACCTGGCCAACAAGCCTTCAGCTTTAGTAAATTAGGCCCTACATTTGTTAAATGCACATTGGTCATTTTAAAAGGGAACAAAAAAAAACAAATAATAAAAAAAAAAACAGTCCTACTAAGAGATAATCTTACCTTGAGGAAACAAATGCTTTTGTGAATTAGAGAAACAATGTATCAACCAACAGGGTTGGCCAACCTCCATCTATTGGAAAAGATGTGCTAGCACGCCCCAAACAATGAATATCTAGAGTCAGGTTTTCTAAGCATTTCTTTATTTTAACTTTACATGTATTTTTGTTGATTTTTAAAACTTTTTTTTTTAAGCTGATCGCTTTTAAGGGATGTCCTTTAAATGCAGGTTTACTGAAGCTAAGCTTAGTCAGAATATCCAGTCTAATTGTATTGCTATTTGCAAACTCATATTATTATCCTCTTAACCAGCTATTATTATTACTATTATTTTTCAAACCTGCTGGTTTGTTTCTCTTTTTTGCACATTTTCATGGCTTCCGGAATCGCAACCTATAATAAGTAGAACCGATAATATACATATAAACCAATATCAGCGCTGGTCTTCCCCTATTTTATTGTTTACTTTTAAGTATTATTAAATAGAGCCTTACAACTATAACAGAGTTTAATTAAAATGTAATGTTAGATGCCTATATTTGTAATTTTGTAATGATGTATGTCGAAGCATAAAATGCATATAATACAGAAAAAAATGACCCAGCAAGCGGTAACCATAAAAATCAGTCCTTAAAATCCCTTTAAGTATTATGATTACAATTTTTTTTAATTATTATTATTATTTATTTATGTATTTATTTTTTATTTAATTCTTTAAAGCAGGTCTCGAAGCCTTAAAAAACGAACTCCTGCCAAAGAATACAGTTATTTAGGAATGATTTTGCTAAGCTTGTCCGCATACTGTCTACTAGCAGCTATGTTCATTATCAACATACAACTCATTTTAACGTAAATTTCATTTATAAAATTGCTTTCACATTTTAAATATCCAAATGTATAAAAAAAAATTTTTTTTGTTTATTCTGAGCCTAAATTGATCTTTAAAATAAGTACAAACACGGATAACAATAACTTTATTAAATCACCCCTTTCCCCCAGCAACTTAGTGAAACCATTATTCTATAAAAAAAATAACAAAAAAACGATTTGCTATATAGTGTAACAATATAGCAACAAGCGAAAAAAATAAATAAAATAAACTATTCTAAGCTCAGTGTTGGTACAGCTGAGTACAAATAATCCTGGAGGATATGTACTGAAGTAGACAAGGCCAAATATTCTTGTTTTTTTAAGAATTTGGGTCAAGATGAGCTCATTTTTTTTAGTTTCTTTTCTATGGTCCCTAATGAGTCAGATCAGGCTTTACTAGTTCTCTATTAAAAGTTGAGGTTCATGTAAATGCTACAGGATTCTGTCAAACAGCCAACATGTTCTATTTTTTTTTTTTTTTTTATCTTTCCCCTTAATATGATTGGTTGATTAAAGGGGATATTGGTTCACTGGACTGATAAACCTTAAATCACCCCAGCATTTAACATATCCCCTAATGTAATAAGGCTTTAGAATCAAATGCAGACTGACAAAAAAAAAAAAAAAATCTCCGGAATTCATAGCTGATGTATCACAAAGTAAAAGAAAATGCAATATATATATATATAAAAGTCAAACTTCAACCATGTATCCTTCAGGAAAACTGGTCAGAAGCAGAAGCCGTTGCTAAAAGTTATGTATTGCACATAGATTAGCAAGTATTATTTTTCAAGTAATATAAAAAAATTTTTTTATTTTTTTTTTGCAAATTGCAGGACTTTAACTGGAGATTATCTGCCAGTGATTAGCATTGTGAAGGCCTCAGCAGTCAGACATGCACATGTGTTGATGTTATGCAGAATTGAACTTTTTGTGAGCATTGAGGCAAATGTTTTGACTTTGCTGTCTACAAATGTTTTACTACGCGCACGTAACGCTGTAAGCGTGTTGTAGCTAAAAGGAATAGAGGAGCCGAAAGCATGGGCTTGCGTTTTCAAAAAGTCAGTATTTTTTTTATTTTTTTTTTAAGTTGTGTCCCTAGATTTAAGGCAGATATGTCGCCTGCAAATAAGAGTGCGGCGACATTCCACAGTTCACTAATTAGGTGAAGTAACATATTTTGTCAATGTCTTCATAAATGTTGCAACGTGTTCAGAAATGAATTAATTCCTGCTGAATAGTCCTCTGCGGTATCCAGGTACAGAGCAAGGTTGAGAGGTCATACTAGTAGGATATTGTCTGAAAACGTATTGCGGGGATTTCATATAAAAGCGCTCAAACTTTTATTTCCCTCTACTGATTACTCGGCAAATGGTCATTTGTATTCAAAATCTACTATAGATTTATTCATGTATTTTTAGCATTAATTGCATAGAGAAGGCCGTTTTGTGTTTAAAACTGCTTCATTTTTTTTGTTTGTTTATTTATTTTATTTATATTTTTTAAATTTTTTTTTTTTAGCCTATGCATTTTTTTAAATTAACTATATTTTTATTCCTTCAATTTTATTCCTTAAATTTATTTTTAACTAAAAATATGTTGTTGCATGCAAAGCGATCAAAAGATTGAACATTCAACATTGAACTGCTTTACAGGCCAGTAGGCCTCAAAGGGACAAAAAGCCATAAAAAACACAATTTAATGTGTTAAATTTTGCAGATGAAAGCATTAAAACGTAAAAAAAAAAAATTTTTCAAACATGGATTTAAAAAAGGCATACATGAATTCTGCATATGATGTTGCAAATTCCTTTTAATGTCCCATGCGTAGATTTTGCTGTGCTCAAATTGGTGAATACACTTTAAAGGAAACATTGTAATTATTTTGTTGTTGTTAGCTCTTTGCCATTTTCCTTTTGGAAATGAAAGAATATGAGCTTTGCTTTCAAAGAGCAATTTTAGATTATTGCCTTCTTCATTTTTTGGCTGTTGGAGGAAGTAGTTTAAGGTTTTGATAAACCAAAGAGTCTGATTAACCTAATTTGCATTGGAACATCCCTCCTCAAATGACATTTTACTAGAGGCAAATAGGCTGTTCACTTTTGTAAGAGAATTTTAATTTTGCAAGGGAATTTTCCTATTTTCCAGGAATTTTCCAGGAGTTTACATTTTTGATAAACCAAGCTTTGCTTTCAAAAAGCAATTTTTATAACATTTCTTTCTTCTTTTTTGGCTGTTGAAGGAAGTAGTTTAAGTTTTTTGATAAACCAAAGAGTCTGATTGACCCAATTTGTATCGGGACATTTCCCTCCCTTTAAATAACTTTTACAAAAGGCAAATAGGCTGTCCGCTTTGGAAGAGAATTTTAATTTTGCAAGGGTTTTTTCCAATTTTCCAGGAACTTTCCAGGAGTTTACGTTTTTGATAAACCCAAGCTTTGCTTTCAGAGAACAATTTTAGAACATTTCTTTCTTGGCTGTTGAAGGAAGTAGTTTAGGTTTTTTGATAAACCAAAGAGTCTGATTGACCCAATTTGTATCGGGACATTTCCCTCCCTTTAAATAACTTTTACAAAAGGCAAATAGGCTGTCCGCTTTGGAAGAGAATTTTAATTTTGCAAGGGTTTTTTCCAATTTTCCAGGAACTTTCCAGGAGTTTACGTTTTTGATAAACCCAAGCTTTGCTTTCAGAGAACAATTTTAGAACATTTCTTTCTTGGCTGTTGAAGGAAGTAGTTTAGGTTTTTTGATAAACCAAAGGGCTTGATTGACCCAATTTGTATCGGGACATTTCCCTCCCTTTAAATAACTTTTACTAAAGGCAAATAGGCTGTCTGCTTTGGAAGAGAAATTTAATTGTGTAAGGGTTTTTTCCAATGTTCCCGGAACTTTCCAGGAGTTTACGTTTTTGATAAACCCAAGCTTTGCTTTCAGAGAACAATTTTAGAACATTTCTTTCTTGGCTGTTGAAGGAAGTAGTTTAAGTTTTTTGATAAGCCAAAGAGCTTGATTGACCCAATTTGCATTAACAAGAAAATTAACGTTTAAAAACAGAATATTAATATTGTAGGGGAATTTTCCCATTTTCCCGGATTTTTCCAGTAGTTTATGTTTTTGATAAACCAAAGAGTCTGATTGACCCAACTTGCATTGGACCATCCAAACCCCCCCCCCCCCCCAATTACTCTTTTCCTAAAGACAAAAAGGCTGTTCGCTTTCAAGAGAGTTTTAATTTTTCCAAGGGAATTCTCCCATTTTCCTGGAATTGTCCAGTAGTTTAAGGTTTTGATAAACCAAAGAGTCTGATTGACACAATTTGCATTGGAACATCCCTCCTCAAAAGACATTTTACTAAAGACAAATAGGCTGTTCACTCGGTAAGAGAATTTTAATTTTGCAAGGGAACTTTCCTATTTTCCAGTTTGAGTTTTCGATAAATCAAGCTTTGCTTTCAAAAAAGCAATTTTTAGAACATTTATTTCTTCTTTTTTGGCTGTTGAAGTAGTTTAAGTTATTGGATAAACCAAAGAGTCTGATTGACACAATTTGTACATTTCGCTCCCTTAAAATAACTTTTACTAAAGTCAAATAGGCTGTTGGCTTTGTAATGGTTTGTGTAGAATTTTAATTTTGGCAAGAGAATTTTAATTTTGCAAGGGAATTTTCCAATGTTCCCGGAAATTTCCAGTAGTTTACGTTTCAGATAAACCAAGCTTTGCTTTCAAAGAACAATTTTAGAACATTTCTTTCTTCTTTTTTTTTGGCTATTGAAGTAGTTTAGGTTTTTTGATAAACCAAAGAGTTTGATTGACCCAATTTGCATCAACAAGAGAATTAACATTTAAAAAGAGAATTGTAATTTTGCAAGGAAATTTTCCCATTTTCCAGGAATTTTCCAATAGTTTATGTTTTTGTTAAAACAAAGAGTCTGATTGACCCAACTTGCATTGGACCAACCCCCCAAATTAAACTTTCTTAAAGACAAAAAGGCTGTTCACTTTGAAGAGAATTTTATTTTTACCAAGGGAATTTTCCCATTTACCTGGAATTTTCCAGTAGTTTAAGTTTTTGATAAACTAAGCTTTGCTTTCAAATAGCAATTTTTAAAACATTTCCTTCTTCTTTTTTGGCTGTTGATTGACCCAATTTGCATTAACAAGATAATTAATGTTTAAAAAGAGAATTTTAATTTTGTAAGGGAATTTTCCCATTTTCATGGATTTTTTCAGTAGTTTATGTTTTTAATAAACTAAAGAGTCTGATTGACCCAATTTGCATTGGAACATCCCCCCTCAAATAACATTTTACCAAATGCAAATATGCTGTTCACTTTTGCAAGAGAAGTTTAATTTTGCAAGGGAATTTTCTCAGAGTTTTCCAGTAGCTTAAGTTTTTTTTATACAACCAACGAGTCTGATTGACTCAATTTGTATTGGAACATTTCCCTCCCCTCAATGGCTTTTACTAAAGGCACATAGGCTGTTCACTTTGCAAGGGAAGTTTAATTTTGCAGTAGGTAGTTTTGCAATTTTCCCAGAATTTTCTGGTAGTTTAAGTTTTTGATATACCGAAGAATCTGATTGACTCAATTTGCATTGGAGCATTTTCTCTCTCTCAAATAAAATTTTTACTACAGGCAAATAGGCTGTTCACTTTGCAAGAAAATTTTTACTTTGATGTTCGTAGGGCAATGGACAGTGTCAGTAGAGCACTGGACTGTGTCAGTAGAGCAGTGGACGGTGTCAGTAGAGCAGAGGACGGTGTCAGTAGGGCAGTGGATGATGTCAGTGGCGCAGTGGATGGTGTCAGTAGGGCAGAGGACAGTGTCTGGGAAGTGGACGGTGTTAGTAGAGCAGTGGATGGTGTCAGTAGATCAGTGGAAGGTGTCAGTAAAGCAGAAAATTACATCAGTAGAACAGTAGACAATGACAGCAGAGCAGAGAATGGTGTCAGTAGGGTAGTGGACGATGTCAGTAGAGCAGTGGATGATGTCAGTAGAGCAGTGGATGATGTCAGTAGAGCAGTGGAAGGTGTCAGTGGAGCAGTGGACGGTGTCGGTAGGGCAGAGGACAGTGTCAGTATTCATAGTTTCATAGTTAGTTAGGTTGAATAAAGACACCAGTCCATTCAGTTCAACCTGTATTGCAGTGGACAGTATCAGTGGAGCAGTAGACGGTGTCAGTAGGGCAGTGGACGGTGTCAGTAGGGCAGTGGACGGTGTCAGTAGATCAGTGGACGGTGTCAGTAGGGCAGTGGACGGTGTCAGTATTGCAGTGGATGGTGTCAGTAGGGCAGTGGACAGTGTCAGTATTGCAGTGGATGGTATCAGTAGAGCAGTGGACAGTGTCAGTATTGCAGTGGACGGTGTCAGTAGAGCAGTGGACAGTGTCAGTAGGGCAGTGGACAATGTCAGTAGAGCAGTGGATGTTGTCAGTAGAGCAGTGGATGGTGTCAGTAGGGCAGTGGACGGTGTCAGTAGGGCAGTGGACGGTGTCGGTGGAGCAGTGGATGGTGTCGGTAGGGCAGAGGACAGTGTCAGTATTGCAGTGGACTGTATCAGTAGAGCAGTGGACGGTATCAGTAGAGCAGTGGACGGTGTCAGTATTGCAGTGGACGGTGTAAGTATTGCAGTGGACGGTGTCAGTAGAGCAGTGGACGGTGTCAGAAGGGCAGTGGACAGTGTCAGTATTGCAGTGGATGGTGTCAGTATTGCAGTGGACAGTATCAGTAGAGCAGTGGACAGTGTCAGTATTGCAGTGGACGGTGTCAGTAGAGCAGTGGACGGTGTCAGTAGGACAGTGGACGGTGTCAGTAGGGCAATGGACAATGTCAGTAGAGCAGTGGATGGTGTCAGTAGGGCAGTGGACGGTGTCAGTAGGGCAGTGGATGCTGTCAGTATAGCAGTGGATGGTGTCAGCAGGGCAGTGCCAGTATTGCAGTGGACAGTGTCAGTATTGCAGTGGACAGTGTCAGGAGGGCAGTGGATGGTGTCAGGAGGGCAGAGGACGGTGTCAGGAGTGCAGTGAAGGGTGTCGGTAGAGCAGTAGATGGTGTCGGTAGAGCAGAGGACAGTGTCAGGATTGCAGTGGATGGTATCAGTAGAGCAGTGGACGGTGTCAGTAGGGCAGTGGATGGTGTCAGTAGGGCAGTGGACGGTGTCAGTATTGCAGTGGACAGTGTCAGTAGAGCCGTGGATGGTGTCCGTAGGGCATTGGATGGTGTCCGTAGGGCAGTGGACGGTGTCAGTAGAACAGTGGATGGTGTCAGTAGAGCAGTGGATGGTGTCAGCAGGACAGTGGACTGTGTCAGTAGGGCAGTGGACGCTGTCAGTAGAGTAGTGGATAGTGTCAGCAGGGCAGTGCCAGTATTGCAGTGGACAGTGTCAGTATAGCAGTGGACGGTGTCAGCAGGGCAGAGGACGGTGTCAGGAGGGCAGTGGACAGTGTCAGGAGGGCAGTGGACGGTGTCAGGAGGGCAGTGGATGGTGTCAGTAGAGCAGTGGATGGTGTCAGTGGGGCCGTGGACAGTGGTAGAAGGGCAGTGGACAGTGTCAGTAGGGCAGTGGACGGTGTCAGTATTGCAGTGGATGATGTCATTATACCAGTGGATGGTGTCAGTAGGGCAGAGGACAGTGTCAGTAGAGCAGAGGACAGTGAAAGTAGAGCAGTGGACGGTGTCAGTAGAGCAGTGGATGGTGTCAGTATAGCAGTGGATGGTGTCAGTAGAGCAGAGGACAGTGAAAGTAGAGCAGTGGATAGTGTCAGTAGAGCAGAGGACAGTGTCAGTAGAGCAGAGGACGGTGTCAGTAGAGCAGTGGAGGGTGTCAGTAGAGCAGTGGATGGTGTCAGTAGGGCAGAGGACATTGTCAGTAGAGCAGTGAATGGTGTCAGTAGAGCAGAGGACAGTGTCAGTAGAGCAGAAGACTCGTGTCAGTAGAGCAGTGGATGGTAGGTGGGGCAGTGGACGGTGTAAGTAGAGCAGTGGATGGTAGAGCAGTGGATGGTGTCAGTAGAGCAGTAGACGGTGTCAGTAGGGCAGTGGACAGTGTCTGTAGAGCAGTGGATGGTGCCAGTAGAGCAGTGGATGATGTCAGTCAGGCAGAGGACGGTGTCAGTAGAGCAGTGGATGATGTCAGTTGCGCAGTGGACAATGTCAGTAGGGCAGTGGACGGTGTCAGTAGAGCAGAGGACAGTGTCAGTAGAGAAGTGGACGGTGTCAGTAGAGCAGTGGAAGGTGTTAGTAGGGATGAGATTGGCGTCAATCAGTTTTGTTTTTATTATTTTATGTTGGTACTATTTTTTTCAATATATATTTTTTAATTATTATTTACAATTTTTTTTGAGGGGGCTTTGGTGAAATACCAAAGAAAGGGACTGATGACAGAGATTCTCCTGCCCCCTTCCCTTCTCTGTAGCCTCAGCTGGGGTGGGGGTGTTCAGCCAAGGGGAATCTGCATCATACAGGGTGATTAGGGTGTGCCCAGGCACACCCAGCAAACCCTGTGTGCACACCTGTCATAATTATATTGTATTCTGGTAACCATATGGGGTTTATACCAGTAATTGTTCAAATAAACTTTGACTAAAAGAAAAAAAAAAACCTGGAAGCTGATTGCTTTGCACCAGATTTTGCACTCGTTTTTGTAAATCAAGTCTAGTTGAATACTGTCCAACTAAGGAGGACGACCCTGATGTACAATTTCACCGCAGAACCAACAGTGTTGTCAGCCTACATCTACTGGCAGGATCAACAAGTAATTAAAATATGTTATGGGGAGGATTTAGGAAAACAAAAACTCTTGTGTTAAAATTAGCGATGGGCTGCATTGATGGCGTCCTTTTTTTTACTTTAACCCTTTACATGTCATAGCATTTTTTATTTTTTATCCAGTCAAGGGTTACTTTTAATCTTTTGTAAACACCACGGGTGGTATTAAAAGGAGGGATATCCTAAAGTGTGCAAATTTAAAATGTGTTGAATCAATTGAACAGACATTTTTTTGAGAAAATTGGAATACTTAAATTTTCTTTTGAATATTTTCATATTTGAATGGCAAGTTAATAAATGATCCATGTGCTCTTAATTGTAGAATAAATTACTCATTACATTTAATAAAATGAGAATTTATAGAAAAAAAATAAAACAATTATGCTATTGCAGAAAAGATCCAAAACTTACATTTTTTGAGAATTGGGTGCCTCCACTTTTCCTTCATTGTAATTACATAAAAAAAAAAAAAAAAAAAAAAAAAAAATATATATATATATATATATATATATATATATATATATATATATATATATATATATATATATCTTATAAAAGCATTTTCTAGGCCGCTCACGGCAGGGCCGGAGACTTCATAAACACGATTTGGAATTATTGTATAAAAAAAAAAAAAAGAAAAAAAGCTGAATGTATTAAAATTATGACTTATGTGTATCTAGCGTGGATACTTTGAGGGGGAATACAAACAAACAGCACCAAATCCATCAAAGTGACAGCTCTTGGAGCAGTGTTTGTTTTGGTAAACATGGCGTAGTTGCATTACGCCAAGCCTGACATTGAACATACGCCTCTTTGTGTCGCTTTGGCCCCGTGAATGTTTCACTGTGTTTATATTCTCAGGAAACGTATTTTTGGACGGTAAGTTAGTAACTTTTCTTTTTTCTTTTTTTTTTATTTAATCATTTTTAGTATTTTGTATGAAGGTTGTATAAGCGCAAAGTCCCTGATTTTAAACTACTTTAACCATTTTTTGATAAATTGCAAACTGTAGGTCCCTGCATAGCTCCAGACCCCCAGAATTCCATGCTCTGTTGTCGTTAGAGGCCCATCGAATGGTAAAGCCTGTATGTGAAGAAGTATATTTATATAAATCAAGACTTAAATTAAATTAAATTTTTATTTTTTATTTTGTCTTCGATTTATTTATATATCAAGACTCAATTTTTTTTTTTTTTTACTTTTTTCTTTTATAAAGAAGTATATTTATATAATTTAAGACTTAAATGAAATTACATATTCTTTAAAAATTTTGTCTTTGATGGCAAGTGGTAAGACAAAAATTGGCAACTAGTTTCAATATCTGTTATTAAAGAATTTCACAGAAATAAAGCAAATCCAGAATTGATTTAGATCAATTCGCAATTTCCACAATATGGAATACATATAGATTAAAGACAAAATGTTATGCATTATAACTAATCAAATAAAGTGCGAAATACATATAACAGCGATCCTCGCATTGGCAAAAGGCTAGGCAATTATTTTTTTACATTTATTTATATATCAAGACCCAGTATTTTTTTTTCCTTTTTTTTTCTTCTTTTTTCTTTATAAAGAAGTGTATCTATATGAATTAAGACTTAAATTAAATTACATATTTTTTTTTAAATTTTGTCTTTGAAGGCAAGTGGTAAGACAAAAATTGGCAATTATTTTCTGTTTCAATATTTTTTATTAATGAGTTTCACAAAAATAAAGAGATTCCTGCATTGATTTAGAAGAATACCCCATTTCCACAATATGGAATACATATAGAATAAAGAAAAAAAAATGCATGCATTATATCTAATCAAAAAGCGAAAGACATATAACAGCAATCCTCACATTGGCAAAGGACTAGGCAATTATTTTTTTAAATCTTATCTTATCTTTTAATTTATATTTCAATACTCAATATTTTTTTATATTTGTTTTATTTCATAGCATGCGGAAAAATTAAAACATTTTGGGATTTAAGTGCCTCTGTAGATTATTAATCTGGCTTTTTCATTTTATGCTTATTCAGCAAAATTAATGCGCCTAACACTGCACCCTTTTATATAGTTCACATATGGATAGATCCTTTGTAAACGAGGAAAAAAAGAAATATCCTAAGCTCAATAAAAAAAAAAAAAAATGTCTGCTAAGGCTACTGAAACTTACATTGATGGTCATGTTAGAATGAGGTTTACCGCTTGTTCATTAACCCATTATAGGAAGAAATAAATTAGTAGCATTGTGTGCTGGAATAAAAAACAAGTGTTAAATGGACACAAACATTATTTTTTTTTTCACCTTTGGGGATTGTTAAATATGTACAGGGATAGAGACAATTGTAGAAACTCACTCAGGTTGGACTGGATGGACTGGTGTCTTTATTCAACCTTACTAACTATGTAACTATGTTATTATTATATATTATATAGCTTGATAAAACTGAAAAAAATATACATTTTGCATTATTATTATATTTTATATATTCATGAAATCACAACTCTTAATCCCACTTCCAGATATACAAATATACATACTGTATATATATTTATTTATTTTTATTTATTTTTTTGTACTGCAGATGTCCTTTTTTTTTTGGACGATTGTTTCACAGAAGCCCTAAAAAGTTGGGACAAAATTGATGGTCAAAAATCTATAAATATTTTACCACTCCTACAATCCTAATCCTTAATCCTACATGTAGATATAAAAAAGTAATAATAATAATAATAAATAATAATAAAAATAAATAATAATAAAAATAAATAAAATAAAAATGTGCTCCCTATTTTGGTAACAATTTTTTTTGACAATTGTTTTACAGCAGCCCAGAAGCGAGGCTTTTTTCTACAGGGCCAAATGGATGGAGGGCAATGGGTTTGATTTACTAAAACTGGAGAGTGCAAAATCTGGTGCAGCTCTGTGCGGTAGCCAATCAAGTTTCTAACTTCAGCTTGTTCCATTAACCACTTGCCGCATGCCGATCTATGTTGGCATAATGGCAGCGGTGGGCAAATGGGCGTACCTGTACGTCTCCTTTAATTGGCACGGCTAGTCATCGCGTGCGCACCCGCAGCGTACAGAGTGACCGTGCCCGCGGGTCCCGCGGACTCGATGTCCGCTGACGTCCCGTGATCGTGTCACGGAGAGGTAGAACGGGGAGATGCCTATGTAAGCAAGGCATTTCCCGGGTTCTGCCTAGCGATATGTCAGGGAGCTACTGCTCCCTGTCATCGAGAGCAGTGATCGCTGTCATGTCAGTCGTAGCCCACCCCCCCACAGTTAGAATCACTCCCTAGGACACACTTAATCCCTTGATCGCCCCCCTCGTGTTTAACATCTTCCCTGCCAGTGTCATGCGGGACTGCAATATTGTGACGGACAGTCGGGACACTAAGACCCCTTTCACACTGAACCGTGGCCACTTTAGCGATAAAGCACTGCTCGCTTTAGCGCTGATTTAGCTGCGCTTTTCGGCCGCTAGCAGGGTGCTTTTAACCTCAAAGAAGGTGTTAAGAACTCCGGTGCTACTGAGCTTCCGAATCGCTTTCAGGTGCTTCCGAACCGCTTTTCAGGCGCCTCCGAAGCGCTGCCTATTCATTCCAATGGGCAGAGCATTTTGGGAATGGTAAATACAGCGCTCCCGACTGCCCCAAAGATTCTGCTTGCAAGAATTTTAGTAATGTCCCACAAGCGCACTGCCCCAGTGTGGAAAGTCACACTTGAATGAATGGGAGGCGGTTTTTTAGACACTTAGCTATTTCCAACTCTAAAGCTCCTGAAAACGGCCCCAGTGTGAAAGGGGTCTAAGTGTCACTTTTGACACTTTTTGGGGACCAGTGACACTAATACAGTGATCAGTGCTAAAAAAAAATATGCACTGTGTCTGTACTAATGACATTGGCTGGGAAGGGGTTAACATCAGGGGCGATCAAAGGGTTAAATGTGTGCATATCCGGTGTTTTACTAAACTGTGGGAGGCGCTTGTATTAGGGTAAGTCGTAGATCTGTGTTTTGCAGGACTACAGGATCAATGCCTTCCCCGTTGACAGAACAACAGTCTGCATTGTTTACATAGGCAGACTGCCATTCTGCCTGTGTAACGTCCAAACGGCGGGTGCCAGCGGACGGCGAGTCCTCCGTACCTGGGCGATCTGCTCCCGCTGTGATTATTCATTATGGGCCCACGGCAGTGGCATGCCGCCAACCCCCCGGAAGTTCTGGATCCCATTCTAGGTGCATCATCCAGCACAGGAGAGTGGCCTTGCTCCAGTATATTTAAATTAATACGGCCGGCAAGTGGTTAAGCTTTGACAATAATAACGGGAAACTGGTTGGTTCCCGTGCAGAGCTGCACTGGATTTTGCACTCTCCCACTTTAGTAAATAAACCCCCCCCCCCCCCAAAGTGATTTAGCATTGGAAGCAGCCATGTCCATGATAAGAATCCTTCTAGATCAAGCCATCAAAGATGCTGACATTTTTAATTCCTTCAAAAGACTTGTAGGTTGGGAGATGTAGAGCCGGAGCGTTCTATGACAGAAGCGCGCGTCAAAATATTAGTTCCCCTCCGAAGAGAATCCAGTTGGGACCGTCTGCCTTGTTTCTGCGCTCATTCTTGAAAGGTGAAAGCTCCTAATTGAGCTTCACACCCCGATTACTTCACCTCACTGGCAAGGTCCCGTTGCTTTTCTGTCTTTAATTTTCTGTCCTTCCTCAAGTCTATGTTCTTACATTTGTCCCAGAGGCAAACATCTGCGCTGGACCCTTGACTACCTTTCCACCCTTTTTCCACGTCACGCTGTCAGAATTCCCACAACTACCGGTAAGCTCAACTCTTTTTTTTTTTTTTTTTTCCTTTGTTTGCTGTTAACTGTTTCACTGTTTTTATCAATTCGTGTCAATTTTATTTTATTTTTTAAAAAGACTGAAGATGTAGCATTATGTTGCCAATAAATATTTGGGCCCGGCCCACGAACGTGTTATAAAATATAATCATAAGGCAGAGCTGAAAACATGTTTTGGTGAAGACTAAGCCCACGTACACACGGTCGGAGATTTTGGCAACCAAATCCGTCGGATTTTGTCCGTCGGATTTAGTCCAACGGATTGTGTACGAAACTGTTGCATACACACGGTCGGGCCAAGTTGGCGAAAAATCCGATCTTTCAGAACGTGATGACGTAATTTCGTTACGACGGGACTACGTTCAGGCTAGTAGCCAATAGCTTTGATGTAGGAATTTGATCTGAGCATGCGTGGCACTTGGTCCGATCAAAATTCTCTACACATGATCGGATTAGGTCCGTCCGGCCCAGTTGGTTGGGAAATATTTCCAACATGTTGGAAAATTGGGTCCGACAGAGATTCGGACGGAATCAGTCCGATGCAGACCACACACAGTCGGATTATCTGACGACACGCTCCGATAAGACGCATTCCGATGGATTCTCCGACCGTGTGTACAAGGGCTTAAGTACAAGTTCGTTGTGTGTAAGCCCACGTACACACGGTCGGAGATTTTGGCAACCAAATCCGTCGGATTTTGCCCGTCGGATTGTGTCCGAAACTATTGCACACGGTCGGACTAAGTTGTCGAAAAGTCAGATCTTTCAGAACGTGGTGACGTAATTTCGTTAGGATGGGACTACATTCAGGCTAGTAGCCAATAGCTTTGATGTAGGAATTTGATCTGAGCATGCGTGGCACTTGGTTCGATCAAAATGCTCTACACATGATCGGAGTATGTCCGATCAAACCAGTTGGTCGGGAAATATTTCCAACATGTTGGAAAATTGGGTCCGACGGATATTCCAACGTAATCAGTCCGATGCATACCACACACAGTCGGATTATCTGACGACACGGTCCGATAAGACGCATTCCGACTGATTCTCCGACCGTGTGTACAGGGGCTTAAGAGCTGTGAAAATGTAGAGTAGACTTCTACAGGTACGAAGTTCAGACAACTCTTCTTCTTTTCGGTTTACAAAAGATCTACCAATATGTGCCCTATAAATGAGGAAATATTAGAGGAACTGAGTTTATTCTCTCTTGAGAAGAGGAGATTAAGGGGAATATGATCTCTGTGTATAAATACAGTTGTGCTCATAAGTTTACATACCCTGGCATACCCTACCTCCTCAGTGTTTCACAGTAGGAATGGTGTTCATCCTAGGCCTTGTTGACTCATCTCCAAATGTAGGGGTTTATGGTTGTGGCCAAAAAGCTCAATTTTGGTCTCATCACTCCAAATGACTTTGTGCCAGAAGGTTTGAGGCTTGTCTCTATGCGGTTTGGTGTATTATAAGTGGGATACTGGCGACACGACCATGCAGCCCATTTTTCTTCAAGTGCCTCCTTAGTGTGCATCTTGAGCCATCCACACCACATGTTTTCAGAGAGTCCTGTATTTCACTTGAAGTTATTTGTGGAATTTTCTTTGCATCCTGAACAATTTTTCTGCCAGTTATGGCTGAAATTTTAGTTGGTCTACCTGACCATGGTTTCGTTTCAACAGAACCCCTCATTTTTCACTTTTTGATTAGAGTTTAAACACTGCTGATTGGCATTATCAATTCCTTGGATATCTTTTTATATCCCTTTCCTGTTTTATACAGTTTAACCACTTGCCACCCGCCCAGTCTGACACCCCGCAACTACGATCTCGGGAAAGAGTCTCCGACAGAGACTCTTTACCACGTGATCAGCCGTGTCCAATCACGGCTGATCACAGTGTAAATAGGAAGAGCCGGTGATCGGCTTTTCCTCACTCGTGTCTGTCAGACGTGAGTAGAGGAGAGCCGATCGGCTGCTCCTCTGACAGGGGGGGTCTCTGCTGATTGATTATCAGTGCAGCCCCCCGAGGATGCCCACACTGGACCACCAGGGATGCCACCAGACCACCAGGGATGCCCAGCACCAGGTATGCCACCCTAGACCACCAGGGATGCCAGTCAGTGCCCACAATGGATGCCAATCAGTGCCCACAATGGATGCCAATCAGTGCCCACAATGGGCATCACTGATTGGCATGCATTATTGTTTGGCACTGATTGCCATCCATCAGTACAATACAATGCCACCTATCAGTGCCCATCCATGCCACCTATCAGTGCCCATCCATGCCAACTATCAGTGCCCATCCATGCCACCTATCAGTGCCCATCCATGCCCATCTGTGCCACCTAGCCATGCCCATCTGTCCCGCCTATCCATGCCCATTCGTGCCGCTTATCCATGCCAATCCGTGCAAGCTATCCATGCCAATCCGTGCCAGCTATCAGTTCCAATTTGTGCCATATCAGTGTCCATCCGTGCCACCCCTCAGTGCCGCCTATCAGTGCCACATATCAGTGCCCATCAATGCCACCTCATCAGTGCCCCTCAGTGCTGCCCCACCAGGGCCCATCAGTGAAGGAGAAAATGTACTTATTTACAACGTTTTGTAACTGAAACCAAAAAAAAAATTTTTTTTTCAAAATTTTCAGTCTTTTCTTATTTGTTTAGCAAAAAATAAAAACCGTAGAGGTGATCAAATACCACCAAAATAAAGCTCTATTTGTGGGAATAAAATGCTAAAAATTTCATTTGGGTACAGTGTAGCATGACCGCGCAATTGTCATTCAAATTTGCGACAGCGCTGAAAGCTCAAAATTGGTCTGGGCAGGAAGGTGTTTAAGTGTCCCCCGGTATTGATGTGGTTAACTACCCAAAGATCCTTTGACAATTCTTTTGCTTTCCCCCATGACTCAGAATCCAGAAACGTCAGTGCAGCACTGGATGAAAGATGCAAGGGTCTGTCAGGAGTCCAGAAACTCATCGACCTTTTATACACACACACACTAATTACAAGCCAACAGATCACAGATGAGGATGGTGACCTTTAATAGCCATTCAAACCCCTTTGTGTCAACTTGTGTGCATGTTATCAGGCCAAAATCACCAGGGTATGTAAACTTTTGATCGGGGTCATTTGGGAAGTTTCTGTTATGATTTATGATTTAAAAAGAGTAAACACAGTTGACTGATAATAAATGGATTCAGCCAAACACGAACCATGAGTGAGAGAAAAGTTTTCGTGTAATCTTTCATATTCCCTGAAAAATGGCCAAGAAATCCTAAATTCTGCCAGGGTATGTAAACTGAGCACAACTGTACAAGGGGGGATATGATCTCCATGTATAAATATATAAGGGGGATATGATCTCCATATATAAATACATAAGGGGGATATGATCTCCATGTATAAATACATAAGGGGGGATATGATCTCCATATATAAATACATAAGGGGGGATATGATCTCCATATATAAATACATAAGGGGGATATGATCTCCATGTATAAATTCATAAGGGGGATATGATCTCCATGTATAAATACATAAGGGGGATATGATCTCCATGTATAAATACATAAGGGGGGATATGATCTCCATGTATAAATATATAAGGGGGATATGATCTCCATGTATAAATATATAAGGGGGTATGATCTCCATGTATAAATATATAAGGGGGAATATGATCTCCATGTATAAATATATAAGGGGGATATGATCTCCATGTATAAATACATAAGGGGGGATATGATCACCATGTATAAATACATAAGGGGGGATATGATCTCCATGTATAAATACATAAGGGGGGATATGATCTCCATATATAAATACATAAGGGGGGATATGATCTCCATATATAAATACATAAGGGGGATATGATCTCCATGTATAAATCCATAAGGGGGATATGATCTCCATGTATAAATACATAAGGGGGATATGATCTCCATGTATAAATATATAAGGGGGATATGATCTCCATGTATAAATACATAAGGGGGATATGATCTCCATGTATAAATATATAAGGGGGATATGATCTCCATGTATAAATATATAAGGGGGATATGATCTCCATGTATAAATACATAAGGGGGGATATGATCACCATGTATAAATATATAAGGGGGATATGATCTCCATGTATAAATACATAAGGGGGGATATGATCTCCATGTATAAATACATAAGGGGGGATATGATCTCCATGTATAAATACATAAGGGGGGATATGATCTCCATGTATAAATACATAAGGGGGGATATGATCACCATGTATAAATATATAAGGGGGATATGATCTCCATGTATAAATACATAAGGGGGGATATGATCTCCATGTATAAATACATAAGGGGGGATATGATCTCCATGTATAAATACATAAGGGGGGATATGATCTCCATGTATAAATATATAAGGGGGATATGATCTCCATGTATAAATATATAAGGGGGATATGATCTCCATGTATACATACATAAGGGGGTATGATCTCCATGTATAAATATATAAGGGGGATATGATCTCCATGTATAAATATATAAGGGGGTATGATCTCCATGTATAAATATATAAGGGGGGATATGATCTCCATGTATAAATATATAAGGGGGATATGATCTCCATGTATAAATACATAAGGGGGGATATGATCACCATGTATAAATACATAAGGGGGGATATGATCTCCATGTATAAATACATAAGGGGGGATATGATCTCCATGTATAAATATATAAGGGGATATGATCTCCGTGTATAAATATATAAGGGGGTATGATCTCCATGTATAAATATATAAGGGGATATGATCTCCATGTATAAATATATAAGGGGATATGATCTCCATGTATAAATATATAAGGGGATATGATCACCATGTATAAATATATAAGGGGGATATGATCTCCATGTATAAATATATAAAGGGGATATGATCTGCATGTATAAATATATAAGGGGGATATGATCTCCATGTATAAATACATAAGGGGGATATGATCTCCATGTATAAATATATAAAGGGGATATGATCTGCATGTATAAATATATAAGGGGGATATGATCTCCATGTATAAATACATAAGGGGGGATATGATCTCCATGTATAAATACATAAGGGGGGATATGATCTCCATGTATAAATACATAAGGGGGGATATGATCTCCATGTATAAATATATAAGGGGATATGATCTCCATGTATAAATATATAAGGGGGTATGATCTCCATGTATAAATATATAAGGGGATATGATCTCCATGTATAAATATATAAGGGGATATGATCACCATGTATAAATATATAAGGGGGATATGATCTCCATGTATAAATATATAAAGGGGATATGATCTGCATGTATAAATATATAAGGGGGATATGATCTCCATGTATAAATACATAAGGGGGATATGATCTCCATGTATAAATATATAAAGGGGATATGATCTGCATGTATAAATATATAAGGGGGATATGATCTCCATGTATAAATACATAAGGGGGGATATGATCTCCATGTATAAATACATAAGGGGGGATATGATCTCCATGTATAAATATATAAGGGGGATATGATCTCCATGTATACATACATAAGGGGGTATGATCTCCATGTATAAATATATAAGGGGGATATGATCTCCATGTATACATACATAAGGGGGTATGATCTCCATGTATAAATATATAAGGGGGATATGATCTCCATGTATAAATATATAAGGGGGTATGATCTCCATGTATAAATATATAAGGGGGGATATGATCTCCATGTATAAATATATAAGGGGGATATGATCTCCATGTATAAATACATAAGGGGGGATATGATCTCCATGTATAAATACATAAGGGGGGATATGATCTCCATGTATAAATACATAAGGGGGGATATGATCTCCATGTATAAATATATAAGGGGATATGATCTCCATGTATAAATATATAAGGGGATATGATCTCCATGTATAAATATATAAGGGGATATGATCTCCATGTATAAATATATAAGGGGGATATGATCTCCATGTATAAATATATAAGGGGGATATGATCAACTTCCAGGTTTTATTGTCGAAGCTTCATTGAACAAGCTGAAACTAGAAGCTGATTGGCTCCCATGCAGAGCTGCTCCAGATTTTGCACTTTCCAGTTTTAGTAAATCATCCCCCATTGTGACTGAATATGGACTTCAATTTTCAAACTACTTCAAAGACTACCAAACGACAATTCTCACATCTGTGACTCTTCTCCTTCCCTCAAATTCCATAATCTCCTCCTCTATCCCTATTTGACTGATTCCCCAACACATTCCCAGTTGCTCACACCCTAAAACGTGGGTTGACCCCCCCACCCACCCCGGGAAACTGTTTGTGGAAACAAAAAAGTGTTACAGTGTACTTTAGTTTATTGAACCAGATTAGAATGTCTTTTTTATTTTTTTGTCCTGTTGGATCATTTTAGTTTTTTTTTTTACTATTATTATTATTTATTATTGGGCTTAGGGTTCTGGGGATGCCAGTTTTCCATTGCTTTATCCTTTTATATTGGTTTAAGGGACATGTGTCTTTTTTTTTTTTTAAACGATGTAACTATGTGATCATGGGCCGGATACCCTCAGAGGGGTAATTCTTGCACCCCGTGTGTATTATAGGGTGCTGCGTTAATCATTTTCCGACCCTAAAATTTAATTTTTATAAAGTGTTTTATAAATATGTTACAGAACTGAACACACACTTCTGATGAGAAAAATAAAATCACATGAAAAGCTTAAAAACGGTGGAGTTTTTCTAGGGAGGAGCTTTTTTTTTCGAACAGCAGCTTAATGGTCTATAATCTTTAAAAACGTTGAAGTGACATAAAACCCAAATACGGGTGTCTATCTACAAATATTAGAGTCTTTCTACAAATTCTTGTCCCACTCAATCACTTGCAAAGGGTCAGCATTTATTATTAACTGTATTGACTTGAGCACTTTAATCAATGCATATATTTGGCAATAATTGTAGAACATTTTAAACATTGTTTACCTTTTATTGTATATATTTACAACATAGCTGTTCATGGAATATTTTTTTTTTTTTACATTTTAATTATTATTAAAATTATATAAAATTATATTTAATTATTTTGGGTAGAAGTAAATGGAGTAATAAATGTTTATTTAAAAAAAAAAAAATGTAAATCACAACTAATCAAAATAAAAATGTTGTAAGAGCTCTGTCAATGAAGATGTTAATTTTTATTTTTATTTTACCCCCATTTCCAAGACCCCCAATGTTCCAACCCCCCTAACCTCCCTTCTTATTTGCCAGCCCCATTTTAACCCACCCCAAAAATGTATTTCTTATTTTTTTTCACATCTCCTAATTATATTTAATATTAGGATTACAATAGCTTCTCTAGGTACTTTACATTTTTAATATAATATTAATTATATATATATATATATATATATATTGAGCTGGAATGGTATACATTTATGTTTGTATAATATATATTATATTATAACAAGAATGCTAGAACCATGTATGTTATATTATGTTATGTTTGCCTTGTCTGATATTATTATGCATTTTAAGTTGCTTTATTTATCAAATTTAAATAGAAAATATCTATCTCTAAGAAGTGCCTTTAACCACTTACGGACCCCCCACCTTACATTTACCGTGGCTGGAAGACATTGATCCTGTGTTTCTGCTAAGCAGGGATACAGATCTTTGCCTTCCCCTAGTCAAAGCCAGTATCATTAGTAAAGTGACAGTGCATATTTTTTAGCACTGATCACTATATTAGTGTCACTGGTTCCCACAAAGCGTCCAAAGTGTCAAAAGTGTCAGTTAGGTGTCTGTTTTGTCTGGCGCAAAAAAAAATTAAATAAAAAATCCCATTATTTGTAGACTCTATAACGTTTGCGCAAACCAATCAATATAGGCTTATTGGGACCTTTGTTTACCAAAATTATGTAGCATAATACATATTGGCCTAAATTGATGAAGAAATTTGATTTTTAATTTTTTTTTATTGGATATGTTTTATAGCAGAAAGTTTTATATATATATATATATATATATATATATATATTCAAAATTGCCGGCCTTTTTTTTGTTTATAGCGCAAAAATTAAAAACCGCAGAGGCGATCAAATACCATCAAATGAAAGCTCTATTAATGAGGAAAAAAAGAACACAAATTGTATATGGGGTACAGCGTCGCACAACCGTGTAATTGTCAATCAAATAACGCAGTGCCGTATCAGAAAAAAATGGCCTGGTCAGGAAGGGGGTAAAAAAAAACTTCTGGAGCTTAAGTGGTTAAAAAAAAAAAATTGTCATGATAATTTTCAAAACTCAACCATCTGATTAACATGACTTATCACTCATCAATTATATTATGTTATCATTTGTAGCAAGATTTGTTAATTTTATGTGGTACTAATACCTACCAGGCTAATAGAACTTACAGACAATAAAATATTTTAGTTTTGTTTTAGCATTGTTTATATTTGTATTAATTTTTTGTTTTAGCCTTGTTTATGTTTGCATAATATTCCTTTTTTGTTTTAGCCTTGTTAATGTTTGTGTGATATTCATTTTTTGTTTCAGCCTTGTTTATGTTTGCATAATATTCATTTTTTGTTTTAGCCTTGTTTATGTTTGTAATATTCATTTTTTGTTTTAGCCTTCTTTATGTTTATGCAATATTCATTTTTTGTTTTAGCCTTGTTTATGTTTATGCAATATTCATTTTTTGTTTTAGCCTTGTTTATGTTTGTGTAATATTCATTTTTGGTTTTAGCCTTGTTTATGTTTGTGTATTATTCATTTTTTGTTTTAGCCTTGTTTATGTTTGCATAATATTCCTTTTTTGTTTTAGCCTTGTTAATGTTTGTGTGATATTCATTTTTTGTTTCAGCCTTGTTAATGTTTGTGTAATATTCATTTTTGGTTTTAGGCTTGTTAATGTTTGTAATATTCATTTTTTGTTTTAGCCTTCTTTATGTTTGTGTGATATTCATTTTTTGTTTTAGCCTTGTTTATGTTTGTGTGATATTCATCTTTTGTTTCAGCCTTGTTAATGTTTGTGTAATATTCATTTTTTGTTTTAGCCTTCTTTATGTTTGTGTGATATTCATCTTTTGTTTCAGCCTTGTTAATGTTTGTGTAATATTCATTTTTTGTTTTAGCCTTGTTTATGTTTGTGTAATATTCATTTTTTGTTTTAGCCTTGTTTATGTTTATGTAATATTCATTCATTTGGGATTTAAGAATGCAAAAAATAAATAGTATGCACCATCCAATTGGAAAAATTAGCTCTTTTTTGCTTGCACTGGAGTGTTGAAAGTTGACTTCTGGTTGGTTAATATGGAACGTCGTACATAGCGGGAAGTCTATTAAAGAAGCCATTGTTGACTGCAGTAGTTGTTTCAAATGTCCAGTTGAAGCCCTGAAGAAATATGTTTGTTTTAACACGGTCCTTAATCTGTCTAACTGAGGTCTGAGGGGAATGTGTGGGTTTTCCAGGTTAGCTTTTAAAATGATGCCTTTTGTAGCACCCCCCTCCCCCCCCCCCCCATTTTTTTGTGTCATTCGTTAGATATACGCTACTTTTGGGGCCAAATCTACAGAGAGGGGATGAATGGCAGCCGCTGTTGGCATAAGGAATGTTGAAAAATAGAATTGACGAGTTGATTTTCCTTCGGTCCAGTTCCAGCTCTCCGTGGTTTGAAACACGGGTCAAAAATGTTAAACTCTATTCTCCTTTTGCTTGGACGCCACATAGTAATGCTTTAAGGTCCAGAGGGCGGTTTATTTAAGGTTTTGAGATGCAGGCCAACTGAGCAAGAATGTTTTTTTGCTTTTGCTTTTTTTAGCTTTGGAAAAAAAAAAAAAAAAAAACTTTCACATATATTTTTTTTTTTTTTTGCAAAGGGCTTTAAAACCCCCATTCAAGCATTCAGTGGTACGTTCTTGTATATAGGTTGGTCTCCTATGTGGGCTACATACTCATATAAACCATAAGGCAAGGCTCCCACTCCCACAAGGAGGTTTTGAAGCAGGTGTTTATTCTTCCATTTTTTTTTATGGCTCAGTTAGGCTTGCAGGTGGGGGTATTAACCACTTCAATACCGGGCACTGTCACCCCCCATCATGCCCAGGCCAATTTTCAGCTTTCAGAGCTGTCCCTCTTTGAATGACAATATCGCAGTCACACAACACTGTACACAAATTTTTTTTTTTTTTTTTTTTTTTCTTGATACAGATACAAACTTTTTTTTGGTGATATTTAATCACTACTGGGTTTTTTATTTTTTGCTAAAAAAACGAAGAGTGAAAATAAAAAAAAGTTTTTCTTAGTTTCTCTTATAAGTAATTTTTCTCCTTCACTGATGTTTTCTGATGAGGAGGCACTGACGGGCACTGATGAGGCGGCACTGATGAGTACCGATGAGGTGGCACGGATGAGCACTGATGAGGTGGCACTGATGAGCACTGATGAGGTGGCACTAATGAGGCGGCACTGATGAGGCGGCACTGATGAGGTAGCACTGATGAGCACTGAGCACCGATGAGGTGGCACTGATGAGCACCGAAGAGGTGGCACTGATGAGCAACGATGAGGTGGCACTGATGGGCACTGATGAGGAGGCACTAATATACAGCACTGATGGGCATTGATGGGCGGCACTGATATGCAGCATTGATGAATACTGATAGGCGGCACTGATAGGTAAAACTTATGGGCACTAATAGGTAGCAATTATATGCACTAATAGGCGGCACTGAAGTGCACTGATAGGAGACACTGATGGGCACCAATGGGCGGCACTGATAGGCAGAACTTATAGGTGGCACTGATGAGGCGGCACTGATGAGCACTGATGAGGTGGCACTGATGAGCACTGATGAGGTGGCACTGATGAGCACTGATGAGGCAGCACTGATGAGCACTGATGAGGTGGCACTGATGGGAACTGATGAGGTGGCACTGATGGGCACTGATGAAGCAGCACTGATGAGTACTGAGCTCTGATTTTGTGGCACTGATGATCACCGATGAGGTGGCACTGATGAGGAGGCACTAATATGCAGCACAGATGGGCAATGACGGCTGGCACTTATATGCAGCACTGATGAATACTGATAGGCAGCACTGATAGGTAGAACTTATGGGCACTGATAGGCAGCACTGATGGGCACTGATAGGTAGCAATTATGCACTGATAGGCGGCACTGTTGTGCACTGATAGGAGACACTGATGGGCACCAATGGGCGGCACTAATAGGCAGCACTTATAGGCGGCACTGATGAGGAGGAGCTGATGGGCACTGATAGGCATCACTGATGGACACTGATTGGCATCACTGGTGTGCACAAAATGGCATCACTGATGGGCACTGATTGGCAGCACTGATGGGCACTAAAGCGCATCACTATGGGCATCACTGGTGGGCATCACTTATGGGCACCTGAAGGACATCACTGATGGGCACTGACAGGGATCACTGGTGGGCATCACTGGTGGGCACTGAAGGACATCACTGGTGGGCATCACTTATGGGCACTGAAGGACATCACTGGTGGGCACTGACAGGCATCACTGATGGGCATCACTGATAGGCACTGAAGGACATCACTGGTGGGCACTGACAGGCATCACTGGTGGGGCTGCACTGAAAATCAGGGCACTAATTATCAGTGCAGATTTCCCCACTAAGGAATGCCCCTTATTGTCTCTCCTCTCCTCACGCAATGTCAGCCTGAAGAAAGGAATGCCAATAACCGGCATTTCCTTTGTACACTGTGATCATCTGTTTGGACACAGCTGATCACATGGTAAAGGAGCTATATCATAGGCTCTTTACCGTGATCGGTGATGCGTTGTGTCTGAGGTACACAGCCCACCACCGATCGCCTTGCTGTGAACGAGAGGACTTTACCAAAGGATATCATATGACGTCCAGTCAGAACGGAAAAGCTACCGTCCAGCTGTCAATCCGCTATAGGCTGGACAGGAAGGTATTAAAAGCACACAATGTTTTTACTGCCCACATTTAAGCTGCAAAGGCAGTGGGTGAGGGTGGTCACATGCCACAATTGTGATACATTTCTTTACGCTTGTACTAAACATTACCCCCCTGTCTCATTTAGCGGGCAACACCACCGGCAAGCGTGGCACTTTCAAGCGAATGATGGCACGCCACGAATTCCACACAACCTCATGCAATGCACATGCTTACAGTACATTGGCATGGCATTTATAGAATTATGGTGGAACTACACTGTATCCAAGCACAACAAACAAACAAAAAAAAAGCAAACACGTTTGGATTCATTTTGAACCCCCTTCACGCCTTATGCCGCGTACACACGGTCGGAATTTCAGCCAGCAAAAGACCGATGAGAGCTTTTGGTCAGAAAATGCGACAGTGTGTATGCTCCATCAGAATTTTGCTGCCCCGAATTTTCGCCAGGAAATGATTGAGAGCGGAAAAAGTCTCTATTGGAAATTCCGATTGTCAGTGTGCAATTCCGACGCGCAAAAATGACGCATGCTCAGATTCAACTATGAGACGGAAGCTATTGCCTACTGGGTATTGAACTTCCTTTTTCCAGTCCTGTCTTACGTGTGTTGTACGTCACCGCGTTCTTGTCGGAATTTGGTGTGACTGTGTGTGTGCAAGACAGCTTGAGCGAAATCCCATCGGAAATTCCGTCGGGGAAACCATCAGAGCTTTCTCCGACCAAAATTTCCGATCGTGTGTACGTGGCATAAGGGTACAACAAATCGAAATGCCTAAGCCACAATTTTGCAACTTTGACATGTGTTAGAAAACCGTAAATATCATCACAACTACTCAGTGTATACAGGTGGATTATTGTGTTTTTTTCAGGACAAATTGGGCTTTCTTTTTTCTGGAAAATGGTTATGCATATATTATGATTTTTTTTTTATTCTCAAAGAAAAACGGGGCCAAAATAGTAAAAAAAATAAAACATTTTTTTTTATTATTATTTATTTATTTTTTATTTATTTTTTTATTTTTTTATTATTTAGCTGTATATTTATTGCTATTATCATAATTTACTACCAAAGAACAATGCTAAATAAATTCTCCTGCGTCCGATGAGCAATACCATATATGTGTATATATGTGTATATTAATTGTATATATCTTTAGTACGGCCCAAAAACAATAGAGCACACTTTGCTGTTGTTTTTATTTATCATAAAAACACACCGACACTGATACCAATTAAAAATTTTTTTTTTTTAACTTTCTACCCAAAATATGCTGACCGTGACCTTTGACCTCGACCTTGACCCTTACACTAACCCTGGAAACCTTGATCTTGTTATTTTTTTTTTCTTTATTTTTTTCATTTTTTCTTCTTTTTGTATTCGATTTATTTATTTATTTTTATTTTTTTACACATTTTGGTTTGTTGACAATTCCTTTCCTGCAAGAAGATGAAGATGCAATGTATCTTCTTCTTCATTCAGAAGAGGAAGTAAGAACAGGGATAGGCTCACAGTGACTGGTCACTGTAATAGCCAATCAGAGGCTATCACAGTGATCAGGTGACCCGGAACCAACAGCCCCGGGTCCTGATCATTAGTATGAGATCCGGGAGTATTTGGTGAGAACCCAGTCCCTGTGCTGGGAGCGCGCTGTGCGGCGTGCTCCCAGCACAAAGGGAGATATATGCGGCCTAGGGTGCCCACGTGTCCTGGATTACCCGGGACTATCCCGTAATTGACATCTCTGTCTCCGTTCCCAGGCACCTCCATGCTGGGACAATACAGTGTCCAGGAATGAAACTGGCACTAGGAACATTCAGGAATTTATAGAACAAGGATGGACTGAGCCACCATATCACTGGCTCTGGCTCCGCCTCCACCTGACTGTACTCCTAAACACTGGTTGCTATAGTCGCCTGGCATCTAGTAGAAACCAGTAACATCACGGCCGTGACTCCCTCCCTGCCCACTAGTGCTCCTGGGGCCCAAAGCAGCTGTCCTTTGAGCTGAGCCCTGCAGCGAACACCCTCTTGTCATGCGCCTAGAGAGTGACAGTCCTGCTGGTCTAGTGGTGCAGTGCAGGGCAGGGCAGCGGAAAGCGGAGCTAAAGCTGGAGCTGACAGCAGCAATTTGAAACATTTTCCGGAAGGTATAATAAAAAGTCTATCCGAACGTCTGACTGAAGAAGTAGCCTGGAGACTTTGGGGATGTCCAACTCATGCAAGCCAGAATCTGCTTCTGCTGGGAAGGTTGGAAGCACCCATTCATTGGAGGGGTGAAATATTAATGCCACTTTTGGAACAAAGTGATCCAATGGTCTTAGAACAACCCTGTCTGGGAAGAATATGGTATAAGGTTCGGCTGCTCCCAATGCTTGGAGTTCCGACACCCTCCCCATGAAGTTATGGCTATTAGGAATTCCGTTTTTAAGGTGGTATCCCATAGTGAGCAGTCTTCCATGGGAGCACAAGGAGGGCTTGCTAGAAAATTGAGGACTACTGCTAGGTCCCATTGAGGGACCCTATTTCTCTTGGGAGGGTGTAGTCTAAGTACCGCTTTCATGAAGCGTTCCACCAGCAGGTTTGCCGTCCACTTCTTTTCAGTAAAAGCCAATATGGCAGAAAGATGGCAGAAATCTGTACCTTAAGCGAACTTAAGCTGAACCCCAAGTTCAATCCGGTTTGTAGGAAAGACAGGATTTGAGTCACATTTGGGTCACTAGTGTCAAACTGACGTCAAAGCTTGTGAATCTGTCCCATACTCTGGAATAGATGGCATTGGTTGACCCCTTTCTGGAATTTTGTAAAGTCATAATAACCTCTGTAGAACATCCTAACTCTTGCAACCCCTGCCTTTCAATCTCCAGGCTGGCAGTCGTGATGGTTGCAGATGTGGGATATCTCCTTGCGACAGGAGATGAGGAGTCACCAGCAGAGTGATTGGTGGGCACATGCTGAGATCCATTGCCAGAGAGAACCATGGCCTGTGAGGCCAGTAGGGTAGTATTGCAATGACCTTCAGATTCTCTGCCAACAATCTCTTCAGGAATTTCAGAATGAGAGAAATTGGAGGGAAGGCATAGGCCAGCTGTGCAATCCAAGGATGGGTCAAGGCGTACGTACCCTCCACTAATGGATGAGGGTAGCATTAGTGGAAATGGCTCACATAGTAGTTTTCTTGATGAGGCAAACAGATCCAGTTGTGGACACCCCCTCTCATGGATGATCTGTTTGAGCACTTTGGGGTGAAAGAGCCAGTCGTTGGGATCCTTGAATTGTCTGGATAGACGATCTGCTTCCAAATTCTAACAGCCTGGAAGATATATGGCCCTCAAATCTGGGAGATATTGCTGTGCCAATGTCATGATCTGTTCCACCTCTCTCAAGAGGGATTGGCTTTGTGTCCCACCCTGTCGCTGTATATGGGACACTGCTGCCGTATTGTCCAGATGGATCAGGACTGGGCGACTCTGTATGTAAGGCAGCCAGGTTACCAACGCCATGAATGCTGCTCGAAGTTCCAGAATATTGGAAACTAGGCCCTGAGTGGGAAACTCCCATCTGCCCTGGAATTTAATTTCTTTGCAGGTGGTGCCCTACCCTGCTGCGCTGGCATCTGTGGTAACAGTGATTCATGGCTGCAGCCCTAATTGACGATGCTGCATCAGTGTTTCTTGTCTCGTCCACCACCAGAAACTCTGGGGCATCGGGCTGGAGATCATGATTGGTTGGGCTAGACAATTCCTCTTCCACTGTATCAGGAAGCCCTGTTGGAAAACCCAGAGTCTCCAGTCAGCCCAGGACATCATTGGGATACATGAAGACATTGTTTCAAGAAGACTCATGCACTGGGATGCTGACATCACTGGCGCAGCCAATGCCTGTTGGAACTTTTCCCTGATTTTGGTGAGTTTCTGATGAGGCAAAGAAGCTGTGGCCACCTGGGTATTGAACTGGGCCCCTAGGCAGACCAGGTTCCAGCTGGCTTTTTTGATTGACTATCCAGTCGAATGACCATAAGGTGGACAGCAGGATAATGTTGTCCAAATAATGATGAACTTTGAGCCCCTTCTCCTTCAGAGGGGCCAAGACTGCAATCAGAACCTTGGTATAGGTTTGAGGAGAGGTGGATAGGCCGAAGGGAAGGCAGACAAATTGGTAATGGCTGTCCCCCACTGCAAACCTTAGGAACTTAGCGTGCTTTGGTCCCCGCCCTCCCCTCCGTACTCTATTCGCTGCGGGATCCGGGATTGTGCTGCGCGCGGCTCGGTACTCTCCATATTCCGTGTGTACCGCCCATTAGTGGAGGATAATTCTGCTTTCAAGCTTTCTGGATGTCTGCTTTTCCAGTAGGTCCTGTGAGGATATACATGCTGAAGGTTCAGATCAAGAATATCTGATGATTCCTTGTAGTCATTCCATACCTAGCACACATCAGCTTTACTGTGAAGAGACTCAGCCCCTTTCTTTTTCGGGAATTACTGAGCTCCACGAAGCATATTAATACCTGGAGGGCATTATTGGGAGATGGAGATTTGACTCACCAAAAAGGAGGATATCTTTTGATGGGACTCATCGATTATACACACATGCCCAAATTGCTTATTCTCTGGTAAGCACATTCATTGTAAGGTGACGGGCACTTTTTTGAGCTTTTGGATCGTTTCTAATCACCGCGGTGTCACAAACGCTTATTTGGATCCACATAGGAACTTCTTTTGAATGGACTTTTATTTATGTTTCTTACTTTACACATTGCTGTGTTCTTTATGCACTTAAGCTGTTTTTTCATTGTCATAATTATTTAAGGTTAATTCCTATTTATTTTGTTATTACTTTTTGACATTCGTTATTGTAGGGTTGGCGCAGTTTTTTGTTTCTGTATACTTGTTTGGTGTTGTATCACATCTATTGCTGCAGCCTGTTTCACATTTGAGTTTGTTTTTTTCCCTAGCGCGGAATAATTTTTTCCATTCAAACCTTAGGAACTGTTGGTACAACTGAAGAATTGGGACATGCACATAGTCCACCGAAATCATCCAGTCTTTTGGTTGAATTATTTGGATTATAGTATGGAGAGACTCCATCTTGAATCGCTCTACCCGAATAACTGCACCCACTGATCTTGGCAGTGATTTTGCCAGACCTGGGCAAACTAGAGCAGCCTTGCTCCCACCTCCTCCCCCTGAGGAGGCATGATGTCAAAAGGGCTTCTGGGTACCTGACGGAGCCGCAGGTGCCTTGGCTTTCCAACCTCTTCTGGAATCCTTGGAGGGCCAAAAAATTCCAGAGTCCTAGTACATATTTGGTCACCCCCTCTGGCGTCTGGACCTCCGATCTTGGGGTAAAAGGCCCAATTTTCCTCTTGTAACCCTGGAGATGGCAGTTTCCAGCTTTTGGCCAAACAGTGCCTTCCCATCAAAAGGCAGCTGGCAGCAGTTCTGCTTTGAGGATGGGTCGGTCGCCCAGGGTTTTTGCCACAGAGCTATTTGGCTGTGACTGAGCTAAGCGTGGCCATGGAAGACCATCAAATTATGTCTATGGCTGCCTCTCCCACAAACTCCACCGAGAGCTTTATCTCATCAAGAGCTTAGATGATTTTTCCTTTTGGCAACTGGTTATTGATTGTATATTCCAGGTTCTGCGCCCACACTCGCATGGCACTTGCTACTGATGTTAAAGTCACAGCGGGCTTACAGGCACCACCTACTGTGAGGTAGGACTTTCTTAATTCCAAGTCAATGCATCTATCCAAGACATCCCAAAAGGAGAAGGAGTCTTCCACTGGAAGTGTCACATGCTTGGCCAGTCTAGTACCATTGGTGGGTTAGATAGAGACGCTGCATTCTCTTCCATAAGTGGATACAATTTCTGCAACCTGTTTGCTGAAAACGATTTTCTCTCTCCTTTCTCCCATTCCTCTTGAAAGAGGCCTCTTATTTCTGTCATAAGAGGAAAAGTAGCTACTTGTTTCTTTAGGTGGGGATAATAAGTCTTCTCCTTCTTTGGAGGAGGTTCTGGGTCTTCCCATTCCACTGCAGCTTTTACTGCCTTAATGAATGGCTGCACCATTGCAAATTCAAAGCCTGAACCTTCAGGCTCCTCAGCTGAGGAGGAAGGCGATACCGTCTCCTTTTGCCTGGAAGGTTGGCTGAAATACTGGGTCTGGTGAATCAGCCTGTCTGATCCGCTGGACTGGAGCCACCCCTGAAGAGCCTGGTAACTCTCTAGTTAGAGAGGGTTGAATGGCCTGGCCTTTTGCAAGGCCCACACTCTGGTCATCTGCTGCTGTCCCTGGTTGACCGAGCCAACTGGAAAATTCTGCCAAGGAGTCACAGACGACTTTCTTGAGCAAGGTTGACACCTGCTGGTCTCTGGCAAACTGTCTGAAGCAGCTGCTGCAAATTAGCTTTACTGGCATGGGGTCGTCTTCACATGACCAACATTTACCTTTCAGTCGCTGAGCCGTTGGAGGAGAAGCTGTGCCCTTTCTTTTACGCATTCATTTGCGTTCCTTGTACTGCGGTCTGTCAGGACTGGAGTTGTCATTTTCTGCCCTGAAAAATTCCTGACAATCCGGTGGGTCTCTGGACCTCCTAGAGTGGCAGTGTGAGAGGCCGGGGCTGAAACAGACAAGAAGGCACGCTCGTCAGGGCATAATGCACTCTCTTCTCCTGCATTCCCTTACTTACCTAGAGTTGGCCCTTACCTGATGTGGTGATTTTGGTTGTGTGGCAGTAGGCTCGTGCTGGCGTACTGAAAGGTGCAAAGGGGACTGCATGGCAACAGAGAAGGGAAATAAGAAGAGAGAAAGAGAGGGAAACACACATATACACAATATATACCTTTACATACATATGCACATAAACTCACATCCCTTTTTTGTGAAAAAAACAATTTTTAGCGAAAAAAATTATCTGGGCAGAGAGCCTTCCATCCCCAGCCATATAGCCTTCCATCCCCCACCATATAGCCTTCCATCCCCCACCATATAGCCTTCCATCCCCCACCATATAGCCTTCTATCCCCCACCATATTGCCTTCCATCCCCCACCATATAGCCTTCTATCCCCCACCATATAGCCTTCTATCCCCCACCATATAGCCTTCCATCCCCCACCATATAGCCTTCTATCCCCCACCATATTGCCATCTTGCTATCCTTTTACTCACCTATCTCTGGATACTTCTCTGCAAAAAGAGTACTGCTGCAAGAAAACATAAGCCATCCCTTTTTGTATCTCTGCCCTTTATATAGGGGAACCTTAAAATTAGCTCTGTCCCGCCCCGCCTGCCTTCATCTTCCTATCCAGGAGGTCCGCGACATCCAAGGGAAGCCTTTTCCCTCTTCCAGAAGGCCGCCGTAGCTTTCTGGCACATTGCACATGCACCGGCATCTCTAGGCCCCCCGAAAACAATGCCGCCGAAGACCCGGAGACCACCACTCATATGCAGAATGAACGCTCGAGTTCATCAAGCAAAAAAGACAGGGGAGATGCCCATGAGCCCCAGAGACCCACAAAGAGGGAGACCAGCATCAGAGGAACCCCTGCATAAGCCCCCCCCCCCCTTACTACCTATACATTGGAAATTAATAATTACAACCCTGGAGACATTCCAACCATATAAGAGGAAAGAATAGACCTGAAAAGAGTTCCATGGAAAGACACCATGCAGTCCCAGCCACTAAATCCGGACGCCACAGCAGGCATGCCACAAGAGGGATAACATCTCTGATTAGAGAACCCCTCAGCCTGAAAAGACCACCAGAAGGGGCTTCCCACCTTATTGGTGTGTTTAGCAGCCTAAGATGTGGGACTGCGTACTGGGAGAGGCTGAACCCAGACGGACTCCGGCAGGTAATAGCTTATCCTGATTGTAACAGTCTGTAGGTGTTGACCTTTGAAGACAAAAAGGAGAATGGGGGAGGTAGCTCTCAGTCAGACTTTTATAGAGCTAAACAGGTCCTGTGGGTGGATATAGGGGCGGAGCTATATCACAGATATGCTGCCACATTGGCGTCAGGAAATCCCTTATACAGCCCACTTCCTGTTTCTTGTCTGGTAAAAAGCCTAGGCTTATGACGTCATGCACAGCTCTCTCTCTCACTCTCGTGAGAGTTTGCCAGGAAGGGGGGTGGGGGTGAGTCATAAGAGGGCCAATAAGAGCTGCAGAGCTGGAGGTATGCCTCTGTGTGCCTGTGTAAATCCAGGAAGTGAACAGGCAGCAGCTTCAGCTGCCCACAGTTGAAATGGATTCAGCCAGACTCAGTGGAGGGAGATTTCTGCAGCATATTTGGCAAGTACAGAATCACAGTATATATAAAATAATATGCAAAGTGGTTGGAGGGAAGCTTCCGAATGGCAAAGATGTTTTTATTACAAATTATGTGAGCAGACTGCAGTTCCTCTTTAATGTCCATATTATGAGCACAAGTAGACTGTCTGATCCTGCACTTCTCTGTGCAGCCACAGAGTGGCTCATCTCTGCCCCCCATTCCCCCATCTCAGCATTCGGACGCAGAAAGGAGGACAAAACGGCTCACCTCTCTCTGCAGCTGCAGCTCCCCCTTGTCTCCGACTCCCCTGGTCTCAGCATTCAGCAGCTGACTCCAGCCAATCAGGAGGCAGGGCTTCAGACCACCCTATTGGATGCCTGGTGCTTAGGAAGAGGAGTGGAGGAAACACACGCTGGAGTGGAGGTTGCCGCCGCTCTGGTACATGGAGCTGCTGCCTGGCGGTAAGCGTCAGGGGGGTCTGTCAGAGCCACGCGCGGGGGGGTTGGGGGTGCCATCAGAGCCACGCATGGGGGGGTGCTGCCAGAGCCACAAGCCCCACGAGTTGGGGGGGGTCGGTGGGCACAGTGGCTGCATATGATGGGCACAAGTGGCTGCATTTACTGGGCACAAGTGGCTGCATATTATGGGCACAAGTGGCTGCATTTGATGGGCACAAGTGGCCGCATTTGATGGGCACAAGTGGCTGCATTTGACAGGCACAATTGGCTACATTTGAAGGGCACAACTGGCGGCATATAATAGGCACAAGTGGCTGCATCTGAAGGGCAAATGTGGCTGTGTTTGATGGGCGCAATGGATGCAACTGATGGGCACAGTGGCTGCGTTTGATGGGCACAGTGGCTATGAGCTATGGGTGGCACTACAAGCAATGGGAAAATGATCATCAATTTGGCAGCATCTCCATATCTAGGCAACCATGGGCACCGCCTCTGAAAACAGCACTGTGCACGTCTGCGTCTCTTCTCTCCCCTCACTTCCGGGTCTTACTGGTTTTGCTGGGGCACTGGGAGCCATTGGCTCCTGCTGCTGTTAATTAAAGCCAATGATGAGGGAGCGTGGGGGGGGGGCTTTCACTGACACTAATGATGGGGCACTATTCCTCCTCCCATTGACACAAATGATTGTGGTACTATTCCTCCTCCTACTAGCACCAATTATGGGGCACTATTCCTCCTTTTACTGATACCAATGAGGGGGCACTATGCCTCCCACTGACACCAATGATGGGGCACCATGCCTCCCACTGACACCAATGATGGGACACTCTTTCTCCCAATAACACCAATGATTGGGGTACTATTCCTCCTCCTACTGACACCAATGATGGGGCATTATTCCTCTCACTGACACCAATGATGGGGCACTATTCCTCCCACTGACACCAATGACTGGACGCTATTCCTCCCACTGATACCAATGATTGGACCCTATTTCTCCCAATAACACCAATGATGGGGCACTATTCCTCCTACTGACACCAATGATGGGGCACTATTCCTCCCACTGATACCAATGATGGGGCACTATTCCTCCCACTGACACCAATGATGGGGCACTATTCCTCCCACTGACAACAATGATAGGGCACTATTCCTCCCACTGATACCAATGATGGGGCACTATTCCCCCCACTGACACCAATGATGGGGCACTATTCCTCCCACTGACACCAATGATGGGGCACTATTCCTCCCACTGACACCAATGATGGGGCACTATTCCTCCTACTGACACCAATGATGGGGCACTATTCCTCCCACTGACACCAATGATGGGGCACTATTCCTCCCACTGACAACAATGATAGGGCACTATTCCTCCCACTGATACCAATGATGGGGCACTATTCCCCCCACTGACACCAATGATGGGGCACTATTCCTCCCACTGACACCAATGATAGGGCACCATTCCTCCCACTGATACCAATGATGGGGCACTATTCCTCCCACTGACACCAATGATGGGGCACTATTCCTCCCACTGACACCAATGATGGGGCACTATTCCTCCCACTGACAACAATGATAGGGCACTATTCCTCCCACTGATACCAATGATGGGGCACTATTCCCCCCACTGACACCAATGATGGGGCACTATTCCTCCCACTGATACCAGTGATGGGGCACTATTCCTCCCACTGACACCAATGATGGGGCACTATTCCTCCCACTGATACCAGTGATGGCACACTAGTTCTTCTCTCACTGATACCAATGATTGGACCCTATTTCTCCCAATAACACCAATGATAGGGCACTATTCCTCCTACTGACACCAATGATGGGGCACTATTCCTCCTACTGACACCAGTAATGGGTCACTATTCCCCCCACTGACACCAATGATGGGGCACTATTCCTCCCACTGACACCAATGATGGGACACTATTCCTCCCACTGACACCAATGATGGGGCACTATTCCTCCTACTGACACCAATGATGGGGCACTATTCCTCCCACTGATACCAATGATGGAGCACTATTCCTCCTACTGACACCAGTGATGGGACACTATTCCTCCCACTGACACCAATGATGGGGCACTATTCCTCCTACTGACACCAATGATGGGGCACTATTCCTCCTACTGACACCAATGATGGGGCACTATTCCTCCCACTGATACCAATGATGGAGCACTATTCCTCCTACTGACACCAGTGATGGGACACTATTCCTCCCACTGACACCAATGATGGGGCACTATTCCTCCCACTGACACCAATGATGGGGCACTATTCCTCCTACTGACACCAATGATGGGGCACTATTCCTCCCACTGACACCAATGATGGGGCACTATTCCTCCCACTGACAACAATGATAGGGCACTATTCCTCCCACTGATACCAATGATGGGGCACTATTCCCCCCACTGACACCAATGATGGGGCACTATTCCTCCCACTGACACCAATGATAGGGCACCATTCCTCCCACTGATACCAATGATGGGGCACTATTCCTCCCACTGACACCAATGATGGGGCACTATTCCTCCCACTGACACCAATGATGGGGCACTATTCCTCCCACTGACAACAATGATAGGGCACTATTCCTCCCACTGATACCAATGATGGGGCACTATTCCCCCCACTGACACCAATGATGGGGCACTATTCCTCCCACTGATACCAGTGATGGGGCACTATTCCTCCCACTGACACCAATGATGGGGCACTATTCCTCCCACTGATACTAATGATGGAGCACTATTCCTCCTACTGACACCAGTGATGGGGCACTATTCCTCCCACTGACACCAATGATGGGGCACTATTCCTCCTACTGACACCAATGATGGGGCACTATTCCTCCTACTGACACCAATGATGGGGCACTATTCCTCCCACTGATACCAATGATGGAGCACTATTCCTCCTACTGACACCAGTGATGGGACACTATTCCTCCCACTGACACCAATGATGGGGCACTATTCCTCCCACTGATACCAATGATGGGGCACTATTCCTCCCACTGACACCAATGATGGGGCACTATTCCTCCTACTGACACCAATGATGGGGCACTATTCCTCCCACTGATACCAATGATGGAGCACTATTCCTCCTACTGACACCAGTGATGGGACACTATTCCTCCCACTGACACCAATGATGGGGCACTATTCCTCCCACTGATACCAATGATGGGGCACTATTCCTCCTACTGACACCAGTGATGGGACACTATTCCTCCCACTGACACCAATGATGGGGCACTATTCCTCCCACTGATACCAATGATGGGGCACTATTCCCCCCACTGACACCAATGATGGGGCACTATTCCTCCCACTGACACCAATGATGGGGCACTATTCCTCCCACTGACACCAATGATGGGGCACTATTCCTCCTACTGACACCAATGATGGGGCACTATTCCCCCCACTGACACTAATGATGGGGCACTATTCCCCCCACTGACACCAATGATGGGGCACTATTCCTCCTACTGACACCAATGATGGGGCACTATTCCTCCCACTGATACCAATGATGGGGCACTATTCCTCCCACTGATACCAGTGATGGGGCACTATTCCTCCCACTGACACCAATGATGGGGCACTATTCCTCCCACTGACACCAATGATGGGGCGCTATTCCTCCCACTGACACCAATGATGGGGCGCTATTCCTCCCACTGATACCAATGATGGGGCACTATTCCTCCTCCAATTGATATGTAATATATCACACAGTGCGGTCTCCCTAAAGTCTGGTGGACAGTGGACTGGCCCATTGTTTAGAACGTTTGGTGGGGACTCCTGCTTTAGGCTATGCATACAAATCCAGAACGTTCATTCATTATTTCCGCACACAAATTATACCCCAAAAATTGTCAGCGATGGAATTTTCGGAATAAATGAAGGGAACGTGGATGAGTTTCTGGAATAAATGATAACAATGTAATATCTGGGCTTTCTCTAATTATGTCATTTCTGTAACATTCTTTCATTATCTGCTCGGAGCGCGCTGGGATTCCTTTGTCTGCGATTATTAACTTTCTCCATCACAATTTTACATCAGATTATTATTCTTATTACATCGGGGAAAACAGAACCGCTCAAACCTTTTTTTTTTTTTTTTTTTGTTTGCATCCAGAGCTGTGAATGTTCTACCTTTTTTTTTTTTTTGTTACTGATTGCAAAACATGGAGTGGCGTCATGCTGACCCCGCGCAGGTAATTACGGGTTATACAAACATATAGAAGTGCATGTTTACCATCATTCCGCGCGCCTCGCAGGAACGCTTTGGAGGATGTTTGGTTACGTTCATCCAGCCTCATTTACAACATTCACAGTCTATTTGTGTTTCCCCACCATACAAATACACTTATGTGTGTTATGTCACTTATATGAAAGGATAAAAGAATATTCTCTTTGGAAAATATGAAAAAAAAAAAAAAAGAGAAATCTGTGCAAGAAAAAAAAAAAAAACAATCAACAAAGGCCGACCATAAACAGTTCAGCAGGAACCGAGATTCGATCCGTTAATGGGCACGCCGAATGTACCAAGTTGGTTGTTCAACTAGGGTACAACCAGGCTGCTGGATTCTCTTGCGATTATGGGTGCTGCTATAGCCGCTAGCGATAATTACTGTCTTCTCCGGTGCGATGTGTGTGAGAGCAGCGGCTCTCTCCTCATTGGCTCCAGGGCCACCATCTGGGTTACAGCCATTACAACTGTAATCGGCCCACCCGGGCCAGAAGAAAGACAGGACGGGTGAAGGGGATCTGTGCTGTGCAGTATAGAAACAATCTCACAGTTTCTGCAGTTCTCATGTCATTGATTTTAGACATTGAGCCCTTTACTGCCACCTCTGGCTACTATGTGCATGTGCACCCCTCGTGTGACAGTGATCTGCCTGTACTATGCTTCTCAGCAACATGTCAGCTTTGTGAAAACAAGCTGGGACCAAGTAGAAAGTAGGGGCTGTGAAGGAAAGGGAGGGGGGCTGTTTGTATACGGGGAGGGGACAGAGGATTGTGTGTGTACAGATTTGTGTATGTGGGGCTGCCATATATACAGGTGTGTGTGGGGACACTGACACATATACAGGTGTGTGGGGGGAACTGACATATATACAGGTGTGTGTGTGGGGGAGCTGACATATATACAGGTGTGTGTGGGGGACACTGACATATATACAGGTGTGTGTGGGGAACTGACATATATACAGGTGTGTGTATGGGGGGCTGACATATATACAGGTGTGTGGGGGGGCACTGATATTTATACAGGTGTGTGGGGGGAACTGACATATATACAGGTGTGTGTATGGGGGGCTGACATATATACAGGTGTGTGTATGGGGGGGCTGACATATATACAGGTGTGTGGGGGGAACTGACATATATACAGGTGTGTGGGGGGAGCTGACATATATACAGGTGTGTGTATGGGGGGCTGACATATATACAGGTGTGTGTGGGGGGGGGTGGCTGACATATATACAGGTGTGCGGGGTTGACATATATACAGGTGTGTGTGTGTGGGGGCTGCCATGTGTACAGGTGTGTGTGTGTGGGGGGGTGCTGACATATATACAGGTGTGTGTGGGGGGCTGACATATATACAGGTGTGTGTGTGTGGGGGGGTGCTGACATATATACAGGTGTGTGTGTGTGGGGGGGTGCTGACATATATACAGGTGTGTGGGGGGAGCTGACATATATACAGGTGTGTGTATGGGGGGCTGACATATATACAGGTGTGTGTGGGGGGGGGGTGGCTGACATATATACAGGTGTGCGGGGTTGACATATATACAGGTGTGTGTGTGTGGGGGCTGCCATGTGTACAGGTGTGTGTGTGTGGGGGGGTGCTGACATATATACAGGTGTGTGTGGGGGGCTGACATATATACAGGTGTGTGTGTGTGGGGGGGTGCTGACATATATACAGGTGTGTGTGTGTGGGGGGGTGCTGACATATATACAGGTGCGTGTGTGTGGGGGGGGGGGGATGCTGACATATATACAGGTGTGTGTGTGGGGCTGACATATATACAGGTGTGTGTGGGGGGGGGGTGGGTGACATATATACAGGTGTGTGTGGGGGGGGTGGCTGACATATATACAGGTGTGCGGGGTTGACATATATACAGGTGTGTGTGTGTGGGGGCTGCCATGTGTACAGGTGTGTGTGTGTGGGGGGGTGCTGACATATATACAGGTGTGTGTGGGGGGCTGACATATATATAGGTGTGTGTGTGTGGGGGGGTGCTGACATATATACAGGTGTGTGTGTGGGGGGGGCTGCCATATATACAGGTGTGTGTGTGTGGGGGCTGCCATGTGTACAGGTGTGTGTGTGTGGGGGGGTGCTGACATATATACAGGCATGTGTGGGGGGTGCTGCCATATATACAGGTGTGTGTGTGGGGGGCTGACATATATACAGGCGCGTGTGGGGGGGCTGCCATGTATACAGGTGTGTGTGTGTGGGGGGAGCACTGACATATATACAGGTGTGTGTAGGGGGCCTGACATATATACAGGTGTGTGTGGGGGGCGCTGACAAATATGGTGTGCGTGTGGGGGGCTATCATGTATACAGGTGTGTGTGTGGGGGGGCTGACATATATACAGATGTGGGGGGTTGACATATATAAAGGGTGTGTGCTTCAGGCGGCACAGTGGTGTAGTGGTTAGCACTCTCACCTAGCAGCAAGAAGGGTCGTTGGTTCAAATCCCAACCACGACACTACCTGCCTGGAGTTTGCATGTTCTCCCTGTGCCTGCGTGGGTTTCCTCCCACAATCCAAAGACAGAGGATTGTGTGTGTACAGATTTGTGTATGTGGAGCTGCCATATATACAGGTGTGTGTGGGGACACTGACATATATACAGGTGTGTGTGTGTGTGGGGGGGGTATATATAGGTAATATAAATATCTTCTAAGCGGTGCCCTGTACATGTAGTTAGTGACATCATGGTGCATGTGCTCTGAAAGAACCGCCGCCCATGCCATCATTGCAGCTCCTGCCAGTCACAGAGCGGGAGACCATGAATCAGGAAGCAAGACAGGTGAAGGTGGAACAGCTTCATTTCAAAGTAAGTTTCATATAATATGCTAGTATGCGATGCATACTAGCACATTATGGCTTTACCCTGCAGGGCAAAAAATAAATAAAAAACGTCCAGGTATACAACTGCTTTAAGAGTTATTTGCTAAATCCATATAATCATTTTTGTCATTTTTGCAACTAAGGCCGGGAATACACAGAGGTAAAAGCCCGTAGTTGCAGGAAGGAAAATTTGTACCCCAGATGATGTCTCTTTAGACGAAACGCACCGGGACGAGCCCTGGTGATGTCATTGCGTTACTCACAAACTTCAATTTTAAGCGCTTAATCCACTTTCTAAATGTGAGTGTTTCCAATTTTCTTTTAATGAAGTTGACGGATTCACACTATGTGGAGTATTTTCTTTTTTTATTCATGCTATTTTGAACACTTGAGAGTATTTGGTCTGACAAGTTGGCTAAATAGGGAAAAATACTGCACTAAACCTCAATAACCTTAGTGAGAAAAGCAGCTAACACTCAAACCCGCTACTAGCAAGGTGGACCTAATAAAGGGGGTCCAACCCGCTACTAGCAAGGGGGACCTAATAAAGGGGGTCCAACCCACTACTAGCAAGGGGGACCTAATAAAGGGGGTCCAACCCGCTACTAGCAACGGGGACCTAATAAAGGGGGTCCAACCCGCTACTAGCAAGGGGGACCTAATAAAGGGGGTCCAACCCGCTACTAGCAACGGGGACCTAATAAAGGGGGTCCAACCCGCTACTAGCAAGGGGGACCTAATAAAGGGGGTCCAACCCGCTACTAGCAAGGTGCACCCAATAAAGGGGGTCCAACCCGCTACTAGTAAGGTGCACCTAATAAAGGGGGTCCAACCCACTACTAGCAAGGGGGACCTAATAAAGGGGGTCCAACCCGCTACTAGCAAGGTGCACCCAATAAAGGGGGTCCAACCCGCTACTAGCAAGGTGCACACAATAAAGTGTCTGGTGAGTGTATATATATATATATATAATGCATGCTAAGGGACTTGCAAAGAGGAACTATACAAATATATATGTATGTACAGTATATATAAACACACACATACATTTATATAGCGTTCCATTTTTTTGCCCACACTGATCTCAGGTCCTCCTTATGTACATTTGAGAAATCATTTTATTTATTGCAACATGACCGCAGGAAATTCAAGCACACGCTGTTGTATGCCATTAATTACTGCAACAAACAAAGCTGAGTATGTTTTGCAAACATGTGTAGATTATCTAAATAAAGAATGATGCTGAACAGGAGGGCTGAATTTCAAACACTCAATCAGGACGGAGTAATCTTACCCTAAACATTGTTCAGCTTTTACATGGAGTGGACCACTAGCGGGTTGTGGAGCTGGCAACCAGGAAGGGTGATAGACAAGAAACCACAAATTCCCCTTTCACAAGATACATAATGATTTTCTAAAACCAACCCTTTGTATAGGCCACCCTGTTCAATTTTCGATCTGGTCTTAAAGATTTCAAGGATTTCAAGGCCAAGGGTAAGTGAGAAGATCCCTATAAAGCCAACATTTATTGTATTTTTTTTTTATTTATTTATATTTAGTTGCCCAAGGATTACACAACCTAAAGTAGTTGTAAAGGCAGGAGGTGCATTCTATGCATTAAGGGTTCGGACAGGCTTTTGTTAAAGCTCTCTGAACACCAGTCACTAAACAAAAATTGTTAGCCTACAGTCCTGTTTACACCTTGTTTTTGCTTGGTGCTCCGGTGGTGCTTCAATGGGTCTTTCGTGGAGCTTCGATGGGGCTTCGACAAGCCTTTGGTGGGGCTTTGGTGGGGATTCGATGAGGCTTTGGTGGGTCTTCCAAGAGGCTTCAGTGGGGCTTCAAGTGAGTTTTGCCATAGACTTCTATGGAAGCTTTGAAGACACTTTATAGCACCACTAAAGCTACATCAGCTATAATTTTTGAAGCAAATCTGAAGCAAAGTAAAGCAAAAGCAATGTGTAAACAGGACTGTAAGCTTGCATAGTTACATAGTAGGTGAGGTTGAAAAAATAGGATATTTGTACTCACCGTAAAATCATTTTCTCTGAAGTTCACTGACTGACACAGCTCCATTAATCTTGACCGTAGGGTTATTACACCACCTTCAGGAGAGGACTAGGCAGAACATGTTATACATGTGAAAAAACAGAACATTACAGTTCCGCCCAGGGGGCGGTCCCTCTGGTATTAACCCCTCAGCCTGCTTCCTGCAGCTCAGTACGTCAACAAGCAGTATAACGTAAACCAATAGGAGGGGAGGGTGCTGTGTCAGTCAGTGAACTTCAGAAAAAAGGATTTTACGGGGAGTACAAAAATCCTATTTTCTCTTTCGTTCACTGACTGACACAGCTCCATTAATCCTGACCGTAGGGACGTCCCCAAGCAGTATCATAATGAGGGGTGGGAACAGCATACAAACTTCACCCACAACCAGAAGTGTTCCCTAACAAGGGAGTCACCACCTTATCTAGCCGCATCAGAACCTGCAGTCAACAATGCTTCAGTGCATTATACTCAAAAGTAACTGCATTTTTAAAAACAGAGTAAAGAGTGCATAATTGCAACATTACACGGCCGCCTGCAAAACTTTGCGGCCAAAGCAGGCACCAGACGATCTGCTTATATCCACTTTGTAGAATTTGGTAAAAGTGTGAACGGACAACCAAGTCGCCGCCTTACACACTTGAGCGACTGACACTTGATGTCGGAAAGCCCAAGAGGTTCCAATTGCCCTGGTGGAATAGGCCATGACAGGAAAGGGGGGGCACCTACCCCTTCAAGGCGTAAGCCGGTACCACAATCTGTCTGATACACCTAGAAATGGTGGCCGACGAGATCGCCATACCTTTTTTCGAACCAGCTACCGAAACTAACAGAGAGTCTGACTTCTGAAAGTGAGCCGTGGCAGACAAATATACCCTTAGTGCCCGAACCACATCCAGGGAATGAAGGGCCACCTCCTTAGGATGTGTCGGTTTAGGACACAGAGATGGTAACACAATGTCTTCATTGATGTGAAATGCCAAAACCACCTTCGGCAGAAAAGAAGGTTGCGGACGCAACACCACCTTATCCTTATGGATAACCAGATAGGGCGACTTGCAAGACATTGGCACACATTGGCCAGGAGGGTTTTGGAACTGGCCAGCACCACTGCTGACACTGAAGCCCTGGATAGCAGGGGAAGCGTATCCAGGGCCACGTCACAAACGTACTTAAGGCTGTGCACTAACTGGTCTGCTAGTTCCACGCAGACGGAAGTAGCCTGCTGCTTCTCCAATTCACGGTGCAAACGTTTCGCCCATTCAGTAAGTGTCTGAGACACAATTGCTGTGGCCAGTACTGGTTGTATTGCTGACCCCACAACCATAAACAAGGAACGGGCCACTGCCTCAGCCTTCCTGTCAGTGGGGTCCTTAAATGCAGGAGTCCCCTCAACCGGGATCGTGGTTACTTTGTTTAACCTGGATACTGGGGGGTCCACGACTGGAAGTGCTGACCTTTTTTTAAGAAGGGTAATGCACCGCCATTCTTTTTGGGATCGAGAAGGTCCGTTGCGTGCTTCCCCATTCCTTGTATATGAACTTATCGAAATAAGTGAGATACGGAAACACCTTAGGTGTACGGGCTGGCTTACGGGACCCAAAAGGGACCGCTACTTCAGCAGAGGAACCTGCTGTATCCTGAATTTTTAGGGTATCACGCACAGCTGTGATAAGTGCTCCAACTAGCGATTTGTCTTGCGTGGACCCGAACAGGGACTCATCCTCACTGTCCGATCGGTCCTGATCAGCGTCATCTGAAGAAACAGAGAAGGAGCTGCTAGTCTCAGTGGGGCCCGAGTCAGTGTCAGAGCTCTCCCCGGAGGATGGGGGGCAGGGGCCGCTTTTTACCCCCTTTGCACCCCCACACACTGCCTCCGCCCTAGCAACGAACGCAGACAAAGTGTCCAAAGGCACTGCACTGTTTGCAGACGAGCCGTTGCAATTGCAAGGAATTCTGGGGAAGAAACACCAGTTTCTGAAGCCATGCTGACCCACCCTGCCTGCCACCCTTGGGGACTTAGGACAGGTACACAATCCCAACCCCCTATCTCTTGCAGACTGAGGGGCCCCCAACACAGGACTCACCACCCCGACCGAGTGCTGCGCCATTCAGCTACAGCTCCAGTATCAGCTCCCAGGTGTCCTAAGTTAAAAAAATGGCGCTGTTCTGAGCAGCAGGGACCAGCGTTGAGCATAAAAATCATGCTGGACTAAAACAAAATGGCCACCGGCCGCCCTGTATAAAGGACATAATCACAGAGAAAACGAGCTACAGAAAAATGGCCCCTGACCATGCTTTCCACTGAGGCACACCAACTGTACACAGTGAAAGGACAGAGAAAATGGCGGCAGAAAAGCGCTATGGCGATCAGCACATACAGACCTCCAGACACCCAGTGGGGAGACCACAGACACCCAGGGACACAGACACCCAGCGTAGCCCCCCCATCTAAGGTGAGAGCCCCCCAGGGGACCCCTGGCTACAGGTACACACACCGCTCAACAGCTGGGGACATTCCATCACAGACCAACTCCCGAAGAGTACGGGTGGCTGCTGGCCATGGCACACTGTGACTCAGACATCAGTAACCTGGTCATATGTGTGCCACGGAGCGTTGCACTCACCAGCCGCCCCTGGAGCCTGAGGGCATGTCGCGGCCGACACAGCGCATAGCTAGGGTCTGCACATGCTGGATGGCCAGGGCTGGGGAGACTACAAGGATCTAGATTATCCAGCCTGTCACCCAGCTGGCTGTTGATAGCAGATCACAGGATCTTAACATCTTGCGCAAAAGGCAAACATTCAGCAAAAAAATCCCAGGGAGCCTAGTTCCATCTCTTTCACTAGGCAGAAAAAAACTGAGCTGCAGGAAGCATGCTGAGGGGTTATTACCAGATGGACTGCCCCCTGGGCGGAACTGTAAAGTTCTGTTTTTTCACATGTATAACATGTTCTGCCTAGTCCTCTCCTGAAGGTGGCGTAATAACCCTATGGTCAAGATTAATGGAGCTGTGTCAGTCAGTGAGCGAAAGGGAAAAGACACAAGTACATCAAGTCCAATCTATGTGTGTGATTATATGTCAGTATTACATTGTATATCCCTGTATGTTGCGGTCGTTCAGGTGCTAATCTAATAGTTTCTTGAAACTATCAATGCTCCCCGTCATGTACTCACCCTACGGTCCATGCCAACGGACCTTATTTTTTTACAGTAAACATTTATGGGGAACTGTGTCAAATGCTTTTGAAAAATCCAGATACACCACGTCGGTCCCACCACTACGGCCCTTCCTTTATCTAGATGGCAACTCACCTCCTGATAGAAGCTTAGTAGATTGGTTTGGCAAGAATGATCCTTCATGAATCCATGCTGATTACTGCTAATGATACCGTTCTCCTTACTAAAATCTTGTATATAGTCCCTTATCACCCCCTCCAAGAGCTTGCATACTATTGATGTTAGGCTAACTGGTCTGCAATTCCCAGGGATGTATTTTGGGCCCTTTTTAAATATTGGTGCTACATTGGCTTTTCTCCAATCAGCTGCTACCATTCCAGTCAGTAGACTGTCAGTAAAAATTAGGAACAATGGTCTGGCAATTACTTGGCTGAGTTCCCTAAGTACCCTTGGGTGCAAGCCGTCTGGTCCCGGTGATTTATTAATGTTAAGTTTTCCAAGTCTAATTTTTATTCTCTCCTCTGTTAACCATGGAGGTGCTTCCTGTGATGTGTCCTGAGGATAAACACTGTAGTTTTGGTTACTGAAGCCCCCTGATTCCCTTGTGAAGACTGAGGAGAAGAATAAATTCAATACCTTCTCCATCCCCCCATCCTTTGTAACCAGATATCCTTCCTCATTCTTTATGGGGTCAATATGGTCTGTCCTCCCTTTTTTACTGTTTACATACTTAAAGAATTTCTTGGGATTTTTTTTGCTCTCCTCTGCTATGTGTCTTTCATGTTCTATCTTAGCCATCCTCATTGCACCCTTACCTTTCTTGTTGCATTGTTTATAAAAGCTAACTATTTTATTTAGTGACAGGAGTTTTGACTGGCGTTCAGAGAGCATTAAAAAAGCATGTCCGAAGCCTTGTTTTGAAGCAAGTGTAAACTAGCCGTTAATGTGTGTTGAAGCCAAAGCAAGTGTAAATGAGCCCTTAGATAAAAAGCCTTCTGTGTGTAGCAGCCCGCCTCAGCCCTCCTAATACTTACCTGACCCCCATCTCTATCCAGGGATGTCCACGAGTGCTTTGGCTCCCGCTGCTGTCAATCAAACTCAGCCAGTCAGGAGAGAGAGGGGGTGGGGCCAAATCACAGCTCCGTGTCTGAATGGATACAGGAAGCCACAACTTGCCTCGAGTGCCCCGGTAGCAAGCTGCTTTCTGTGGGGGGCACTCAACAGGAGGGAAGGGCCAGGAGCTCCAACCAGGGACCCGAGAAGAGGAGGATCTGGGAAGCTTTGTGCAAAACCAACTGCACAGAAGAGGTAAGTATAACATGTTTGTTATTTTAAGAGGAAAAAAAACGAGAATTTACAATCACTTTATTAATGTTAAAAACTTTGCAAAATGTATTTGTACATTAAATATAAATGTAGCACGCTCTAGAGTGTGCTAGAAGTAGAATAAGCAAACCATATCCTGACTATGCTGTACATTTGTGAGTCTATAATTGGGTCAGGGTTATTGGAGTTCAGGGATGGATGACTCGTTGTTGAAAGTCTCTGGTGCCTCCCCCTGATGTCTGGAAGGTTGGAGAACCTTCCAGAACTAGAGGGCGGAGGTTAGGAGGAGCTGCCATGGATATTTATAAATCCTCAGCCAATCCACTGTAGTGTGCTGCCCGGGGACTGAGATAACCTCATAAATCAGGGATATGCAATTAGCAGACCTCCAGCTGATGCAAAACTACAAGTCACATCATGCCTCTGCCTCCTCTGGGTGTCATGCTTGTGGCTGTCAGAGTCTTGCTATGCCACATATGCCTCATGGGACTTGTAGTTCTGGAACAGCTGGAGGTCCGCTAATTGAATATTCCTGTCATAAATAGACATGGGTCATGCCAGCAGAGGCAGTCAGGTGGAAGATGGAGATGCAGTATTGAGGGGGCTGTTGGTGGCCCTGAGGGGTACCCCCTAGTCTGGGGGAGGGGGTGTCCTCCCTTGGGCCATGGCTTGGGTGCTGGAAGGATCCTGCAAAAGACACAAGGGAGGAAGCTTTCATGGAGGCAAAGGAGCAAAGAGAGGACAGAGTGAGTAGTGCAACACTGGTGGGGACTAACAAAGGGGGTGACTGCCACATACAGCCAGTCTATCTTGAAGACAACGGTGGGCTTTAGTCTTTTACCTTTCTCCCGAGAGACAGCTGGGTGGGCTAGTGAAGAGTCAGTCGGGCGGACTGGTGTAGAGAGAAACAGCCAGGGGGGATGGTGGAAGAGGAAGCTGCAGCTAGATGGGCTAGCAATGCCCGAAGAAGTGGTGATGGGATCAGTGGCCACAGGGGAAGCAGAAGAAGAGGTTAGACAATGTTTCACTCCGCATGTGCTATTTCAAGGGACTGTGAGTTCCTGCCTGTAAGGGGCTTTTATTGAACTGACAAGGAGTCTGTCATTTGCAACAGGAGTGTATCAGCAGAAGTGTGTGCAGGAGGAAACCTGAAAAGCAGTCTGTATATAAGAGGTTGTCCCTGAAGTTGCTTGAGAGGTAGATTAAGTGATATAATATCCGACACCTCATCCCTATTAAAGTGGTTGTATACCCACTTTTTTAACTTTTACCTACAGGAAAGCCTATAATAAGGCTTACCTGTAGGTAAAAAAAATATCTCCTAAACCTGTACGGTTTAGGAGATATTCCCCTCGGTATGCGCCGCTGACTGCAGCGGCGCATGCGCACAAGGGGGTTCTCTCCGTGAAAATCCGGCAGCGCTCGTCCGGCCGGATTTAAATCTCCCGCGCGCATGCGCGGGAGTGACGATATCGCGGCTCCGGCCACTCACAGCGCCGGAGCCGCGATACCCGGAAGAGACGCCGAGGGAGCATGTCGGCTCCCTCTGCGTGGATCGGGCGAGATGTCGGGGCCTCGTTCTAAGGTAAGTATTTCATAATGAGCTAGTATGCGGTGCATACTAGCTCATTATGCCTTTTGCTTTGCAGGTTTAAAAAAAAAAAATAAATAAAATGCGGGTTTACTACCGCTTTAAATCAGGATTAGCAGCAGCAGGATGATTGGGATTATAACGATGCCCACAACAGAGGAATATACATAGTTTATATAAAAATTTAAAATTTTACAAAAAACAACTGATGGGTTCAATAAAAACTTTTGGCAAGGCATAATACAGATCGTATTTATAATCACTGGTATCCATATATAAGAAGTGATCAATACTTGATGTTGTATCCCAACATGTTTCGCCAACATTGGCTTCTTCAGGGCATTTCTACGGTTTTCATATAGCTCTAGTAATAAGATCATATAAACAAATTCTTACAATTGCAACAGGTAATAACAGTCATATATTATGGATAATGTTGTCCAATCACTCATCGAACTCACCAAAGAGACATCAGAAGAAATCACCATTTGGGTTTTATTGTCCCTGAAGTTGTTACTACTGTCAAGTGGGAATCCAATAAACGCCAACCATGGGAGATGAACAGGAATTTGGCAATCCCCCCCCCCCCCCCCCGCACGAGAGACAGACGGGAATGCAGCAATTCCCCCCTTCCTGCGTGGGAGACAGATGGGAATTGCCCCCCCAGCAGGAGATGGACAGGCCTTCTTACCTTCTTATCCGGGCTGCAGCTCCTCGCTCCGTGGTCATTGCTTCTCCTCCAGACCAAATAGGAAGTGGAAAATGACCGAGACCCAATTGACATGGAATCCTAAGACTCCCTGGCCAATCAGGTCTCAAGAACTGCTTCCTGATTGACCGGGAGGAGAATCAGGAACACAATAGCGAATATTACATCGCTATTGTCACACAAGTGAGTGGGCTTAGGGCGCATGTAGATTAGGGGGGCAGGCGCATGGATGGGGGAGGGCAGCACCCGTGCGCCTTATATGGATGGGCCACCACTGGCCAATGGGCTTTTCCTTAGCTTAGTGTATGTGGTCATTTTTTTACTGTGCGAGGAATATCCATTCATGGGCAAAGAAATAAAATAAATATATATTTTTGCTTGCACATTGTTAGATGATATAAGTCATGAGAGCTTCACCTTATTCTATAAGCTAAATACAAATGTTATTTCTGTCAGTGTACCCTCTGGTAAAATGTACCCTTTCTATGTGTCCATTGTCACCAGGAAAAATTTAAAAAACGTTTGAGTTGTCACCGGATCAGGAATAGATGGGAAATCTTCCAATAAAGGTACTTGCTCCAGTGGTAACGGACTATAATGGGATTTAACTTTTGTTGGCCCAGTGACAGGATGTGAAGGTCCCAAATAGCAATACAACAACAACAAAAAACAAATGTTTTTTAAAAGTTCTCTACTGTATAATACTAAATACTAAAGAACTATATAGCGTTAAACTGGCAGTAATGCTTAAAACTATATGGTGTTAAACTGTCAGTAACCCATGCAAAACTGTATGTTACTGCCAGTTTAACGCCATGTAGTTTTGTGTGCGTTACTGACAGTTTAACGCCATATAGTTTTGCATGGGTTACTGCCAGTTTAACGCCATATAGTTTTGTGCGTTACTGCCAGTTTAACGCCATATAGTTCTGTGTATGTTACTGCCAGTTTAACGCCATGTCGTTTTGTGTGTGTAAAGCCGCGTACACACGGGCGGACTGTCTGGCCAACTTAGTCCGTCGAAACACATTTCAGAGGACAGTCCTCTCGTGTGTGGGCTTCAGCGGACTTTTTCAGCGTGCAGTCTGGCGGACTAAGTATTTTGGAATTTCCGTAATATTGTCCGTCAGACTTTGGTTTCAGCGGACAATCCGCTCGTGAGTAGGCTAGTTCGACGGACTAAGTATGGCGCATGCTCAGAAAGGATTTACACGGCGAAAGGTTGCATTGCTGTGTATTGGACTTCCTATTTCTAGTCCCGTCGTACGTGCTGTACACGTCATCGCGCAAACTTTCGACGGACTGTTTGTGCATCCGTGTGTGGTCAAGTCCGTTCATTTGAAAGTAGGACGGACTGTCCGTCGGATTGTCTGACGGACTAAGTTGGCCATACAGTCCGCCCGTGTGTACGCGGCTTTACTGCCAGTTTAACGCAATATAGTTTTGCACGCATTACTGCCAGTTTAATGCCATATAGTTTTGTGTGTTACTGGAAGTTTAACGCCATATAGTTCTGTGTACGTTACTGCCAGTTTAACACCATGTCGTTTTGTGTGCGTTACTGACAGTTTAACGCCATATCGTTTTGCATGGGTTACTGCCAGTTTAACACCATATAGTTTTGCGTGCATTACTGCGAGTTTAATGCCATATAGATTTGTGTGTTACTCTTGTTATTGCCAGTTCAATGCCATATAGTTTTGCATGCATTACTGCCAGTTTAACTCCATATAGTTTTGTGCGTTACTGCCAGTTTAACGCCATATAGTTCTGTGTATGTTACTGCCAGTTTAACGCTATGTAGTTTTGTGTGCGTTACTGCCAGTTTAACGCCATATAGTTTTGCACGCATTACTGCCAGTTTAATGCCATATAGTTTTGTGCGTTACTGGAAGTTTAACGCCATATAGTTCTGTGTACGTTACTGCCAGTTTAACACCATGTAGTTTTGTGTGCGTTACTGACAGTTTAACTGGCAGTAACGTACACAGAACTATATGGCGTTAAACTTACAGTAACGCACAAAACTATATGGCATTAAACTGGCAGTAATGCATGCAAAACTATATGGAGTTAAACTGGCAGTAACATACACAGAACTATATGGCGTTAAACTGGGAGTAACGCACAAAACTATATGGCGTTAAACTGGCAGTAATGCATGCAAAACTATATGGCATTAAACTGGCAATAACAAGAGTAACGCACAAATCTATATGGCATTAAACTGGCAGTAATGCACGCAAAACTATATGGCGTTAAACTGGCAATAACAAGAGTAATGCACAAAACTATATGGCATTAAACTGGCAGTAATGCACGCAAAACTATATGGTGTTAAACTGGCAGTAACCCATGTAAAACTATATGGCGTTAAACTGTCAGTAACGCACACAAAACTACATGGCGTTAAACTGGCAGTAACATACACAGAACTATATGGCGTTAAACTTCCAGTAACGCACAAAACTATATGGCCTTAAACTGGCAGTAATGTGTGCAAAACTATATGGCGTTAAACTGGCAGTAATGCATGCAAAACTATATGGCGTTAAACTGGCAGTAATGCGTGCAAAACTATATGGCGTTAAACTGGCAGTAATGCATGCAAAACTATATGGCGTTAAACTGGCAATAACAAGAGTAACGCACAAAACTATATGGCATTAAACTGGCAGTAATGCACGCAAAACTATATGGCGTTAAACTGGCAATAACAAGAGTAATGCACAAAACTATATGGCATTAAACTGGCAGTAATGCACGCAAAACTATATGGTGTTAAACTGGCAGTAATGCGCACAGAAGTAAATTACGTTAAACTGGCAGTAACGCACATAGAAGTAAATGGCATTAAACTGACAGTAATGCACATAGAACTATATGGCGTTAAACTGGCAGTAACACATACAAAAATATATGGTGTTAAACTGGCAGTGACGCACACGCCGGGGCCTGCTGAGGAGTCTGGGAGGGGTACCTAAGCGGGTGTGGGTCACGTGTTCGGGGTTCCAGAGTTGTTCGTGAGACCCGTGTGGTCTGTTCTGGTTCCAGGACCGGTGTAGCCCCGTGAGGGGTCTCGGTCACGGGGTGTTCGATATCCCGAAACATGTTCCTGTCAGTGGCCCCTGGTAGACCCATCTGGTCTGGGGTAGGAATCCATCCGTTCCCGAGTCTCAGAATCGGCTAGTCCGAGGCACTGTAACTGAGGGAGGATTCAGAGTGTCCAGGTGTGCTCTCGGCTCGGAGGAACACCACAGCTCGTAGAAGTGACCGGGGGAGGACTCTTTGGAGGAGGGCCGGCAAGTGGCATCCTGAGAAGTGCCTGGTTACTGAGTTGGGAAGGACATTGACGAGTTCACACTTTTCCAGTACCACAAAGGAAGCGGGAAACGTTCCAGGTACGGTTGGGAAAAGGTTCCCGTATACTCTCAGTTGATTTTTCAAGTTTTGAGTCAACGTGCTGACTGCCATGATCTCTGGCTAGAGATCTGTTAAGCCTTGAAGTGCCCAGCTGTGAGTGGCTACTCCTTGGATGGAAATAGAGACTGTGTTAAACCTACAGTTCGATGTACCTGAGTTCTTCACCCATACCCTCGGTTCCCTAAAGAGACTGTGTTTGTGAAAGTTCTACTGCAAAATAAACCTTTTAAAAAGGACTTCATCTGTGTCAGTGTACAAGTCATTGGGTATCAACCCTGGGAACCCCTAGACGTGGAGGAGCAGGCCAGGAGAAGGTAATCGGTAAGCCCATTCAGTCAAGGCCGCCCTGCAATGGGTTATGGCCACTACAACTATATGTCGTTAAACTGGCAGTAACGCATGCAAAACTATATGGCATTAAACTGGCAGTAACGCATGTAAAATGATATGGCGTTAAACTAGCAGTAATGCACACAGAACTATATGGTGTTAAACTGGCAGTAACACACACAGATATTTTGTTAAACTGGCAGTAACACACGCAGAACTATAGGACATTAAACTGTCAGTAACGCACACAAAACTATATGGCGGTAAACTGGCAGTAATGCACAAAAATATATTGCTTTAAACTGGCAGTAACGCACACAGAACTATATGGTGTTAAACTAGCAGTAACGCACCCAAAATGATATGGTGTTAACCATTTAAGCCCCGGACCATTTTGCAGCTAAAGGACCAGTCCCCTTTTTGTGATTCTGCACTGTGTCGCTTTAACTGACAATTGCGCGGTCATGTGACGTGGCTCCCAAACAAAACTGGTGTCCTTTTTTTCCCACGCTTTCTTTTGGTGGTATTTGATTACCTCTGCGGTTTTATATTTTTTGTGCTATAAACAAAACTAGAGGGACAATTTTGAAAACATTTTTTTTTATTTTTTTCTATAATAAATATCCCCAAAAAATGTATAAAAAAAACATTTTTTTCCTCAGTTTAGGCCAATACGTATTCTTCTACATATTTTTGGTAAGAAAAATCGCAATAATCGATTATTGATTGGTTTACACAAAAGTTATAGCGTCTACAAAATAGGGGATAGTTTTATGGCATTTTTATTAATAATTTTTTTTTTTACTAGTAATTGGCGGCGATCAGCGATTTTTATTGTGACTGCGATGTTATGGCAGACACGTCTGACAATTTTGACAAAGTTTTGTGACTATTGGCATTAATACAGCGATCAGTGCGATTAAAAATGCATTGATTACTGTAAAAATTTCGCACAATTGTCATTCAAAGTATGACAGCAATGAAAGGGGGATGAGAATAACCCGGTATTGAAGCGGTTAATTTTGGAGATGTTTTCTCCTACTTCCTGTAGGGCGTATGGAACACAAGGTAGTTTCCTTAAATATAAAACAAACAGCAAAAAATAAAATAAAAAAAAAGTTGACAAATTTTAAACCTTTGCTATATACTATATAAAACTAGTAAAAAGCTTGTTCTTAGATATATTTTAAACAATCAGTGTAACAAATATGAGCGTGGAAGGCAGAGCAGAAATAACAAGCATTTCCAACTGGAAAATCGTTTTGTAAAACACAACTGAATACTTCCTTTTCTACGGAGAAGAGAGTAAATCTTGTACAGGCTCCACGTCCATCTGCTCGCGGAGTATAAATTGGAAGAAGATCTTAGCAGATAAAGATGTAGCAGATGTGTTATAACCCACACTTCCCCATTTATGACAAATGGAAGAAAATTCATTTTTAGTATAATTGTAGTCAGGGGAAAAAAGTTAGCAGCCCAATCTTGACTTTTAGAAAATAAGAAAATTTTTGTTGTTTAAATCTGAGCCAACAGAACTCCCCACTACTAATATATTTTTAGTTAATTTTGATTAATTAGAACTAATCACTTAAAGCTGGATTCCAAGAATTCTGCTCCTTTGTAATAAGTGAAGTGTGTGGACTCCTTGGACTTATGATTTAAGTCCAAGGAGGAGCATTACATCTCCTGGGCTCATCTCTATTATTTATATTTGACAGCTTTAAAGTACTCGTAGAAGACGACTATTGCTGTGTTTCTGGGAACCCAACGCTGTTCCCTCTGATCTCTGCATCTTCAACAGTTGAGTTGCTGCAGCTGCTATGCCCGCCCCTCCCCTCTTCCTGTCCAATCACAGAAGCCTTGGCATTATGTAAACCCATTCACAAATTACCAAGGCTTCTGTAAATAGGCAGAAGAAGGGAGGGACGAGCATAGCTGCTCTGTGTGCGTCTCTCCTCTCAGATCCCAGAGTATCCGTCCAGCAGAGCAATAAACTCATCAAATGTAATTAATAGAGATTAGGAATGAGCTTTGAGTTCAAGTCGACTGTAAGTTCGACTTGAATATCAAGTGTTCACCCATTCGCGGAACAGCGAATTTTATGGGGCGTTCGCAGCAAATTTGAGCACCCCATAATGCACTGCAAGACCGCAGTAACCCTAACCCTACCAATAGCCCTTAATTCTAAAAAATAAATTTGTACAAATTTTCAATGTTCCTCCTGACAACGCCAGCATCTATCGGAGGTACCTGGGAAGTATCTATGAAGAAGGGACCGGGTTCAATACCATTGAGAAAAAAATCTTGAAATTTGTTTCCTGTATTTTTGAAGCTCATTTTTTATTTAAAAGAAAAAAAAACTGATTACAATTTTTTTTTATTAAAAACCAGTAATTGTTTTGATTATGAAGTATTTAATTCCGTGCAGTGAAAGCTATAAATTCACAGGCAACAAAATGTAATTGTTGAATTTGTTATTCAGCAAAAAAAAAATACATAAATAAAAATAAAAAAAAACAGATAAAGGGATATAAGCAGTATATTTGTTTCTTCCTCCAATAAGATCATAAAAGCTTTTACAAGCTATATGCCTTCAACATGGCAAAAGAGTAACTTTGTATAAACAAAGTTTAAATTTGAACATTGGCACACCATAATTTAAGATAGATTTTGGTTTTGGATTAAAGTGAAATTATATATTTAAAAAAACTCTCCTCTTTTCATGTGGTTTTCACTATTGTGGTCTCTGGTTGCCCTAGTTATTTTTTTTTTTTTAAATAATCTTCAGCTGTTACAGAGAAGATGCTCTGGGCTCCCATCTTAGCTTGGAGTCAAACTACCAAACGCCTATGTAGATCAGAATCACAGAAGAGCACCAATATATATATATATATATATATATATTAGGTTCTAGCTTAGATAGATAACTATTCATTTAACTATTCATTTAACTATTCACTAGACATGCATTATTTTTTAATTCCCTCCCCCACTCCTTTCTTCTGCTGCTCTGCCAGATTTGGATGTTCCCCACCTCAGCATAATTGGGCAAGCTGAAGTCATGTGGTTACTTTCCTGTCTTTTCACTGGATGTTAGAGATCATAGCAGAAGTTCAGTGTAAGAAATACACAGGAAAAAATGCATGTTGACAAGGGGAGTGTAGAGGTGGGTGGGGAGTCTACTGACATCACGACTCCACCCACCGAGCTCCAGACAACAGGCCCACCCACAGAATCTGCAGTTTTTCGGTTCTCATAACAGACAGAGGGGAGACATTTGACAGGTAGGGATACATGCAGAAGGCATGTATATCCTTATAGATAACCCCTATGGCAGTAGTTTAGAAAGGATGACATTGGGTTTACATCCACTTAAATGTTGTAACATTTTTCTCTTTACTACTCATTGCATTCAATGTTTCCTGATAATCTTTAATAAAATACTTGAACAAGAAGAATCACAGAAGATAATGCTGCTGGGATCATAAACGAATATATATATATATATATATATATATATATATATATATACTTTAACCACTTCAGGTCTGGAAGATTTGCTCCCCCCCCCTTCATGACCAGGCCATTTTTTTGCGATACGGTACTCCATTAATTTAACTGACAATTGCGCATTTGTATGAAGCTGTACCCAAATAAAATGTATGTCCTTTTTTTTTTTTTACCACAAATTGAGCTTTCTTTTGGTGTTATTTGATCACCTACATTTTATTTTTTGGGCTATAAACAAAAACAAAAACAAAAAAAAAACTATTTTGAAAAACAAAAAAATTATTTTATGTTCTTGTAAAAAAAAATCAAGAACCAGCGTATATTAATTGGTTTATACAAACTTTATAGCATCTACAAACTATGGGATAAATACTGGAATTTTTCATTTTTTTCATTTTTTTTATTGTTTTATTTGCGGTTTCTTATTTCTTTGCACTATAAACAAAAAAAGACAGACAATTAAAAAAAAAAAAAACAATGTTTTTAAATTTCTGCTATAAAACACATCCAATAAAAATTACATTTTGTTTTCTTATTTATTTTCTTTTTAGGCTGTCCCTTTAATTGTTTTTTAAAACTTTTATTTCTCAGGAGGTCAGGGTGGGGGAGGCTTCCACACCGCCACTGGAAATCCAGCTGGAAATATTCTCCTGCCTGTGCGAGACGCACCTAACCCTAACCTGGTGGTGCAGGACTGGTGAGATATGGGGATATTGTGTGTGTGATGGGGGGTGTGATCAGAGTGGAGAGATCTGGGGGGGATCTGGAGGTGTGATCAGAGTCCAGAGATCTGGGGGGATCTGGAGGTGTGATCAGAGTGGAGAGATCTGGAGGTGTGATCAGAGTGGAGGGATCTGGGGGGATCTGGAGGTGTGATCAGAGAGGGGGGATCTGGAAGTGTGATCAGAGTGAAGGGATCTGGGGATATCTGTAGGTGTGAGCAGTGTGGGGGGGATCTGGTGGGGGATCTGGAGGTGTGATCAGATTGGAGAAATCTGGGGGATCTGGAGGTGTGATCAGATTGGAGAAATCTGGGGGATCTGGAGGTGTGATCAGATTGGAGAAATCTGGGGGTATCTGGAGGTGTGATCAGAGTGGGGGAATCTGAGGGGGATCTGGGGGTGTGATCAGAGTGAAGGGATCTGGGGATATCTGGAGGTGTGATCAGAGTGGAGGGATCTGGTGGGGGATCTGGGGTTGTGATTAGAGTGGGGGGATCTGGGAGTGTGATCAGAGTGAAGGGATCTGGGGATATCTGTAGGTGTGAGCAGTGTGGAGGGGATCTCGTGGGGGATCTGGAGGTGTGATCAGATTGGAGAGATCTTGAGGTATCTGGAGGTGTGATCAGAGTGGGGGGATCTGGTGGGAGATCTGGGGGTGTGATAAGAGTGGGAGGATTGGGTGGGGTGTTTGGGGGTGTGATCAGAGTGGAGGGATCTGGGGATATCTGGAGGTGTGAGCAGCGTGGAGTGATCTGGTGGGGGAGCTGGGGGTGTGATCAGAGTGGAGAGATCGGGGGGTATCTGGAGGTGTGATCAGGGTGGGGGATCTGGTAGGGGATCTGGGGGTATGATCAGAGTGGAGTGATCTGGGGGGATCTGGAGGTGTGATCAGATTGGAGAGATCTGGGGGTATCTGGAGGTGTGAGCAGAGTGGGGGGATCTGGTAGGGGATCTGGAGGTCTGATCAGAGTGGAGGGATCTGGAGGTATAAGCAGAGTGGTGGGATCTTGGGGGATCTGGAGGTGTGATCAGAATGGAGGGATCTGGGGGGATCTGGAGGTGTGATCAGAATGGAGGGATCTGGGAGGACCTGGAGGTGTGATCAGAATGGAGGGATCTGGGGGGATCTGGAGGTGTGATCAGAATGGAGGGATCTGGGAGGACCTGGAGGTGTGATCAGAGTGGAGAGATCTGGGGATATCTGAAGGTGTGATCAGAGTGGGGGGATCTGGAGGTGTGATGAGATTGGAGAGATCTGGGGGTATCTGGAGGTGTGATCAGAGAGGGGGAATCTGGAGGTTTATTCAGAGTGGAGAGATCTGGGGGTATCTGGAGGTGTGATCAGAGTGGGGGGATCTGGTTGGGGATCTGGGGGTGTGATCAGAGTGAAGGGATCTGGGGGGATCTGGGGGTGTGATCAGAGTGGAGGGATCTGGAGGTGTGATCAGAGTGGAGGGATCTGGGGGGATCTGGGGGTGTGATCAGAGTGAACGGATCTGGGGATATCTGGAGGTGTGATCAGAGTGGAGGGATCTGGTGGGGGATCTGGGGTTGTGATTAGAGTGGGGGGATCTGGGAGTGTGATCAGAGTGAAGGGATCTGGGTATTTCTGTAGGTGTGAGCAGTGTGGGGGGGATCTGGTGGGGGATCTGGAGGTGTGATCAGATTGGAGAGATCTTGAGGTATCTGGAGGTGTGTTAAGAGTAGGGGGATCTGGTGGGAGATCTGGGGGTGTGATAAGAGTGGGAGGATTGGGTGGGGTGTCTGGGGGTGTGATCAGAGTGGAGGGATCTGGGGATATCTGGAGGTGTGAGCAGCGTGGAGTGATCTGGTGGGGGAGCTGGGGGTGTGATCAGAGTGGAGAGATCGGGGGGTATCTGGAGGTGTGATCAGAGTGGGGGATCTGGTAGGGGATCTGGGGGTATGATCAGAGTGGAGTGATCTGGGGGGATCTGGAGGTGTGATCAGATTGGAGAGATCTGGGGGTATCTGGAGGTGTGAGCAGAGTGGGGGGATCTGGTAGGGGATCTGGAGGTCTGATCAGAGTGGAGGGATCTGGAGGTATAAACAGAGTGGAGGGATCTTGGGGGATCTGGAGGTGTGATCAGAGTGGAGATATCTGGGGGGATCTGGAGGTGAAAACAGAATGGAGGGATCTGGGGGGATCTGGAGGTGTGATCAGAATGGAGGGATCTGGGAGGACCTGGAGGTGTGATCAGAATGGAGGGATCTGGGAGGATCTGGAGGTGTGATCAGAGTGGAGAGATCTGGGGATATCTGAAGGTGTGATCAGAGTGGGGGGATCTGGAGGTGTGATGAGATTGGAGAGATCTGGGGGTATCTGGAGGTGTGATCAGAGAGGGGGGATCTGGAGGTTTGTTCAGAGTGGAGAGATCTGGGGGTATCTGGAGGTGTGATCAGAGTGGGGGGATCTGGTTGGGGATCTGGGGGTGTGATCAGAGTGAAGGGATCTGGGGGGATCTGGGGGTGTGATCAGAGTGGAGGGATCTGGTGGGGGATCTGGGTGTGTGATCACAGTGGAGGACATCTGGGAGTATGATCAGGTTGGAGGGATCTGGTGGGGGGGTATCTTGGGGATGTGACCAGGGTGGGGGGTATCTGGAGGGTGGGAGGGATCAGGGTGGGGGTATCTTGGGTTGTTATGAGAGTGGAGGTATCTGGGCGTGTGATCAGGGTGGGGGTATCGGGGGGGGGGGGGTGTGATCAGAGTGTGGGGGGGTATTTGGGGGCGTGATCATGGTGGGGGTATGCAAATTACTGGCCTTGCCCTGGGCGCTGACAACCGACGTTATGCCACTGCCATCAAGTCTGCCCCATTTTGTTCTCTTTATATCTTTTTGCATTTTCTGGGGGTTTCTTTGTTAACTCTATTGAATATAGACCTATGTTTGTCCCAAGCATGTTGGAATCTTCTTACTGTTTACTGACTCGCTACCTCTTCTGGAGGTCTATCCCTTATCTCTCTTCTCTATCATTCGCTTTATTAAATGCCATAAAAGAAATATGTATATTAGAATGTTTGGTTAGCTAAGACATGTTGAACAATTAAAAATAATAATAAAACAATTTTCTTTGGTTCAGTAAATTACAAAAGGAAACAATAAAAAAAAAAAAAAAAAACCTCCAGATGTATTAACAGAGTTCGGTTCATATCCTCCAGGGTGATCTCCACTGCAAGTAAAGAAAAAAAGAAAAAAAAAAGAAATATGCAAAAAATAAACAAATTAATGTGAAATTTCTTTTTTAGCGCACTCCCTTCACACGAAAATATTCCGGCTTTGATTTGTAACGTGTTGGCTGCTAAGTTGGCGGAATCCTAGTTAACACTCTGCAAATCCAGCTCCATGTATTATTCATGCTCTTGCTTGGTTGGGTGCTTCATGGTTATATATTATGGACTCGAAAAGTTTGCCTTTCAGTTGGCTTGGGAGAAGTGTGTGGCGGAGCCATTGAGAAAACAAACAATGGCGCGATTGCTGTCCAATTACAGGGGGTTCAATGGAGGCATCCAGAGCGTGACACATACAAGTTAAATGCTGGGAATGTACCCACAAAAATTCAGGCCTGTTAGCAACACCTTGACTTCCACATCACACCTTTCCCACGGGAGCGCCGTTAGTACATTGAACTCTATGTGTACCCAGATATTTACTTTTCATATCTGAGCCAGCTGAAATTTTTGAGAAATTACCGAAATTTTATTATTTTCACATTCTAATATGGGTATTCAATAATAAGGAGCTCTATTTTATTAGGATTCACTGAAAAATTCACTTGGGGAATCCTTTACCTCTAATTGCCCATTCGGCATTCAATGGGTACAACCCTGCATTTCAGAGTCACATTCCCCAATGTTCAGTGCCTTGCAAAAGTATTCACACCCCTTGAAATTTTCCACATTTTGTCACGTTACAACCAAAAAACTTAAATTTATTTTATTGGGATTTTATGCGATAGACCAACACAAAGTGGCACATAATTGTGAAGTAGAAGGAAAATGATGCATGGTTTTTAAGTGTGATGTGAATTTGTATTCAGCCCCCTACTCCGATGCCCCTAACTAAAATCTAGTGGAACCTATTGCCTTCACATGAGTCACATAATTAAAGCGGGAGTCCGCCGTTTCTTTTTTTTTTTTTTTTAAAGCCAGCAGCTACAAATACTGCAGCTGCTGACTTTTAAAATAATGACACTTACCCGCCCAGCGCGCCCGCGATGTAGGCAGGCATGTACTGGCCATTGGGACTACCGGGAGTTTCCCGGTGGGCTGATGGCTCAGTGGGCCACTCTGATGTAAGGGGCTGGTGATGGGACACTCTGATGTAAGGGGGTGCTGATGGGACACTCTGATGTAAGGGGGTGCTGATGGGACACTCTGATGTAAGGGGGTGCTGATGGGACACTCTGATGTAAGGGGGTGCTGATGGGACACTCTAAAGTAAGGGGGCTGGTGATGGGACACTCTGATGTAAGGGGGTGCTGATGGGACACTCTGATGTAAGGGGGCTGGTGATGGGACACTCTGATGTAAGGGGGCTGGTGATGGGACACTCTGATGTAAGGGGGCTGGTGATGGGACACTCTGATGTAAGGGGGTGCTGATGGGACACTCTGATGTAAGGGGGTGCTGATGGGACACTCTGATGTAAGGGGGTGCTGATGGGACACTCTAAAGTAAGGGGGCTGGTGATGGGACACTCTGATGTAAGGAGGTGCTGATGGGACACTCTAATGTAAGGGGGTGCTGATGGGACACTCTGATGTAAGGGGGTGCTGATGGGACACTCTGATGTAAGGGGGTGCTGATGGGACACTCTGATGTAAGGGGGTGCTGATGGGACACTCTGATGTAAGGGGGTGCTGATGGGACACTCTGATGTAAGGGGGTGCTGATGGGACACTCTGATGTAAGGGGGCTGGTGATGGGACACTCTGATGTAAGGGGGTGCTGATGGGACACTCTGATGTAAGGGGGCTGGTGATGGGACACTCTGATGTAAGGAGGTGCTGATGGGACACTCTAATGTAAGGGGGTGCTGATGGGACACTCTGATGTAAGGGGGTGCTGATGGGACACTCTGATGTAAGGGGGTGCTGATGGGACACTCTGATGTAAGGGGGTGCTGATGGGACACTCTAATGTAAGGGGGTGCTGATGGGACACTCTGATGTAAGGGGGTGCTGATGAGACACTCTGATGTAAGGGGGTGCTGATGGGACACTCTGATGTAAGGGGGTGCTGATGGGACACTCTGATGTAAGGGGGTGCTCATGGGACACTCTGATGTAAGGGGGTGCTCATGGGACACTCTGATGTAAGGGGGCTGGTGATGGGACACTCTGATGTAAGGAGGTGCTGATGGGACACTCTGATGTAAGGGGACTGCTGATGGGACACTCTGATGTAAGGGGGCTGGTGATGGGACACTCTGATGTAAGGGGGCTGGTGATGGGACACTCTGATGTAAGGGGGCTGGTGATGGGACACTCTGATGTAAGGGGGCTGGTGATGGGACACTCTGATGTAAGGGGGGTGCTGATGGGACACTCTGATGTAAGTGGGCCGGTCTGGATGAAGTCCAGGGTCAAATTTCTGTCCCAGTCCAGCCCTGGATGTAGGCACCTGAAGCCGATCTCTCGATCGTCTCTCGGGGTGCTGCCGCCGCCATCTTGGGTATGGGAATCAGGAAGTGGAGCCTTTTCGGCTTCATTTCCCAGTTCCCTACTGCGCATGCGCGAGGCGAGCTGCGCAATAAGGATGGTCCCCGCTGTCTCTGGGATCCGTGTGTTTCCCCAGCAGGCAGCGGGGGACCTTCGGAATGGGGCGTAGATTCTGCGGAAAGGGGCGTACTTTCTGCAGAATCTACGCCGGAAGTGGGTGCAGATACCTGTACTGTACAGGTACCTGCACCCCCTCCCCCCTGAAAGGTGCCAATTTTAGCGCCGGAGGGGGGGAGGGTTCCAATGAGCGGAAGGTCCACTTTAGGGTGGAGCTCCGCTTTAATAAATAGAGTCCACCTGTGTGTCACTTAATCTCAGTATAAATATAGCTGTTCTGTGAAGCCCTCAGAGGTTTGTTAGAGACCCGTAGTGATCAAATAGCATCATGAAGGCCAAGGAACACACCAGACAGGTCAGGGATAAAGTTGTGGAGAAGTATAAAGCAGGGTTAGGTTATATAAAAATATCCCAAGCTTTGAACATCTCACGGAGCTCTGTTCAATCCATCATCGGAAAATGGAAAGAGTATGGCACAACTGAAAACCTACCAAGACATGGCCGTCCACCTAAACTGACCGGGCCGGGCAAGGAGAACATTCATCAGAGAAGCAGCCAAGAGGTCCATGGTAACTCTGGAGGAGCTGCAGAGATCCACAGCTCAGGGGGGAGAATCTGTCCACAGGACAACTATTAGTCGTCTCTCCACAAATCTGCCCTTTATGGAAGAGTGACAAGAAGAAAGACATTGGAGAAAGAAAGACATAAGAAGTCCTGTTTGTAGTTTGTGAGAAGCCATGTGGGGGACACAGCAAACATGTGGAAGAAGGTGATCTGGTCAGATGAGGCCAAAATTTAACTTTTTTGGCCTAAAAGCAAAACGCTATGTGTGGCGGAAAACTAACACTGCCCATCCCCCGAACACACCATCCACACTGTGAAACATGGTGGTGGCAGCATCATGTGGTGGGGATGGTTTTCTTCAGCAGGGACAGGGAAGCTGGTCGGAGTTGATGGGAAGATGGATGGAGCCAAATACAGGACAATCTTAGAAGAAGACCTGTTAAATTCAAAAGACTTGAGACCGGGGCGGAGGTTCACCTTCCAGCAGGACAACGACCCGAAACATCCAGCCAGAGCTACAATGGAATGGTTTGGATCAAAGCATATTCATGTGTTAGAATGGCCCAAAGTCCAGACCTAAATCCAATTGAGAATCTGTGGCAAGACTTGAAAATTTCTGTTCACAGATGCATTTTGCAAAGAAGAATGGGCAAAATGTCCCTCTCTAGATGTGCAAAGCTGGTAGAGACATCCCCAAAAAGATCCCCAACCTTACACAATGGGCAAACTTACACAATCTGCGGGGGATCAAATAATTATTTTACCCACTCTTATGCCCCGTACACACGGTTGGATTTTCTAACGGAAAATGTTCGATGGGAGCTTGTTGTCGGGATGACGCCTCCTGTGGTGTAATTGTACCTTAACCTATACTCCCTGGTGGTATTCATACATTTTTGTCACCCGTTTTTTTCCCAAGAGGCAGGCGGGCACAGTGACATCATCCCAGTAGCATCGGGGCTGTTGTAATTATAAAAAAAAAAAATCCCCAGTCCTTAGTTTTAAAGGGGCTTCCAAAGTATTTGCATTTTGGTGGATGGGGTATCAGCGTTAAATAAAGCAGACCCTCCATTTTTCATAGAAGTTCTACATTAATGTTACTTGTGTAACCTTTAAATGAATAATTACATTTGGTTTCTCATTTTATCCTCGCAACTCTTTTTTTTTTTTTTTTTTTTCTTTATAGGAATTTTCCAGGATAGCATAACTGAATGCTATTTTATCCTGATTAAAAGTGGCAATAGCAGGTCAAGAAAACATTTGCATAGTGAGGCAAAAAGGGAAGGCAACTGGGTGGAGCTAGTGACCTAATCACGGACTCGTCACGGCTTTGCAAGGTTGTACAAATAAAGTTTGCACGTTTGAAACCTAAATCGCATCCTGCTGTGCTTTGCTGGTATAACACAGATTTTATGTTACTTAATAGGCAACGTTTATAGGGCAGGGTACAGTGCTTTGAATTTAAACGTGTGCGTGAAATAAGTGAATTTATATATACTGGGAATGCTATGTTAACTGAACAAGTAGAACTTAATAAATGTCTGACTCAAAAAAGTGTTTTTAAAACATTTCCACATTCCACAATTATGTAATGCAGAATTCCAAAAAAAATAAAAAAAATAAAATAAAAAATAAATAAAATAAATAATTATATATATATATATATATATATATATATATATATATATATATATATATATATATATATATATATATATATATATATAAATATATATAGATATATATAGATATATATATATAGATATATAGATATAGATGAAAGCAAAGAACCCCCTTACATACAGAAAGGATCTTAATTGGCAATATTTTTTAACAGTAATAAATATATATATAAAATATAATATAATACTACAGCTTCCAATACCATGAAAATGTATTTTCCATCAAAAGCTGATAGATTGCCTCCAAAATTTACCATAGCATTTACCATATATATATATATATATATATATATATATATATATATATATATATATATATATATATATATATATACATATACATATACATATATATATATACATATATATATAAAGAGATGAAAGCAAAGAACCCCCTTACAGAAAGGATCTTAATTGTGAATATTTTTTTACTAAATGTTATATATATTTTTTTTTTTTTTTTTATATATATATATATATATATATATATATAATACTACAGCTTCCAATACCATGAAACTGTATTTTCCATCAAAAGCTGATAGATTGCCTCCAAAATTTGCCAAAAAAAATTGCCAAATTTATGACCAGCAATGTAGCTAAGATATATAACGAAAAAAAAAAAAAAAAAAAAAAAAAATATATATATATATATATATATATATATATATATATAAAGAGATGAAAGCAAAGAACCCCCTTTACAGAAAGGATCTTAATTGTGAATATTTTTTTACAGTAAAAACTAAAACTAAATTTTATATATATATATATATATATATATATATATATATATATATATATATATATATAATACTACAGCTTCCAATACCATGAAAATGTATTTTCCATCAAAAGCTGATAGATTGCCTCCAAAATTTACCAAAATTTTCACTATCCCCAATTACCGTAGACACCACAAAAAACATCATTAATAAACTGCGTGACAGTACCTCACCTATTGACATCATCCCCACAAAACTACTGAAAGAATGCTCCGACATCGTGGCTCCAACCATAACCCACCTCATAAACCGATCATTCCACGAAGGGATTGTTCCCAGCATCCTCAAACAAGGCATCGTCAAACCTCTACTCAAGAAACCAAACCTGGACCCTCAGGATCCAAACAACCGTAGGCCAATTACAAGCCTCAACACCATTGCTAAGATCATGGAGAAAGCTGTAGTACATCAGCTACAACTTCACCTGGATACTCACAAACTCCTGGACCCGCTGCAATCAGGCTTCCGCCCGGGTCATGGAACAGAAACAGCTCTTCTCAAGATTTGGGATGACGCCCTCGAAGCAGCAGATGACGGAGAGCCGTGTCTCCTCGTACTGCTAGACCTAAGTGCAGCGTTTGATACAGTAGATCACAGTACTCTACTCGTCCGCCTCACAGAAGTAGCCGGAGTCCAAGACATAGATCTCCATTGGTTCGCGTCCTTCCTAGGAAATCGGTCACAGACAGTGAAACTAGGAAAATTCCTCTCTGAAACTCGGGCAGTCACCTGCGGAGTCCCTCAAGGCTCTCCGTTGTCACCCGTTCTCTTCAACATTTACATTCGCCCACTCCTTCAAATCATCAGATGCTCAGATCTCTGCTTCCACTCTTACGCTGACGACACGCAACTTTATTTCCGGATCAATGGAAAAAAAGATCACCAACAACAACTTGAAAACTGCCTGAAATCAATAGAGGACTGGATGACCACCAACTCCCTCCAGCTGAACCAATCAAAGACAGAGCTTCTTATCTTACACCCAAATCATAAGCCCGCAACCAAAACCTCCTGGTCTCCACCAACCGTCTTTGGGCAGACTATCTCCCCAAAGACCAAAGCGAAGAGTCTCGGGGTTATTTTAGACGCACAAATGTCAATGGATGCGCAAATAGGATCTGTAGTCAGTGGATCTCACCATCTGCTGCGCATGCTTCGCAGACTCATCCCTTTTATCCCAAAGAATGACAAAGCAGTGGTAGTTGGAACAATCATTAATTCACGACTGGACTACGCAAACTCGCTTTACATAGGATTACCACAATATCAACTTGCGCGATTACAACTGATCCAAAACACGGCGGCAAGGCTGATAACAGGAAAAAAACCCTGGGAATCCATTTCTCCTTCACCGAGGAGCTTACATTGGCTAACCGTAAAAAAATCGGATCACGTTCAAGACCCTTTGCCTCACCCACAAATGCGTCCATAGAGAAGCTCCGCAATACCTAATGGAGAAAATAAATCATTACACACCAAACCGCAGTCTTCCATCCGCCAACAAAAACCTCCTCCTCGTGCCCAAAGCCCGGTATAAATCCAAGGGGGATCGGAGATTCGCTGTCCAAGGGACTCGGTCGGCTATGGAATGCTCTACCAATCAACATCCGCCTGGAAGAAAATCACCTGGCTTTTAGGAAAAAACTCAAGACCTTCCTCTTTTAGCAGATGATCAAAGCTCGCCACAGCGCCTAGAGGCGATTCAGTTTGCATTGTGCGCTATGCAAGTATTTCATTCATTCATTCATTCATTCAAGCAAGGACGAGCCGGAAGTGGTCGGTGTTGTAAACTTGCGTTCGGAATGGAGAATTAACATTCATGAATCGGCAAATTATGAATAGGCAAAACGCAGCACACAATTCTCTTCTTCTTTATGGGATAATAATGAAGCTGCCTTGCTGGTGATACTGATGGAGTTTTGCCAAATGTATTTGAAAATTCTTTTTTTTTTTCTAGTGATATCAAGAATAATATTATTCTGCTTGTATTTTTTATTTTTTTGGCCAAGTTACCACAACACCATTATCCCGTAGTTTTTAAGATCAAAGATACAACTATGTCGGTGTCCCTTGTTAATTTTACATTGTCATTTTTTTTATGTAACTGCCGACTCACAAACTGTCATTGGAAGTAAAACACATAGCCAAGTATTATTCTACACAATTGTTTTTATTGTGCATTAAAAAAAGAAAACAAATAAAATTAGATATGATATCTGCCAATAGAAATTAACCAAAAAGTGCATTCTATGCATCCAGAAATATAGGAAATTCATAGTTTCATAGTTAGTTAGGTTGAATAAAGACACCAGTCCATCCAGTTCAACCTGAGCAAGTGTCTACCCCTATGCCTGTACATTGCACACTCACATTGGTCCCTACCCTCAAGGAGCCACCATCTAAGGTCCCCATTCATATACTAGGGCCAATTTTAGACAGAAGCCAATTAACCTACCTGCATGTCTTTGGAGTGTGGGAGGAAACCGGAGTACCCAGAGGAAACCCACACAGGCACAGGGAGAACATGCAAACTCCAGGCAGGTAGTGTCATGGTATGGGATTTGAACCAGCGACCCTTTTTTACTGCTAGGTGAGAGTGCTAACCACTACACCACTGTGCCGCCCAAATAAACCAAATCAAATCATTATTATTCAACCAAAAAAATAAATAAAAGCCTCATGCATGTGTCCTGCTTCTTAATATAGGGGGTCAACAATGCCAAGAGTTGGGGAAAGCAGGGGGTCCGTCATCCGGAGATAATTCCAAAAATCATCCGGATTATTCTCTTGGAGCTCCCACAGCAAAGGCATACAACATAATTGGTCACCATTAATAAAGCAACCAAATTTTGGTTTAAGAACTCCTCCAACCTCCTGTTCCTGGACTGGACTTGGGTCAAAGCAATAACTCCGAGGCCAATAATAAAAAACACGTTATCTCCTCCGATTCCGCAACATGTCCGGTTGATGAACGGCCATTCAGAAACAAATTGATATGCGCAAAATGAAAAGCGCGAACTGAAAAACACAAAAAGAAAAGCGTGAATCAACACTCACCAAACTTCTACTAACACGAAATTAGCAGAAGAAGCCCAAAGGGTGGTGCCTGACAATTGAACTTCCCCTTTATCAGCTTGTAGTACGTTACTATGTTTGTGTTTGTTGGCCGACAAATATGTACCGTTAGTGTGCAAGATAAGTTCCCACCACATGCCCTTCGGAACAAAAGCCTGATGCTCTGTCGGCCAACAGATCGGATCGTGTGTACGAGGCTTTGGTTTCAGTTTACATTAAAAAAAAAAATCACGAGACCAAGAAATTTCTATATTTTGACAAGATGCTTTAACCACTTCAGTTTCAGAAGGTTTTACCCCCCTTCCTGATCAGACAGTATTTGGAATTACAGCACTTTGTTACTGACAATTGCGCGGTTGTGCGACGCTGTACCCAAATAAAATGCATGCCTATTTTTCCCCCACAAATAGAGCTTTGTTTTGGTGGCATTTGGTCACCTCTGCGGTTTTTATGTTTTGCGCTATAAACGAAAAAAGAGCGACAATTTTGAAAAAAAAACAAACAATATATTTTACTTTCTGCTATAAAACATATCCAATAAAAAAAATGCAATAAATCAATTTCTTCATCAGTTTAGGCCAATATGTATTCTGCTACATGTTTTTGGTAAAAATAAAAATCCCAATAAGCGTATATTGATTGGTTTGCACAAGTTATCATGTCTACAAAATAGGGGATAGATTTATGGAACTTTTTTTTAATTATTGTTTTTAATAGTGATGGCGGTGATCAGCTATATTTTTAGCAGGACTGTGATATTGCGGCGGACAGATTGGAAACCTAACTGACACTTTTCACATTTTTTTGGGGAACCAGTGACATTATTACAGTGATCAATGCTAAAAAATATGCACTGTCACTGTACTACCCTGTTTCCCCTAAAATTAGGCCGCGTACACACGCGCGGACTGTTTGCCCAACCTTGTTCGTCAAACAGTTTCGGCAAACAGTCCGCTCAAAATTTGCATGAGCGGACTTGCCCACACACGAGCGGACTGTTTCAGCGAACTGTTTGCCAAACAGTTCGCTCAACTTTTGAAATGAACGGACTCGCCCACGTAAGGAGGAGGCAAATCCGCCCATTTCGAGCGCGTGTACAGGTAGGCGGGGCCCGCGAAGGAGACGTCGCGGGCTCCGCCGCCTGGAATGGGCTTAAAGGGGAACCCCAACGCCGAAAAAAATCGGCGTGGGGGTTCCCCCAAAGTCCACACCAGACCCTTGTCCGAGCACGCTACCCGGCCGGCCAGGAAAGGGGGGCGAGCGAGCGCGCCCCCCCTCCTGAGCCGTACCAGGCCGCGTGCCCTCAACATGGGGGGTGCCTTGGGGAAGGGGGGGCCGCGCGGCCCCCCCCACCCCAAAGCACCTTGTCCCCATGTTGATGAGGACAAGGGCCTCTTCCCGACAACCCTGGCCGTTGGTTGTCGGGGTCTGCGGGCGGGGGGCTTATCGGAATCCGGGAGCCCCCTTTAAGAAGGGGGCCCCCGGATACCGGCCCCCCACCCTATGTGAATGAGTATGGGGTACAATGTACCCCTACCCATTCACCTGTGAAATAAAGTACAAAAAAAAACACAACACAGGGAAAAAATATTTTATTGCACAGCTCCGGGGGTCTTCCGTCTTTGGGGGTCTTCTCGCCGGACTCCTCCGCTATCTGTGTGTAGCTCTTTTGCTAGCGGAGGAGTCCGGCTTTCTTCCTCCCCGCCGCCGGCCTCTTCTCCCGACTTCGGGGGTCTTGTCCCCCTCTTCGGTTCTTCTGCCGGGCCACCGCGCCTTCTTGTAGCTCTTTTACAGGCGGTGGCCCGGTCTTCTGTCGCCGCTGCCTTCCGCTCTTCTGTCGCCGCCTTCGGTTCTTCTGCCGGGCCACCGCGCCTTCTTGTAGCTCTTTTACAGGCGGTGGCCCGGTCTTCTGTCGCCACTGTCGTCACCGCCGCCGCCGCCGCCTTCCGTTCTTGTTCTTCTTCTTGTTCTTCTTCTTCTTCTCCTGGAGATGTTGACTCGACGAGCTCTCCGGCCGGAATGCCAGAGCCGCGCTGTGCGGTCACTTATATAGTGACAATGGGGCGGTGTCACATGGTATATGTCACATGGGTTGGTCACATGGGTTGATGTCACATGGGGACTATGACATCGTAAGGGGGCGGGGTCACCATGTGACCAACCCATGTGACATATACCATGTGACACCGCCCCATTGTCACTATATAAGTGGCAGCGGAGCATGTCCCTGGCATTCCGGCCGGAGAGCTCGTCGAGTCAACATCTCCAGGAGAAGAAGAAGAAGAACAAGAAGAAGAACAAGAACGGAAGGCGGCGGCGGCGGCGGCGACGACAGCGGCGACAGAAGACCGGGCCACCGCCTGTAAAAGAGCTACAAGAAGGCGCGGTGGCCCGGCAGAAGAACCGAAGGCGGCGACAGAAGAACGGAAGGCAGCGGCGACAGAAGACCGGGCCACCGCCTGCAAAAGAGCTACAAGAAGGAGCGGTGGCCCGGCAGAAGAACCGAAGAGGGGGACAAGACCCCCGAAGTCGGGAGAAGAGGCCGGCGGCGGGGAGGAAGAAAGCCGGACTCCTCCGCTAGTAAAAGAGCTACACACAGATAGCGGAGGAGTCCGGCGAGAAGACCCCCGAAGACGGAAGACCCCCGGAGCTGTGCAATAAAATATTTTTTCCCTGTGTTGTGTTTTTTTTTGTACTTTATTTCACAGGTGAATGGGTAGGGGTACATTGTACCCCATACTCATTCACATAGGGTGGGGGGCCGGTATCCGGGGGCCCCCTTCTTAAAGGGGGCTCCCGGATTCCGATAAGCCCCCCGCCCGCAGACCCCGACAACCAACGGCCAGGGTTGTCGGGAAGAGGCCCTTGTCCTCATCAACATGGGGAAAAGGTGCTTTGGGGTGGGGGGGCCGCGCGGCCCCCCCTTCCCCAAGGCACCCCCCATGTTGAGGGCACGCGGCCTGGTACGGCTCAGGAGGGGGGGCGCGCTCGCTCGCCCCCCTTTCCTGGCCGGCCGGGTAGCGTGCTCGGACAAGGGTCTGGTGTGGACTTTGGGGGAACCCCCACGCCGATTTTTTTCGGCGTTGGGGTTCCCCTTTAAGCCCATTCCAGGCGGCGGAGCCCGCGACGTCTCCCTCGCGGGCCCCGCCTACCTGTACACGCGCTCGAAATGGGCGGACTTTCCGAGCGGGAACAGTTTGCTCATTTCGAAAGTAGCCTACACACGGGCGGACTGTTCGCTCAAACACAGTTTCAGCGGACAGTTTTTCGGAATTTCCGAAAGACTTTGTCCGTTCAACTGTCCGCTGAAACTGTCCGCTGAAAGCCCACACACGGGCGGACTGTCCGCCCAAACACTGTTCAGCGGACAAGGTTGGGCGAACAGTCCGCCCGTGTGTACGCGGCCTAAGACCTAGCGTGATTGTCGGTGTTGTCTGCAATATAAGCCCTATCACCCGAATAATGCCCTACTCTGTTTCCTCAAAAATAAGCCCTACCCTGAAAAGAAGACCTACAAGGACTTTAAGGGCTTATTTGGGGGGTAGGGCTTTTATTGCAGCTATCACCGACAATCACACTAGGTCTTATTTTAGGGGAAACAGGGTAATGACACTGGCAGGGATAGATTTATGGGCTTTTTATACTTTTTTAATTGTTTTTACTTGTAACGAAGAGAATCAGAGATTTTTTTATCAGGACTGCGACATTGCGGCAGACAAATCTGACACTTTTTTGGGGACCATTGACATCAATACAGTGATCAGTGCTTAAAAAAAAAAAAATGTACTGTCACTGTATAAATGACACTGGCAGGGAAGGGGTTAACATTAAGAGCGATCAAAGGGTTAAGTGTGCTCCTAGGGAGTGCTTTCTAAAGGCCCGTACACACGGTCGGACTTTTTGACAACAAACATGCAAATTAGCTGTTTTGGAGCAACATCCGACCCGTGTGTACGCTCCATCGGACAAACTTTTTCTGTTTTCATCGGACTTTTGTTGGCTGTGCGAACGGACAAACTTTCTGGCAACAAAAGTCCGATGGAGCAAAGTCCGACCGTGTGTACGCAAAAGCATCGGACTTTTGTACAAGGTACAAACACGCCATGCTCAGAACCAATGCAAAAGATCAGACTACAATACAGAAGTTCACCAAAGGTGGCGCTGGAGTCATTGAACGTCCTCTTTTGAAGCGGCGTCAGTACGTTGTGACGTCATTACGTTCGTGTTTGTTGTCAAAAAGTCAGACCGTGTGTATGCAATACAAACTTGTGGACCACGCCCTTTGTACAAAAGTCCGCTTAACTGTGTGGGGGATGGATTGACTGGAGGAAGAGAGAGATCTGTGTTTCTGATTAGCAGGAACACAAGATCTCTCTCTTCCTCTCTGACAGAACGGTGATCTGCACTGTTTACAGAGCCAGACCGCCATTCTGCCTCTCCTGTGAATGATTGCGGGCGGCCACCAGACCTGCTGATTGGCTCCCACTGTGTCCAATCACAGCGGGAGCGGGGCTCCGGTGGCGCACACACACGCCCTTGAGCAAAGAAGAGATATCACGAACAGGTACGTGATTTTGCGCTTAAGGTCCTCCCTGCCTCAAGCAGATTTTTTTGGTGGTTTGCAGGGTGCAGTGGGCTTTAGCCACTTGCCGACCATAATACATAATATAATATATGTTGCGGTTTGCAAGTGGTTTACCGGGATTATAGGTGAATCTATCAGTCATAACCCCGTTATTTGTTTTTTTTGCAGCCGGCGGCTGGCTTTCCCTTGAGAGCGTTCCAAACAGGCCATGAGCTGGTGGAATGCTTTCAGAAGCAATGGGAGAGGACGTCGTAAATTAGAAAATTTGTAAAGTTGAAAATTTAAAAAAAATCTTAAATCTGAAAATTCGTAAATTAGAAAATTCAAAAGTTTGAAAATTCATCAATTTGAAAATTCGTAAATTCTAAATTAGAACATTCATAAATTATCAAATTAGGAAATTTGAACATTTGAAAATTCGTAAATTCGTAATTTCGTAAATTTGAAAATTCATAAATTTGAAAATGTATAAATCTGAAAATGTGAGAATCCAAATATTTGAAAGAATAACTAACGAACTTATAATAACTAAATATTAAATTATAGGTATTGGAAATTCCTTTCAAATTTGGCTGTTAGGGAGAGTAACGAATTACGAATTTATCCGAAGTTACAAATTATCCGAAATAACGAATGTTACATCGAATGGAACAAATTATTAATAATAAATAACAATAATAATAAAACGTTTTTATTATTATTGTTATTTATTATTATTAATTCGTTCCATTCATTTAGATACAACATTCGTTATTTCGGATAATTCGTAACTTGGGATAAATTCGTATTCGTTACTCTCACTTACAGCCAAATTTGAAAGGAAATTCCAATACCTATAATTTATTAGTAATAGTTATTATTAGTTAGTTATTATCTCAGATTTTAGAATTTTCGGGTTTTCAAAATTTTCAGATTTTCGTTCTCACTTTTGAATTTTCGAAGTTTCGAATTTCCGAAAAATGTCAGATTTTCTCATTTAGAATTTTTAGAATTTTCGAAGTTCAGCCAAATTTGAAAGGAAATTCCAATACCTATAATTTATTAGTAATCGTTATCATTAGTTAGTTATTATCTCAGATTTTAGAATTTTCGGGTTTTCAAAATATTCAGATTTTCGTTCTCACTTTTGAATTTTCAAAGTTTCGAATTTCCGAAAAATGTCAGATTTTCTCATTTAGAATTTTTTGAATTTTCGAAGTTCAGCCAAATTTGAAAGGAAATTCCAATACCTATAATTTATTAGTAATCGTTATTATTAGTTAGTTATTATCTCAGATTTTAGAATTTTCGGGTTTTCAAAATTTTCTGATTTTCGTTCTCACTTTTAAATTTTCGAAGTTTCGAATTACCGAAAAATGTCAGATTTTCTCATTTAGAATTTTTAGAATTTTCGAAGTTCAGCCAAATTTGAAAGGAAATTCCAATACCTATAATTTATTAGTAATCGTTTTTATTAGTTAGTTATTATTTCAGATTTTAGAATTTTCGGGTTTTCAAAATTTTCTGATTTTCGTTCTCGCTTTTGAATTTTCGAAGTTTCGAATTTCCGAAAAATGTCAGATTTTCTAATTTAGAATTTTCTAATTTTCGAAGTTCAGCCAAATTTGAAAGGAAATTCCAATACCTATAATTTATTAGTAATCGTTTTTATTAGTTAGTTATTATTTCAGATTTTAGAATTTTCGGGTTTTCAAAATTTTCAGATTTTCGTTCTCACTTTTGAATTTTCGAAGTTTCGAATTTCCGAAAAATTTCAGATTTTCTAATTTAGAATTTTCTCATTTTCGAAGTTCAGCCAAATTTGAAAGGAAATTCCAATACCTATAATTTATTAGTAATCGTTTTTATTAGTTAGTTATTATTTCAGATTTTAGAATTTTCGGGTTTTCAAAATTTTCAGATTTTCGTTCTCACTTTTGAATTTTCGAAGTTTCGAATTTCCGACAAAAATTTCAGATTTTCTAATTTAGAATTTTCTAATTTTCGAAGTTTCTAATTTACAAACTTTGTTGAACTTCATAAAATTCCTTAAACGGGTTTGTCGTAATTCATAAAAAAAAAAACAATTTCAGAACAAAACAAACTGCATATGTCTACTGACGTCAGTGGGAAAAAAATAATGCCCCATCGTTTGTATCAGTGGAAATAATTGCACCCCATCGTTGGTGTCAGTGGAAGGAATTGTGCCCCATCATTGATGTCATTGGATCCCATTGTTGGTGTCATTGAGAGAAATTGTGTGCCATCATTGGTGTCAGTGGGGCGGGGGGGGAATTATTTTCCATTGTTGGTATCAGTAGATGAAATGGTGCTCCAAGGGCCAGATAAAAGCGAGCAAAGGGGCCCCTGGGCCGCAGTTTGGAGAGCACTGCTCTAGAGCAACTGCACTTTGCAGACTGCACAGTTTTCTTGCCTTCAGCCCCAAAGAGTTCTCTCTTAACCACTTGCTGACCAGCTCCTATGGATATACGGCGGCAATATGGCTCCGTTCCACCAATCGGCGTACGGCACCTCCTTTAGCCTCCACCTCCATAGCGGGGGACCCCATGCGCATGGCAGGCAGGCGCGATTGCCGCCAGCCACCCGCTGTCACAGGCACGAGAGCCAGAACAATCAAAATCCAGGGGAGGAGAGAGATCTGCTGTTCGTAGTAATTGTGAACAGCGATAGGTCTCCTCCCCCAGTTAGTCCCCACCCCACAATTAGACACACCTCCCAAGGAACACAGTTAACCCCTTGATCACCCCTAGTGTTAACCCCTTCCCTGCCAGTGACATTTATACCGTAATCAGTGCATTTTTATAGCACTGATCGCTGTATAAATGTCAAAGGCCCCAAAAATGTGTCCGACCTGTTCGCCGCAATGTCGCAGTCCCACTAAAAAACACAGATTGCTGCCATTACTAGTATAAAAATGCCATTAATCTATCTCCTATTTTGTAGACACAATAACTTTTGCGCAAACCAATCAATATGCATTTATTGCAATTTTGTTTACCAAGAATTGATATCGGCCTAAACTGATGAAGAAATTATATTTATTATAGCAAAAAGTAAAAAAATATTGTTTTTTTTTTTTTCAAAATTGTCAGTCTTTTTTTGTTTATAGCGCAAAAATAAAAAATGCAGAGGTAATTAAATACCACCAAAATAAAGCTCTATTTGTGGGGGGGGGGGGGGGGGGAAGATAGCAATTTTGTTTTTGGATATCATAGCGAAAAAAAATTGGGGGGATTTTTATTACAGCAAAAAGTAAAAAAATACAGGTTTTTTTTTTGGTTTATAGTGCAAGAAATAAAAACGGCTATAACTTTTGCACAAACCAATCAATATACGCTTATTGGGATTTTTTTTTTACCAAAAAAATGTAGCAGAATACATATTGGCCTAAACTGATGAATACTTTTTTATTTTTTTTACATATATTTATATATATAGATATATATATATATATATATATATATATATATATATAGATATATATATAGATATATATATAGATATATATATATATATATATATATATATATATAATATATATATACATATCTATATCTATATATATATCTACATATATATATCTACATATATATATATATATATATATATATATATATATATATATATATATATATATATATATATATTGGATATGTATTATAGCAAGAAGTAAAACATATTGTTTTTTTTCAAAATTGTCGCTATTTTTTTGTTTATAGCGCTAAAAAGAAAAACTGCAGAGGTGATCAAATGCCACCAAAAGAAAGCTCTATTTGTGGGGGGAAAAAAAGGATGTCAATTTTGTTTTTAGATATTTATTATAGCAAAAAAAAAATTTGAGGGATATTTATTATAGCAAAAAGTAAAAAATATTGTAAAAAATATTTTTTTTTTCAAACTTTTTGTTTATTTTTTTGTTTATAGCGCTAAAAAGAAAAAATGCAGAGGTGATCAAATGCCACCAAAAGAAAGCTCTATTTGTGGGGGGAAAAAAATGATGTCAATTTTGTTTTTAGATATTTATTATAGCAAGAAAAAAATTTGGGGGATATTTATTATAGCAAAAAGTAAAAAATATTGTAAAAAATATTTTTTTTTTCCAAACTTTTCGTTTATTTTTTTGTTTATAGCGCTAAAAAGAAAAACTGCAGAGGTGATCAAATGCCACCAAAAGAAAGCTCTATTTGTGGGGGGAAAAAATGATGTCAATTTTATTTTTAGATATTTATTAGAGCAAGAAAAAAATTTGGGGGATATTTATTATAGCAAAAAGTAAAAAATATTGTAAAAAATATTTTTTTTTTCAAACTTTTCATTTATTTCTTTGTTCATAGTGCAAAAAATAAAAACCGCAGAGGAGATCAAATATCACCAAAAGAAAGCTCTATTTGTGGGGGGAAAAAAATGATGTCAATTTTGTTTTTAGATATTTATTATAGCAAGAAAAAAATTTGGGGGATATTTATTATAGCAAAAAGTAAAGAATATTGTAAAAAATATATATTTTTTTTAAACTTTTTGTTTATTTTTTTGTTTATAGTGCAAAAATTAAAAACCGCAGAGGAGATCAAATATCACCAAAAGAAAGCTCTATTTGTGAGGGAAAAAAGGGACATCAATTTCGTTTGGGTACAGCGTCCCACGACCGCGCAATTGTCAGTTAATGCGACGCATCGCCGTATCGCAAAAAATGGCCTGGTCATTAAGGGGGCACATGAAGTGGTCCAACCCCCGGAAAGGATTTGCCCCCTTAATGACCAGGCCATTTTTTGCGATACGGCGATGCGTCGCATTAACTGAAAATTGCGCAGCGGTCGTGCGGCGCTGTACCCAAACAAAACTGACGACCTTTAGCTAGTAGAAGTTTGGCCTCGGTCTCTCTGTGCAGGTTGACCTCTACGCTCCTTGTGAAGCTCTCCAGAATTTAACCCAATGCCGAAAAAAAAAAAAAAAAAAAAAAACCCAACACTGCTTACCTAATAAACTCACTAATCCCGCGTTATGATGATGTATCGTTGGCGCTATAAACGGGTCTGTTGCCAAGTACAGTAGACCGTTTCTTAATAGCGTCGTCAGCCGTACCTCGGAGATCTGTGGTACATTTGCTATGGATTAATGTATTACCTTTTTAGTTCTAAAGTTCTGATTTAAAAATAGAGTTTAAAAAAAAAAAAAAAATAAATAAAAAAAAAAAACCTCGGACCGACCAGCTCCCCCGCGACATGAATTTGGTGGTCTATTTTTTTCCCCCCCCAAGTCCGTAGGAAAAAGCTTTGGCCACATCACGGTATCACCACATAATTTAAAGCTATTCAGCAGAGTTCAGCAAAATGTGCACAAGGAAAAAAAAAAAAAAAAAAAAGAAAGGAGCACAGGGCAATCTGTTTTAATGAAGTGCATTGGAGGAGCCGTATGAGAAATTGTGCACGGCCTTGTTTTAATTACATGTCAAAATAACCGCGCTCCGTATAACCGATCAAGAAAAACAGAAATGATTGTTTATGATTTGTAAAGTGGTCCCATTTAAACGCCCATCAACCAAACCGAAAAAAGAAGGGGGTGGGGGGGGGGGGGGGGGGTTAAAGAGGTTTTTTTTTTTTTTTTTTCAAGAAAAAAAAAAGAAGATTAAGTTAGGTGTGAACAACAGAAAGATCTATATTTCAGCTTGTAATTGGACAGGTTTTCAGTCTGATTCCCCCCGAAATGGTATAAACCGCATAATATTTTTTAAAGCCAAATTGTCCAAGGACATGAACCCTGAACTTTCCTAATTGAATCCAGTTTGGCAGGGAATATTTTTGACCTGTACTAGAATGTGTGTGTGTGCATTTTTTTTTTTTTTTATGTTTCAGGGGAAGGGCACAAAAAATAGGTCCGGATTCATAAAAAATATAAACAAAAAAAAAAGACAATTTTGAAAAAAAAAACTATATTTTTTACTTTTTGCTATAATAAATATCCCCCCAAAATCCCCCCAACTGATGAATACATTATTTTTTTTTTACATATATATATATATATTAAAATAAAAAAAAATAAAACAATGTATTCATCAGTTTAGGCCGATATGCATTCTGTAACAAATTTTTGGTAAATCTTTTGCACAAAAATGACAGCATCTACAAAGACAAAAAAAAAAGAAAATTTTGAAAAAAAAAAAAATTTTTTTTTTTACTTTTTGCTATAATAAATATAAAAAAACTAAATTTATGTCCTTTTTTTTACAACAAATAGAGCTTTCTTTTGGTAGTATTTGATCACCTCTGTGGTTTTTATTTTTTGCATTATAAACAAAAAAATATCGACAATTTTGAAAAAAGAACAATATTTTTTACTTTTTGCTATAATAAATATCCCCCCCCCCCCCCCCCCAATTTTTTTTTTGCTATAAGAAATATCCAAAAACAAAATTGATGTCCTTTTTTTCCCACAAATAGAGCTTTCTTTTGGTGGTATTTTATCATCTCTGCGTTTTTTATTCTTTGCATTATAAACAAAAAAGAGCGACAATTTTGAAAAAGAACAACATTTTTTACTTTTCGCTATAAGGCCTCTATCACACTGACGTCCCGTTCAGGCCCGCCTGTCAGTTTTTCAGGCGGACCTGAACGGGTGCTCCATAGAGCTCTATGGAGCGTCGGATGTCAGCGGTGACATGTCCGCTGACATCCGACCCGCTCCCATCCGAAAAAGTGTGACGGAGGAAAAAGCTATTTTTCCATCCGTCTGCGGATCGGATCGGGTGACGACGGGCACTGCGGTCCGTCGTCATCCGATCTCCCATAGGGGAGAGCGGCGCTGTGACAGGTCCGTCCCTGCGCAGTGTGCAGAGACGGACCTGTCATCTCCCTGCTCAGCGGAGATCGGCGGAGTGATCCCCACTGAGCAAACGGATATCCACGGGGCGGATCAGAACTGATCCGCCCCGTGTGAAAGGACCCTAATAAATAATATAATAAACTATTACTCCCAATGATACCAACAATGGGGCACTATTCCTCCCACTGACACCAATGATGGGGCACTATTCCTCCCACTGACACCAGTGATGGGACACTATTCCCCCACTGACACCAATGATGGGGCACTATTCCTCCCACTGACACCAATGATGGGGCACTATTCCTCCCACTGACACCAGTGATGGGACACTATTCCCCCCACTGACACCAATGATGGGGCACTATTCCTCCTACTGACACCAATGATGGGGCACTATTCCTCCCACTGACACCAGTGATGGGACACTATTCCCCCACTGACACCAATGATGGGGCACTATTCCCCCACTGACACCAATGATGGGGCACTATTCCCCCCACTGACACCAATGATGGGGCACTATTCATCCCACTGACACCAATGATGGGGCACTATTCCTCCCACTGACACCAATGATGGGGCACTATTCCTCCCACTGACACCAATGATGGGGCACTATTCCTCCCACTGACACCAATGATGGGGCACTAATTCCTCCCACTGACACCAATGATGGGACACTATTCCTCCCACTCACACCAATGATGGGACACTATTCCTCCCACTGATACCAATGATGGGGCACTTTTCCTTCCACTGACACCAATGATGGGGCACTATTCCTCCCACTGACACCAATGATGGGGCACTATTCCTCCCACTGACACCAATGATGGGGCACTATTCATCCACTGACACCAATGATAGGTGTCAGTATGAGGAATAATATAGTGTGTGTGTAAATATATATAATATACTCAGTATTTATTACGTAGGCAATATTCAGGATGGTCCCTTGCCCATCAAGGAGGAAGAGAAGACCAAGGACCCATGACATCAGAGACCTGACAAGAGCACCCTAAGAAAAAAAGTTATTTTTTTGTTTCATTGCAAGGTGGGCCTCAGAGGTTGGAGGTCCGTGGCAGAGGTGTCTTTTTCTTCTTTTTTTTTTTTTAACCCTTTCCCGCCAAGCGTACGCAGATGTGCGTACTCGGCTTCCGGGGGTATACCGGGATGATGCCCCCGCACCTGCAGGCATCATCCCGGTACCGTTTTGTTCAGCAGGCGATTGGCTTTCCAGCCATAACAACCGATGCGGCTAAAAGCCGCTCGGCTGTTATGCTGGAGGAGTGGGAGAGGACGTCCCCCCCTCCCGCCGCCTCCCGCCGCTGTTACTGGTGCTCCCGCTCGATCGGGAGCACCGATTCGTGATCCGATGCCTCCGGCTGCTGGGGAGGAACTGGAACAGTTCGGCGTCATTCCAGTCTCCTCATAGTAAACATGGAAGCGACGTCATGACGTCACTTCCCCTTTACTCGGCTGCCAATGGCGCCGGTTTTAAAAAAATATCCGGTATTCAGAATCGCCGTTTTCGGCGATCTGAATACATTGAAGTGTAAAGGAGGGGTGGGGGGTCTTTTAGACCTCCGATCCCTCCATAAAGAGGACCTGTCACCACCTATTACTGTCACAAGGGATGTTTACATTCCTTGTGACAGCAATAAAAGTGATCAAATTTTTATTTTATTTTAAACAATTTAGTCATTTTAAAATAAATTAAAAAAATAAAAAAATAATTTTTTTTTTTTAAAGCGCCCGCCGTCCCCGCGAGCTCGCGAAGCAAATAAAATGCATACGGAAGTCGCGCCCGCGTATGTAAACGGTGTTCAAATCACACATGTGAGGTATCGCCGCGATCGTCAGAGCGAGAGCAATAATTCTAGCACTAGACCTCCTCTGTAACGCTAACCTGGTAACTGTAAAAAATGTTTAAAGCGTCGCCTATTGAGATTTTTAGGTACCGTACTTTGTCGTCATTCCACGAGTGCGTGCAATTATAAAGTGTGACATGTTTGGTATCTATTTACTCGGCGTAACATTATCTTTCACATTATGCAAAAAAATTGGGCTAATTTTACTGTTTTTTTTTTTTTTTTAATTCATGAAAGTGTCCCTTTTCCCAAAAAGTTGCATTTAAAACACCGCTGCGCAAATACCGCGTGACATAAAATAATACAACAATCGCCGTTTTATTCTCTAGAGTCTCTGTTAAAAAAATATATATATAATGTTTGGGGGGTTCCAAGTAATTTTCTAGTAGAAAATATGGATTTTAACTTGTAAACACCAAATTCCAAAAATAGGCTTAGTCATGAAAGGGTTAATACAAAAACAAAAAAAACAACACACATATGTTAGAAAAAATTTTTTTTTACATTATACAATACAGCATGAATACAGGGTAGATTGCAGATCAACATCTTGTGCCCATAGGTCAAATAAAGTACATCAATTTATATATAAACCAAAGTCTAAACCCGCAACCAATAAGGTTAAAATTTCAAAAATTTCTAGGTACCCTCCATCCATACAAAATGTACCATACAGGACCATATCTAACAGATGGTGGGAAAAAGAAAACAAAACTAACAAAAAATAACAAGGTAGTAACAACTAACTACCCTGTTTCCCCTAAAATAAGACCTAGTGTGATTGTCGGTGATAGCTGCAATAAAAGCCCTACCCCTCAAATAAGCCCTAGTTAAAGTCCTTGTAGGTCTTCTTTTCAGGGTAGGGCTTATTTTTGAGGAAACAGAGTAGGGCTTATTTGGGTGGTAGGGCTTATATTGCAGCCAACACCGACAATCACGCTAGGTCTTATTTTAGGGGAAACAGGGTATGATCACAATGGGGACACAACTAGCAACCATCATTCGGAGAATAACCATTCCCGATAGAACATGGGTGAAGGAGGGTGAGCGCATCCAAATCCATATCTAACATGAAAGACAACAAAAACAAACATGATGGGGCGAGGTTGTAAATCAGGGGTCTCAAACTGGTGGCTCTCCAGATGTTGCGGAACTACAAGTCCCATCATGCCTCTACCTATGGGAGTCATGCTTGTAAATGTCAGCATTGCAATGCCTCATGGGACTTTGGAGCTCTGCAATGGCTGGAGGGTCACCGGTTTGAAACCCTTTGCTGTAAAGAATCAAGATTACCATATCAGAACCTAATACTATATAGAGCAGTGATGGTGAACCTTGGCACCCCAGATGTTTTGGAACTACATTTCCCATGATGCTCCACTACATTGGAGAGTGCCAGAGCATCATGGGAAATGTAGTTGACAAGGTTCGCCATCACTGATATAGAGGCTAAAAATTCCGATGGCGATTGAAGTGTGGACATAGACGGGACCATTACGAAAGCCTGTAGGAAACTAGTTAAGCATCTGGGATCTCATTCGAGTAATCCATTCACCCTGACCAAATATCTCCAAAGCGGTCAAGATGGTTCTCAACATTATGAACCCAACATTCCCCCTACATAATATGGTCTACTCGCTTCCAGTGGGCCAATGTTGGGCAAGTGCCCTGCCCCCAATACCTTGGAATCAAGCACTTAGCAGCATCCAACAAATAAGGGGCAGAGGTATCTTTAACCACTTGAGACCCGCGCTGTAGCCGAATGACGGCTACAGCGCGGATCTCCTTTGCCGGGACTACGTCTATTGACGTCGTCCCGTGCACGAGCGGCCTGCGCGCCCCCTGAGGGGCGCGCGTGGCGCGCGTGGCGCGCGTGGCGCGCTCTGTGATCGGCGAGTCCATGAGACTCGTCTGATCACCGATCCGTGCAAGGGATCGATCCCGACCCCTTATCACGTGATCAGCTGTCAGCCAATGACAGCTGATCATGTGATAGAACGGAGCCGGTATATGGCTATTATTCCTCCTCGTGCTGTCAGCGCGAGGAGAAAAAAAAAAAGCCGATCACCGGCGGCCGTGATCGGGACATCAGTCCCGATCACGGCCAGCCCTGCCAGTGCCCACCTGCCCCCTGACAGTGCCCACCTGCCCCCTCATAACTATACATAATTAAAAAATAAGTGCCCCCCGTCAGTGCCAGCCAGCAGTGCCCACAGTGCCACCCAGCAGTGCCCACAGTTCCACCCAGCAGTGCCCACAATCTGCCTCAACAAAGGTGCTGCACCCCAGTGCCACATATCCGTGCCCATCAGTGTCATCTACCAGTGCCCAGCAGTGCCGCCCATCAGTGCCACCTATCAGAGCCACCTATCAGTGCCACCTATCAGTGCCCATCAGTCCCATCTATCAGTGGTACCTATCAGTGCCCATCCGTGCCACCCATCCATGCCACCCATCTGTGCTACCCATCCGTGCCATCTTATCTGTGCCCATCTTTGTCCATCAGTGCCGCCTTATCTGTGCCCATCGGTGCCGCCTTATCTGTGCCTATTAGTGCCGCCTTAACTATGCCTATCAGTGCCCACCAGTGCAGCCTATCAGTGCCCACCAATGCAGCCCATCAGTGCCCACCAGTGCAGTCTATCAGTGCCGCCTCATCAGCGCACTTCAATGAAGGAGAAAAATGAAAAAAAAAGACCTGCGGGAGCGTGCCTGCGGGTCCCGTATACTCGGTGTTCGCTGGTGGCCTGTGATAGTGAGATGGAGAGGCAGAACAGGGAGATGCCTGTGTAAAGAAGGCATTTCCCCGTTCTGCCTAGCAACATGACAGGGATCTACTGCTCTCTGTTTTCAGGAGCAGTGATCGCTGTCATGTCAGTGGTAGCCCACCCCCCCCCCCCCCCAAGTTAGAAACACCTCCCAGGGAACACACTTAACCTCTTGATTCCCCCCTAATGTTTAACCCCTTCCCTGCCAGTGTCATTTATACAGTAATCAGTGGCTATTTATATCGCTGTGGGACAATGGTCCCAAAATAGTTTCAAAAGTGTCCAATGTGTCCGCCATAATGTCGCAGATCACCGCCATTACTAATAAAAAAAAAAAATCATAATAAAAAGGCCATAAATCTATCCCCTATTTTGTAGATGCTATAACTTTTTGCACAAACCAATCAATAATAACGCCTTTTGCGATTCTTTTGCCAAAAATATGTAGAATACGTATCGGCCTAAACTGAGGAAAAATGATTTTTTTTCTATGTTTTGGAGAGATATTTATTATAGTAAAAAATATTGCTTTTTTTTTCAAAATTGACGCTCTTTTTTGTTTATCCCTTTCCCGCCGAGCGTACGCAGATCTGAGTACTCGGCTTCCGGGGGGTATACCGGGATGATGCCCGCACCTGCAGGCATCATCCCGGTACCGTTTTTTTCAGCAGGCGATTGGCTATCCAGGCATAACAACTGATGTGGCTAAAAGCCGCTCAGCTGTAATGCCGGTGGAGCGGGAGGGGACGCCCCCCCCTCCCGCCGCCTCCCGCCGCTGTTACCGGTGCTCCCGCTTGATCGGGAGCACCGATTCAAGTTGCGCTGCCTCCGGCTGCTGGGGAAGAACTGGAACGAAGCCGTAATCTGCGTCATTCCAGTCTCCTCATCGTTTAAAAAAAATATCCGGTATTTAGAATCGCCGTTTTCGGCGATCTGAATACATTGAAGTGTAAAGGAGGGGTGGGGGGTCTTTTAGACCCCCGATCCCTCCATAAAGAGGACCTGTCACCACCTATTACTGTCACAAGGGATGTTTACATTCCTTGTGACAGCAATAAAAGTGATCAAATTTTTTTTTTTTTTACTATTTAGTCATTTTTAAATAAATAAAATAAATAAAAAAATAAAAAATAAATTTTTTAAAGCGCTTGCCGTCGCCGCGAGCTCGCGAGGCAAAGAAAACGCATACAGGAGTCGCGCCCGCGTATGTAAATGGTGTTCAAATCACACATGTGAGGTATCGCCGCGATCGTCAGAGCGAGAGCAATAATTCTAGCACTAGACCTCCTCTGTAACGCTAGCCTGGTAACCGTAAAAAAAATTGAAAGCGTCGCCTATTGAGATTTTTAGGTACCGTACTTTGTCATCAATCCACAAGTGCGCGCAATTATAAAGCGTGACATGTTTGGTATCTATTTGCTCGGCGTAACATTATCTTTCACATTACGCAAAAAAATTGGGCTAATTTTACTGTTTTGTTTTTTTATTCATGAAAGTGTCCCTTTTCCCAAAAAGTTGCGTTTAAAACACCGCTGCGCAAATACCGTGTGACATAAAATATTGCAACAATCGCCGTTTTATTCTCTAGAGTCTCTGCTAAAAAAATATATATAATGTTTGGGGGTTCCAAGTCATTTTCTAGCAAAAAATATGGATTTTAACTTGTAAACACCAAATTCCAAAAATAGGCTTAGTCATGAAAGGGTTATAGCACAAAAAATAAAAAAGGCACAGGCGATCAAATACCACCAAAGGAAAGCTCTACTAGTGGGCAAAAAAAGGACGTCAAATTTGTTTGTGTACAGCGTCGGCGCGACCGCGCAATTATCAGTTGAAGAGACGCAGTGCCGAATCGCAAAAAACGCTCTGGTCAGGAAGGGGGTAAAATCTTCTGGGGCTTAAGTGGTTAAAATGTTGTCCTCATTCATCTGATCCAAGGTTGGAAGTCAGTGACACTCTTCTTTTTTTTTTTTTTTGCTACCTTTTTTAAGTTCTCGGCTTCCTTGTCTTTTCTAGTGTAGAGAGGTCTATAAAGATTTGTTGGTGTTATTAGGCCATCTATACTCAATCTATATAAAAAGTTATGAATTAAAAAAGATGGAGCAGACCCAATGGACCAATTGTTTATTTTTCTGCTTTCCATTTTCTATGTTTCTATTGATTCTCCTATCAACACAAAAGAGGTAACATCACCCCGAATGACCCGTCCAAAATTGGCCTTGTCATTTGTAGTCAGTGGGAGTAGAAAAATGACACAGCATCTGTGGTCAGTAGGGGGAAGAATAGTGTCTCATCATTGGTATAAAATAGCAGAAATGGTGCCATTATAACATTGCCATTATATATATATATATATATATATATATATATATATATACATACACTATATTACCAAAAGTATTGGGACACCTGCCTTTACACACACATGAACTTTAACCACTTCCCGACCAGCGCACGACGATGTACGTCGACAGAATGGCACGGGCAGGCATATTGGCGTACAGGTACGTCCAATATTCAATGCCGCCCTGCCATCGGGAGCGCGCCGCCGGCGGCGCGCTCCCGCACTGGTTGGGACCCCCGTGAGTCCGGTCGCGGGACCCGCGGACTCGATCGCCGCGGGCATCCCCGCGATCGTCTCACGGAGCGGCCGAATGGAGGAAATGCCGTGTAAACGACTTTTTTCCGTTCTGCCTAGCAACTAGTGACGCTGATCTCTGCTCCATGTGATTGGAGCAGAGATCAGTGTACACTAAATGAAAGCCCAACCCCCCCCCACAGTTAGTAACACACCCCTAGGAACACTTAACCCCTACACTGCCACCCACTGGTTAACCCTTTCACTGCCAGTGTCATTTACACAGGAATCAGTGCATTTATATAGCAGTGATTGCTGTATAAATGACAATGGTCCCAAAAATGTGTCAAAAATGTCCGATGGGTCCCCCACAATGTCGCAGTCACAATAAAAATCGCAGATCGCCGCCATTACTAGTAAAAAAAAATAATAATAAAAAATTATTAATAAAAATGCTATAAAACTATCCCTATTTTGTAAACGCTATAACTTTTGCGCAAACCAATCAATAATCGCTTATTGCGATTTTTTTTACCAAAAATATGTAGAAGAATACGTATCGGCCTAAACTGAGGGAAAAAAATGTTTTTTTTATATATTTTTGGGGGATATTTATTATAACAAAAAGTAAAAAATAATGCGTTTTTTTCAAAATTGTCGCTCTATTTTTGTTTATAGCGCAAAAAATAAAAACCGCAGGGGTGATCAAATACCACCAAAAGAAAGCTCTATTTGTGGGAAAAAAAGGATGTCAATTTTGTTTGGGAGCCACGTCGCACAACCGCGCAATTGTCAGTTAAAGCGACGCAGTGCCGAATCGCAAAAAGTGGTCTGGTCTTTGACCAGCAAATTGGTCCGGTCTGAAAGTGGTTAAAGCGGGAGTCCGCGTTTTTTTTTTTTTTTAAAAGCCAGCAGCTACAAATACTGCAGCTGCTGACTTTTAAAATAGTGACACTTACCTGTCCAGCGCGCCCGCGATGTCAGCACCCGAAGCCGATCTCTCGATCGTTTCTCGGGTGCTGCCGCCGCCATCTTGGGTATGGGAATCAGGAAATGGAACCTTTCGGCTTCATTTCCCGGTTCCCTACTGCGCATGCGCGAGCCGCGCTGCACAATAAGGACGGTCCCCGCTGCCTCTGAGATCTGTGTGTTTTCCCAGCAGGCAGTGGGGCACTTGCGGAAAGGGGCGGGCACTTGCGGAAAGGGGCGTAATATACGCCCCTTTCTGCAGAGAGCTATCCCGGAAGTGGGTGCAGAATACCTGTACTGTACAGGTATCTGCACCCCCCTCCCCCCTGAAAGGTGCCAATTGTGGCGCCGGAGGGGGGGAGGGTTCCGATGAGCGGAAGGTCCACTTTAGGGTGCACCTCCGCTTTAATGGCATCCCAGTCTTAGCCCATGTACACACGGTCGGAGATTTTGCCAACCAAATCCGTCGGATTTTGCCAACCAAATCCGTCGGATTTTGCCCGTCGGATTTTGCCCGTCGGATTTTGCCCGTCGGATTTTGCCCGTCGGATTGTGTCCGAAACTGTTGCATACACACGGTCGGGCCAAGTTGGCGAAAAATCCAATGTTTCAGAACGTGATGACGTAATTTCATTACGATGGTACTACATTCAGGCTAGTAGCCAATAGCTTTGATGTAGGAATTTGATCTGAGCATGCGTGGCACTTGGTCCGATGAAAATGCTCTACACATGATCGGATTAGGTCCGTCCGGCCCAGTTGGTCGGGAAATATTTCCAACATGTTGGAAAATTGGGTCGGACGGAGATTCGGACGGAATCAGTCCGATGCATACCACACACAGTCGGATTATCTGACGACACGGTCCGATAAGACTCATTCCGACGGATTCTCCGACCGTGTGTACAAGGGCTTAGTCCGTAGGGTTCAATATTGAGTTGGCCCACCCTGTTGCAGCTATAACAGCTTCAACTCTTCTGGGAAGGCCGTCCACAAGGTTTAGGAGTGTGTCTATTGGAATGTTTGACCATTCTTCCAGAAGCGCATTTGTGAGGTCAGACACTGATGTTGGACAAGAAGGCCTGACTTTCAGTCTCTAGTTGAATTCATCTCAAAGGTGTTCTTTCGGGTTGTGGTCAGGACTCTGTTGCAGGCCAGTCAAGTTCCTCCACCCCAAACTCGCTCATCCATGTCTTTATGGACCTTGCTTTGTGCACTGGTGCGCAGTCATGTTAGAACAGGAAGGGGTCATCCGCAAACTTTTCCCACAAAGGAAATTTTCCAAAATGTCTTGGTATGCTGACGCCTTAAGAGTTCTCTTCACTGGAAGTAAGGGGCCAAGCCCAACCCCTGAAAAAACCACCCCGCACCATAATCCTCCCCTCCACCAAATGATTTGGACCAGTGCACAAAGCAAGGTCCAAAAAAATGTCGATGAGCGAGTTTGGGGTGGAGGAACTTGACTGGCCTGAACAAAGTAAGGTCCATTTCATTTGGCATAGGGACAATTTCATGCTCCCAACTTTGTGGGAACAGTTTGGGGATGGCCCCTTCCTGTTCCAACGTGACTGTGCACCATGCAGAAAGCAAGGCCCATAAAGACACAGATGAGTGAGTTTGAGGAACTTGACTGGCCTGCACAGAATCCTGAGCTCAACCTGATAGAACACCTTTGGGATGAATTAGAGTGGAGACTGCGAGTCAGGCCTTCTTGTCCAACATTAGTGCCTGACCTCACAAATTCTCTTCTGGAAGAACGGTCAAACATTCCCATAGACACCCTCCTAAACCTTGTGGACGGCTTTCCCAGAAGAGCTGAAGCTGTTATAGCGGCAGAGGGTGGGCCAACTCAATATTGAAGCCTTACGGACTAAGACTGGGGTACCATTAAAGTTAGAGATAAGTTAGTAAGATAAGAGCGAGATATTGGCTGGAGAGAGCACAATAATCTGGCAAGCTGGAAGTTCAAAGGCATGTCAAAAATAGGAAATTCATGGGAGGAGCAAAGGGTTCAAGGTGCAAGAAAATAAGGCACAAGGCAGGACTGTCCAATTGATCAGAGAGGGAGCTGTTCAGCATCTCTGGTGACTCAGCAAGAAGAGGCAATGCCAGAGGTCGCAGGTTCAGACCTGGGTCCTGACCTATAGAGTGACATTGCTCACTCCCTATCTGACAGTTGTGCTTCTGTGTTGTCACCTCTCATATGAGTTTTCAGTGGAGACCACTAGTCAATACCCATTAGACAGGCACAGTCCACTGTTGTCATTATCAGGAAACTCAACCTGTGAAGTACCACGCAGCCATTACTGGAGTCAATGTAGACAAGAAGTGGTTACAAAGAGGCTGCAGGAGGTGCAACAAAAGATGCAAAATAAGGTGAAAACTTTTTTTTCATAAAAAACATGGGAAATGTTTATAATACGCAGGGCTTTGGGAAACTACACCGATCAGCCATAGCCTGGTGGCCACTGACAGGTAAACTGAATTACATTGATTATCTGGTTACAGTGGCATCTGAAAATGGGTGGGATATATTAGGCAGCAGGTGAACATGTTTTCCCTGAAGTTGATGTGTTGAAAGCAGAAAAATTGGGCAACACAGTTTGTTGTATATGGGGCTGCGTAACTGCAGAACGGTCAGGGTGCCCATGCTGACCCGTGTCCACAGCCAGAAGCGTGTAAATTTGGCACGTGAGCATCAGAACTGGAGCACAGAGGAATAAAAGAAGGTGGCCTGGTCTGAGGAAGCACGGTTTCTTTTTCATCATATGGATGGCCAGGTGACCTGGTGGTCTTACCTGGGGAAGAGATGGCACCAGGATGCAGTATGGGAAAAAGACAAGCCGGAGGAGGCAATGTTCTGCTAGGAAACCTTGGCTGCTGCCATGTATGTGGTGGTTACTTGACACGTACCATCAACCTAAACATTTATGGTGACCAAGTCCACCCCTTCATGGAAACGGTATTCCCTGATGGCAGTGCCACACTACAAAGAGGGTTCAAGAATGGTTAGAGAAACATGAGTTTGAGGTGTTGACATTCAGCCTTCAGATTCTCCAGATCTCAATCCAAATGGGCATCTTTGGGATGTGCTGGAGAAACAAGTCCAATCCGTGGAGGCCCCACCTCGCATCATAGAGGACTTAAAAGGTCTGCTACTGATGGCTTGGTGCTGGATACCACAGCATACAGGTAAAGGTGTAGGGAAGTCCATGCCTCAATGGGTCAGGGCTGTTTTGGTGGCAAAAGTGGGACCTACTCTAAATGATAGATGTGGTCATAAAGGTATGGCTGATCGGTGTATATGTCATTCAATGATGGTTTAGATTTGCTTTACCTGGGTAAGAGATGGCACCAGGATGCAGTATGGGAAGAAGACAAGCCAGAGGAGGCAATGTTCTGCTAGGAAACCTTGGCTCCTGCCATTTATGTGGCAGTTACTTGACACGTACCACCAACCTAAACATTGCTGATGACCTAGTCCACCCCTTCATGGAAACGATATTCCCTGATGGCAGTGCCCTCTTTCAGCAGGATAATGCCACAATACAAAGAAGGTTCAACAATGGTTGAAGGAGCACGAGTTTGAAGTGTTGACATGGCCTTCAGATTCTCCAGATCTCAATTCAAACGGGCATCTTTGGGATGTGCTGGAGAAACAAGTCCAATCAATGGAGGCCCCACCTTGCATCTCACAGGACTTAAAGGATCTGCTACTGACTGCTTGGTGCCGGATACCACAATGTACAGGTAAAGGTGTAGGTAAGTCCATGTCTCAATGGGTCAGGGCTATTTTGTTGGCAAAAGGGGGACCAACTCTAAATTAGAGGTGTGGTCATAAAGGTATGGCTGATCGGTGTATATGTCATTCAATGATGGTTTAGATTTGCTTTACCTGGGGAAGAGATGGCACCAGGATGCAGTATGGGAAGAAGACAAGCCAGAGGAGGCAATGTTCTGCTAGGAAACCTTGGCTCCTGCCATTTATGTGGTGGTTACTTGACACGTACCACCAACCTAAACATTGCTGGTGACCTAGTCCACCCCTTCATGGAAACTGTATTCCCTGATGGCAGTGCCCTCTTTCAGCAGGATAATGCCACACTACAAAGAGGGTTCAAGAATGGTTGGAGGAACACAAGTTTGAGGTGTTGACATTCAGCCTTCAGATTCTCCAGATCTCAATCCAAATGGGCATCTTTGGGATGTGCTGGAGAAACAAGTCCAATCTGTGAAGGCCCCACCTCGCATCTCACAGGACTTAAAGGATCTGCTACTGACTGCTTGGTGCCGGATACCACAATGTACAGGTAAAGGTGTAGGGAAGTCCATGCCTCAATGGGTCAGGGCTATTTTGGTGGCAAAAGGGGGACCAACTCTAAATTAGAGGTGTGGTCATAAAGGTATGGCTGATCGGTGTATATGTCATTCAATGATGGTTTAGATTTGCTTTACCTGGGGAAGAGATGGCACCAGGATGCAGTATGGGAAGAAGACAAGCCGGAGGAGGCAATGTTCTGCTAGGAAACCTTGGCTGCTGCCATTTATGTGGTGGTTACTTGACACGTACCACCAACCTAAACATTTATGGTGACCAAGTCCACCCCTTCATGGAAACTGTATTCCCTGATGGCAGTGCCCTCTTTCAGCAGGATAATGCCACACTACAAAGAGGGTTCAAGAATGGTTGGAGGAACACAAGTTTGAGGTGTTGACATTCAGGCTTCAGATTCCCCAGATCTCAATCCAAATGGGCATCTTTGGGATGTGCTGGAGAAACAAGTCCAATCTGTGAAGGCCCCACCTCGCATCTCACAGGACTTAAAGGATCTGCTACTGACTGCTTGGTGCCGGATACCACAATGTACAGGTAAAGGTGTAGGGAAGTCCATGCCTCAATGGGTCAGGGCTATTTTGGTGGCAAAAGGGGGACCAACTCTAAATTAGAGGTGTGGTCATAAAGGTATGGCTGATCGGTGTATATGTCATTCAATGATGGTTTAGATTTGCTTTACCTGGGGAAGAGATGGCACCAGGATGCAGTATGGGAAGAAGACAAGCCGGAGGAGGCAATGTTCTGCTAGGAAACCTTGGCTGCTGCCATTTATGTGGTGGTTACTTGACACGTACCACCAACCTAAACATTTATGGTGACCAAGTCCACCCCTTCATGGAAACTGTATTCCCTGATGGCAGTGCCCTCTTTCAGCAGGATAATGCCACACTACAAAGAGGGTTCAAGAATGGTTGGAGGAACACAAGTTTGAGGTGTTGACATTCAGGCTTCAGATTCCCCAGATCTCAATCCAAATGGGCATCTTTGGGATGTTCTGGAGAAACAAGTCCAATCTGTGAAGGCCCCACCTCGCATCTCACAGGACTTAAAGGATCTGCTACTGACTGCTTGGTGCCGAAAACCACAACGTACCTTCAAAGGTGTAGGGAAGTCCATGCCTCAATGGGTCAGGGCTGTTTTGGTGGCAAAAGGGGGAACCTACTCTAAAATAGAGGTATGGTCATAAAGGTATGGCTGATCGGTGTATATGTCTTTCAATGATGGTCTGGATTTGCTTTACCCCTCCCCCACAGACAAAGACTTTCTTTGCACTGATAATTATTTTTATTGCACATGAAAATTAAAAGTTTAAAAAAAAACAAATTTTTAAGCTTTTATTGCACATGAAAATTAAAAGTTTAAAAAAAAACAAATTTTTAAGCTTTCAGGCTCAGATTTGCTTGACTGTTAGCTCTTCAGGCTAAAGCTTGAGTGTTCTTAAGCAGAGCTGTATCAGATGTCAACACTTTATAAAAATAATTGATAGCTCTTATTAAATATGTACCAGAATGACATCCGCTGAATTACAGTGTCTTTTATTTAAATAGGAGTGGTTTTCATTTAATAAATTCTCTCACTTATCATATAAATCAGGGCATTGAAAAAAAAAAAAAAAAAAAAAAAAAACAGAAGGTGAAAAAGTCTTTATGGCCTAAAATCATACAACAATACGGCAAGTTTGGGGCAAACTGAATTGGTAAAGTACCTCAAGATTTACCGGCCTACTAATAGCTATTTAAAGCACATTAAATTACATGAAATATTGTCAGTATTCTATTGTAATTTATGTGATTAAATAGTACTCGCAAAATACCTTTGCTCTAAAAATGATTTATAAAGTGTTTTCCTACTAAAAGCATCCAAAAGGCTCTTGGATGTCAAAGTGAAGCCATTAATCTTTCTATTTGCATTTTACTAAGGAGTATGTGTTGCTAGATTAGTGGATACGTGCAGGCATTCTGAATTTCTATAGGGTATTATTCACTTGACCCTTTTCTTTTTTTTTTTTTCTTTTTTTTTTTTTTTTGCAAAGCGGTTCTGTTCCACTTGGACAAACAGATTAAGTATCCAACGAAAATGTGAATGGAAACACAGATTCTCCTTACCATAATGAGAGTAATAAATATACATTCATTTTTTTTTTTTTTTCATTATCCCTTTATCAAAATATTGAGGGGAAAATTAATAAAACCTAATTTTTTTTTGCCCCATCAACTATTAAGGTAAAACAAAAAAAAATGAGGCCAAAATTTGATGGGATGTACTATTGCAGCAAATGGACTAAACATTTGAGTTAAAAAAAATTAGATTTTGGTAAAATATTTCCATTATGGTAACATGCATTTTGGTATAATTAAGGTGTTGTTTTAATGGTTTTAAGCGGACAAGGGTTTTATTATGGCTCTTGATAGTTACAGAAGTTTTTTTTTTTTTTTTTTAAATACTGGATTATATATATATTTTTTTTTTGTGGGATGGTACTATTTTAATGGGATGGTAATATTGCAGTAAACAGAATGTTATTATTCTGAATAAGTGAAACTGAAAATTTTAATTTCCCAAAAATTTGGTTACAAAATTTGGGAGAATTTTTGTAATGTCAGTAAAGTCTTCTTATGGAATGTTAATGTTAATAAGTGAAAGTTTTCAGTTCTTAACCACTTCAATACCCGGGGGGGCACTTAAACACCTTCCTGCCCAGACCAATTTTGAGCTTTCAGCGCTGTCGCACCTTGAATGACAATTGCGCGGTCATGCTACACTGTACCCAAATTAAATTTTTATCATTTTTTTTCCCACAAATAGAGCTTTCTTTTGGTGGTATTTGATCACCTCTGCGGTTTTTATTTTTTGCGCTACAAATAAAAGAATACCGAAAATTTGGAAAAAAAATATGTTTTTTTTTTGTTTCAGTTTCAAAACTTTGTAAATAAGTACGTTTTCTCCTTCACTGATGGGCACTGATGGGGCTACACTGATGGGCACTGATAAGGCAGCACTGATGGGCACCAATGATGTGGCACCAATGAAGTGGCACTGATGAGGTGGCATTGATGGACACTGATATGTGGCACTGATAGGTGGCACTGATAGGTGGCACTGATGGTCACTGATAGGCGGCACTGATGGGCGATACGGATGGGCACTGATAGGTGGCACAAATTGGCAAGGATGGGCCGCACAGATGGGCATGGATAGGCGGCACAGATGGGCATGGGTGGGCACTGATAGGTGGCACGGATGGGCACTGATAGGCACACAGGTGGGCACTGATAGGCGGCACAGGTGGGCACTGATAGGCGGCACAGGTGGGCACTCATAGGCGGCATTGTATTGTTATACTGTGCTAATGGATGCCAATCAGTGCCAGACAATAATGCATGCCAATCAGTGATGCCCATTGTGGGCACTGATTGGTATCCATTATGGGCACTGATTGGCATCCATTGTGGCACTAAATGGCATCCCTGGTGGTCTAGGGAGTATTACCTTTTGCTGGGCATCCCTGGTGGTCTGGTGGCGTCCCTGGTGGTCCAGTGTGGGCATCCTCGGGGGGGCTGTGCTGATAATCGATCAGCACAGACCCCCCCCTGTCAGAGGAGCAGCCGATCGGCTCTCCTCTACTCGCGTCTGACAGACACGAGTGAGGAAAAGCCGATCACCGGCTCTTCCTATTTACACTGTGATCAGCCATGATTGGACACGGCTGATCACGTGGTAAAGAGTCTCCGTCGGAGACTCTTTACGGAGATCGTAGTTGCCGGGTGTCAGACTGACACCCCGCAACAACGATCGCCGCGATGCGCGCCCCCAGGGGCGCGCAGAGGCTCATAATCCTGATCACGTCATATGACGTCCGATCAGGATTATGCAACCACTTTGCCGCCGTCAATTGCCTATAGGGCGGGCGGCAAGTGGTTAAAATTGTTGGTAAAAATATAGAGATTTCTGTTAAAATGTTGCCACTATGGCGATATGCATTTAGGTAAGGTGGTATTTTTGTGGTTTTAAAGGGTATGGGCTTTACCATGGCTCTTGTGATTGTGTGGCTCATGTCTTATGTCTTCAAGTGTTCTTGAAGAATGTTATTATTGCAATAAGTAAAAACTGAATGTTTTCATTTCCTACAAATGTAGTAAAGCTTCTGGGAGAATTTCTAATTCTAAGTATTAATGTTGGGAGAATTGTTTTAATGTCTTAAAGTGTGTTTATGGAATGCTATAATTCAGAATAAGTGAATCTGAAAGTTTTCAGTTCCTAAAAATTTTGGTAAAAAACAAATTGAGATTTAGGTGAAATCTTGCCATTATATTTACATTCATTTAGATGAAATTATGGTGGTATTTTTGTGGTTTTAAAGGATATGGGCTTTAACATGTCTCTTGTGACTGTGTGGATCATGTCTTATTTCTTCAAGTGTTCTTGAAGAATGTTATTATTGCAATAAGTGAAACAGAAAAATTGTATTTCCTTAAAATTTGGTTAAAATTTTGATGAACTTTTGTAATTCTAAGTATTAATGTTGGGAGAATTTTTGTAATGTCTTAAAGTGTTTTTATAGAATGTTGCTATTCAGAAAAATTGAATCTGAAATTTTTCCTTTCCTAAAAATTAGATTTTGATTAAATATTGCCATTATGGTAACATGCATGGTTTTAAAGGGGCATGGGCTTTATTATGGCTCTTGATAGTTACAGAAGAAGAAGGGAAGCCATCAGACATTTATGGGCCCCTTACAGAGCTTTAGATCTTGCCCCCCCCAGCCTGACCCCCAACATTCCCCAAGGCTTGCCTATGGGCCATCCTACCAAATCCACACACCGGCCACCTCACCTGTACGCACTCAGCCCCCCCAACACCTGTATATTTGTCAGCCCCTTCACACCTGTATATTTGTCAGCCCCACTCCAACACCTGTATATTTGTCAGCCCCACTCCAAACCTGTATATTTGTCAGCTCCCACACCTGTATATATGGCAGCCCTCCTCACACACACCTGTATATATGTCAATGCGCACCCACACCTGTATATATGTCAGCCCCCCCACACACCTGTATATATGTCATTGAGCCCCACACACACCTGTATATATGTCAGCCACCCCTCCACACTCACCTGTATAAATATCAGTGCCCCCACACACACACCTGTATATGTATATCAGCGCCCCCCCACACACACACCTGTATAAATGTCAGTGCCACCCCCACACACATGTATATATGTCAGCCACCCTTCCACACATCTGTATATATTTCAGTGCCCCCCACAAACCTGTATGTATATCAGTGCCCCCCCACACACACCTGTATATATGTCAGCGCCCCCCCCACACACACACCTGTATTTATGTGAGCGTGTCCCACACACACCTGTATTTATGTGAGCGTGTCCCACACACACCTGTATATATGTCAGCGCCTCCCCCCCACACACCTGTATATATGTCATCCACCCTACACACACCTGTATATATGTCAGCCCTACATACACAAATTTGTACACACACAAGCCTCTGGCCTCTCCCTGTACACAATCAGCCCCCCTCCCTTTCACAGCCCCTACTTGTAACTTCGTACCTGGTCCCAGCTTGTTTTTACAAAGCTGAGACGCATAGTACAGGCAGATCACTGTCACACGAGGGGTGCACATGCACATAGTAGCCAGAGGTGGCAGTAAAGAGATCGATTTCTAAAATCAATGACAGGAGAAGTCGAGAACTGCAGAAACTGTGAGATCGTTTCTGTACTGCACAGCATGGATCCCCTTCACCCGCCCTGTCTTCTTCTGGACCGGGTGGGCCCCTCGGGGGCCCCTTACAGTTGTAATGGCTGTACCCCCCTGATGGCAGCCCTGATTATGGCTTTTGATAGTTACAGAAGAACCGTTATTCTGCCAGAAAAAGCCCTTCATTAGCCTCATTATTTTTCCTTTTTTAATGGGATGGTACTATTGCAGTGAATTAAATGTTAATATTCAGAATGAGTGAAACCGAAAGTTTTCAGTTACAAGAAAAATGCTGGTAAAACAAATTAGATTTCGGTGAACTCTTGCCATTATGATACCATGCATTTATGTGAAATGAAGGTGGTATTCTTGTGGTTTTAAAGTTACAGTTTGAAATTCCAAAAACATGATTATAAATAACATAAAAACATCATCAGGCATGATTTGACCATTGACATGTTGATTACAGTGGTAGAATAAATCATATACATATACAACTTTGTACTCAACGCGTTTCGCGAGCTCCGCTCGCTTCCTCAGGAGTTGGTGTATATGCAGGATATCTATAAAATAGTAGGTACCGCATATACTCGAGTATAAGCCGAGATTTTCAGCCCCTTTTTTTAGGCTGAAAGTGCCCCCCTCGGCTTATACTCGAGTCACGGAGATCAGGTAGACAGACAGCGGCCATTCCACTATTCAAAAGCCACGCCTCCCCAGTCATTGTTCCGCCTATCACGGACATCCGCTCATTCTCATACTACAGACGAGGATGAGAGGATGTCCGTGATAGACGGAACACTGACTGCTGGGAAATTGAGTGTTCCGCCTATCACAGACAGGGAGGCGCGGCTTTTGAACAGTGGAATGGCCGCCGTCTGTCACAGACGAGGAGGAGAGGTGCGGCATGGCACACAGAGGCTGCAGATTGGCACAGGTAGGCAGGGATGGACACAGGGATGGACGGGACACAGTGATGGACACGACACAGCGATGGACGGGACACAGTGATGGACGGGACACAGCGATGGATGGGACACAGGGATGGACACAGGGATGGACGGGACACAGGGATGGATGGGACACAGCGATGGACGGGACACAGCGATGGACGGGACACAGCGATGGACGGGACACAGCGATGGACGGGACACAGGGATGGACACAGGGATGGACGGGACACAGGGATGGACACAGGGATGGACAGGACACAGGGATGGACACAGGGATGGACGGGACACAGCGATGGACGGGACACAGCGATGGACGGGACACAGGGATGGACACAGGGATGGACGGGACACAGGGATGGACACAGGGATGGACAGGACACAGGGATGGACACAGGGATGGACGGGACACAGCGATGGACGGGACACAGGGATGGACACAGGGATGGACGGGACACAGGGATGGACACAGGGATGGACGGGATACAGGAATGGACACAGGGATGGACGGGACACAGCGATGGACGGGACACAGGGATGGACGGGACACAGGGATGGACACAGGGATGGACGGGACACAGGGATGGACACAGGGATGGACGGGACACAGCGATGGACGGGACACAGGGATGGACGGGACACAGGGATGGACACAGGGATGGACGGGACACAGGGATGGACACAGGGATGGACGGGACACAGGGATGGACACAGGGATGGACAGGACACAGGGATGGACACAGGGATGTCTCACCCTCGGCTTATACACGAGTCAATAAGTTTTCCCAGTTTTTTTGTGGTAAATTAGGGGCCTCGGCTTATATTCGGATCGACCTATACTCGAGTATATACGGTATCAATAAGACATAACATTGAATGGTAATTATGGTTAGAAGAGAAGCATGTGGCCTCTAAGAGGCACCCCATACTTACATTATGGACAATTGGTCCATAGCACTGATCTACATGGGCAGCAGCGGAAGGCACTCCAAAGGGGAGCTGAAGAGGCATGACCTGCAGCAACCAAGCAGGGGCCTGGCAGAGGGCAGACATGGCGAAAAAGGAGGATGAGAGTGTGGTGTATCCTGAAATGCTCCGTGGGCCAATTATGTCATGGTAGCTGTAATGAAATTATATATGTATCTAAATAGAGTAAAACTTGATGATAGCTTAAGAGTATATTTAGTGTAGTATCACTATGATATAGTGAAATCTATGACATTGTGGGCATGGATGCAAACAGGAAAGAAAAAGAAGTGAATGGAGAAGTGTACAAAGAGCAAAAGTGTGAAAGGAAAATAAATAAATAAGATAAGCAAGTGACTGAAAGAAAGAGAAGAGAGGAATACTATTCCTTGGTGTGCCTCATTGACCATACACAGCATAAAGGCAATATTAGCAAGAAATTGTTTATAAATCTCAGAGTAATCACCGTAGTGGTGGGATAAAAGTATAAAAATGTAGATATCTTTATAATGTCTATATAGTATGATGGTATGGCAAAGGAGCACAAACAAGGATAAGCAAAAAGAAGATACAAAGAGTGAAAGCAACAAAGAAGATAATAGAGAGAGGAAGAAAAGATAGAGAAATGTGTCCTGTTGATTAGTGGTGAGTATAACGATTCACACGGAATATGTGTAAATAGAATTAGATAAAGTGGGGTGACATATTCAATATCTATCGTGTGCTTACCCCTATGTAGGACCTCTCAGATGTGAGAGGACAATCCGAGTGAGGAAAGAAAGGAAAGTTCGCCATGTCCGAGCCCCCCGCCTAAATCCCAGAGTGGGAGCATTGGGCCACACCCCTAACGCCATACTATAGTGGCTACGGTAAGTGCCCGTGCTACGAATGAGCGGGCACCCACCAGCCAACGAGATGACGCACTGCACACCAGAACGTGGGGCCGCCGCGATGCGGAAGTCCCACGTTGGGTGCAGATGTATGGCGCCGATGTAAAGGTGGCCCCGCCCCCTGCAAATGTTTATTCAGAATAAGTGAACATGAAAGTTTTCAGTTCCTACAAATTTTAGTTGGAAAAATTGAGATTTTGGTGAAATCTTTCCATTTTGGTAACACGCATTTATGTGAAATCGGGGGGTTTAACATGGCTCTTGAGACTCTGTGGCTCATGTCTTATGTGTTTTTGAAGAATGTTATTATTACAATAAGTGAAACAGAAAATTGAAATTTCCTAAAAATTTGGTTAAAAAAATTTGGTTAAAAAAATTTGGTTAAAAAAATTTGGGAGAGTTTTTGGAATATCTTAGCCCACGTACACACGGTCGGAGATTTTGCCAACCAAACCCGTCGGATTTTGCCCGTCGGATTTAGTCTGACGGATTGTGTCCGAAACTGTTGCATACACACACGGTCGGGCCAAGTTGGCGAAAAATCCGATCTTTCAGAACGTGATGACGTAATTTCGTTACGACGGGACTACATTCAGGCTAGTAGCCAATAGCTTTGATGTAGGAATTTGATCTGAGCATGCGTGGCACTTGGTCCGATGAAAATGCTCTACACATGATCGGATTAGGTCCGTCCGGCCCAGTTGGTCGGGAAATATTTCCAACATGTTGGAAAATTGGGTCGGACGGAGATTCGGACGGAATCAGTCCGATGCATACCACACACAGTCGGATTATCTGACGACACGGTCCGATAGGACACATTCCGATGGATTCTCCGACCGTCTGTACAAGGGCTTAAAGTGCTTTTATGGAATGTTATTATTATTCAGAATAAGTGAAACTGGAAGTTTTCAATTGCTAAAAATTTGAGTAAAAAAATGAGATTTCGGTGAAATATTGCCATTATGGTTACATGCATTTAGGTATAATTAGAGTGTTTTTTTTTTTGTTTTTTTTTAATGGTTTAAAATAACATGGGCTTTATTATGGCTCTTGATAGTTATTCATAGTTGCAGAAGAATTTTTCAAAAATCCTGGACCTGTTATTCTGATAAGAAAAGGCCCTTCATTAGACTCATTATTTTTCTTTTTTCAATGGGGTGGTACTATTTTAATGGGATGGTACTATTGTGGTACATGGAAAGTTATTATTCAGAATTAGTGAAACTAAAAATTATAATTTTCTAAAAGTTTGGTTAAAAAAAATTGGGGAGAATTTTTGTAATGTCTTTAAGGCTGGGTTCACTATTGCGAATTGGATGCAGGTTTTACCAAAATTTTGGCGAAATCTTGCCATTATGGTAACATGCATTAAGGAATAATTAGGGTGTTTTTTTAAATGGTTTTAAAGGGACATGGGCGCTTTGGTATGGCTCTTGATAGTTACAGAAGATTTTTTTTTCCTAAAATCCTGGACCTGTTATTACGCTAGAAAAGACCCTTCATTGGCCTCATTATTTTTCTTTTTTTAATGGGATGGTACTATTGCAGTAAATAGAATGTTATTATTCAGAATAAGTGAAACTGAAAATTTAAATTTCCTAAAATTTTGGTTAAAATAATTTGGAGAATTTTTGTAAGCTCTTTAAGTGTTCTTCTGGAATGTTACTATTCAGAATAAGTGAAACTAATGCCACGCACGCACGACGACCAGACTTTCTGGCAGACTAGGTTTCCGTCGGACAATCCGATCGTGTGTGGGCTAATCCGATCATTTTTCACTTAAAAAATCAGACGGACCTAGAAATAGAACATGTATACTATAGCTTTTATCATCCAATTTTTATTTTATTTTATTTCACTATATTTATTTTTTCAATTCATTTTATTTATTTACTCTTTTAGATTCTGATCTGTGGCCCATATGTGCATACCTCATACTCTGGCATTGTGGTGTGGCTGTTCGCTTCTCCCGTTGGCCGCTGTTTCCCACTGCCCCTTCTCCATTCCTCCAGGTTCCTTGGAGAGCTATGGCTTAGGGTGAGGGGGATGACGGTTCATTCAGTGCCACCATCCTATTCCCTTTTTGGGTCTGTTGGGTGACTTATCTGAACGTGGCCAAAGGTAATGCATTCACATTCAACACCTGCTCTCTTTTTGAAAGCAATGATTTTTCACTTGAGACTGTGACCGACCAATTTACTCATTTATTTCATCTCTCTATTTAGCGATTTTTTGATGCATCCCACTCCTGATGATTGGCTGAAATCGCCATGAAACGCGTAAAGAGTCCATACTCAGGGATGCCAAGTCAAGTTTGCTACAATCATGAATTTCTTTTATTAATTTATTGTTATATTTATTGTTATATTTATTAGGATAACCATGTTTACCTGCTCTGTATGTCCATTAAATTTTTTAATTGTGATTGCTTGTACCAATTATGTCTATCCATTATATACATTAGGTGAACAAAGTGAGCTGCGCTAAAAACAAAAAATTGTATACCTAAAACCTAATCCAAAACTATATCGATAAACATGAGGAAAAAACAAAAATTTGATTAGTAAATAGTATATGTGAATACTATCATATCATCATATAAGTGAATAAAGTGTATACTAAATCTGAAATGAAGTTAACATAAATAATATAGAAAAACCCCCACAAAAATTTATGTATATTAAAACAAAAATTGTGTGTGCTAAATCTAAACCAATAATAAAATTAGCAAAAATAATATTCAAAAGCAACAAAGAGTTCATATATAATGGAGAAAAAATTGTCCAAAAGTATTGTATTTCGGGAGATAGGCGTTCTGACGTCTCCGCGTTCTACGCCCAACCAGGAAGTGCGGGCGGCACACGAGTCTGGCCGGCTCGTTTTTTATGTGATCGTTTTTCTCTATACACATGTGAGTGTAATTTTTTATATTCTATTCCATTAAACTAAGTGGTTTTACGCTATGCGAGTGCCTTTGATTTTTTATACATGATCCACGATACCCTCGTTTCCTGACTGGAGGCTTCGTATTGGAGATAGAAGCAGCGTGGTGCCTGTGATCTACGATACCTTCGTTTCCCGATTGGAGCCTTCGTATTGGAGATGCAAACGGTGTGGTGCCTGTGACGGTTCATCCAGAAACTTCTGTGCTGTTGCCTTACTGATCTCACTAACACTGGGATCTACAACTCTGGTAAGCGGCCCCTCTTCTCACTGGTGGAGGATTGTTTTGATTATTTTTTATACACGCATTTGTGGATATTTTTGCACCTTAATATCAATTTGGAAGAACCAACAATACTTTTTGGACAATTTTTTCTCCATTATATATGAACTCTTTGTTGCTTTTGAATATTATTTTTGCTAATTTTATTATTGGTTTAGATTTAGCACACACAATTTTTGTTTTAATATACATACATTTTTGTGGGGGTTTTTCTATATTATTTATGTTAATTCATTTCAGATTTAGTATACACTTTATTCACTTACCGTATATGATGATATGATAGTATTCACATATACTATTTACTAATCATATTTTTGTCACGTAATATTGTTTTTCCTCATGTTTATCGATATAGTTTTGGATTAGGTTTTAGGTATACAATTTTTTGTTTTTAGCGCAGCTCACTTTGTTCACCTATTTAGTTTGATATCGGAGTATTACGATTAGGGTTGCTGCTTATAGGTTACCTTTTTTTTTTTTGTTTGAGTAGCGCGGTTTACCCTTTGTACCGCATTATATACATTAAATATGTCAATATGATTATTACTACAATTAATTATGCTTCTTGTTGCATGATCCATGTATTATATATTATGATACATTATATATACCTACTATTCAGTATCTGTATTTAATTTATTGGATTGATTAGCAATTCTTTATGGGTATACAGATTTTCCCGCAGGGACAGTGACAATGAATAACATTTCAGGTATCCTAGACCATTTCAAATACATATCCATGCCTCATTTAAAGTCCCACAATCCACTTTCATTTTTCTTTTAGAAATAGAACATGTTTCAAATCTGTCCGACGGACTCAATTTCTATCGGGAAAACCGTTTCGTCTGTGTGCTGGTCCGACGGACCAAATACGACGCAAGGGAAGCTATTGGCTACTGACTATTGAACTTCCTTTTTTAGTCCTGTCTTACGTCAACGGACTTAGTCAGTTCATGTGTGGCCAAGTCCATTCCTTCAGAAGCCCGTCAGAAATCCGCTGAAAAGTCAGTCGAGAAGACTAGTCTGCCAGAAAGTCAAGTCGTGTGTAAAAGTTTTCAGTTCCTCGAAATTTGGGTAAAAAAAAAATTAAGATTTCGGTGAAATTTTGTCATTATGGTAACATGCATTTAGGTGAAATTAGGATGGTTTTGTAGTGGTTTTAAAGAGGAAGTAAACCCTGATGAGTTTACTTCCTCTTTCCTTCCCTGCAAAGGCAAAGCATAATGGACTACTATGCATCGCATCGCATCGCATCGCATAGTAGCCCATTATGTGTCACTTACCTGACACAGGAGCCAGCGAAGTCACCGCTGTCCCCTGTAGTCCGCCGCATCCATCTTCTTGGTGGGGTCTCGCAGCTCCGCCGCTGTCATTCGGCGAAGCCGCGATGACGTCACTCCCCCGCATGCGCACGGGAGCCGCCACGCGCGGCAGCTCCGTCGTTGACAACGCCGCGCTCAGTGCGCCTGCGCGCCGCTGTCTACGGCGCATGCACCATAGACAGCGGTGCCTGTTTTCGGGCAAACATCTCCTAAACCGTATAGGTTTAGGAGATATTTCTTGGACCTACAGGTAAGCCTTAATCTAGGCTTACCTGTAGGTCAAAGTGTGTTGTAAGGGTTTACAACCACTTTATGGAGGCATGGGCTTAAAATGGCTCTCGATAGTAAAGCCCCGTACACACGAGCGGACTTTTCAACATCCAAAGTCCGACGGACTGATTCCGTCAAAATATTCGATCGTGTGTGGGCTGCAACGGACTTTTGACTCGCCAAAGTCCGAAGGACTTTAGAATATGGAACATGCTTCAAATTTTTCCGAAGGAACTCCGCCGGACCCGGTCCCCTTCGAAAAATTCGCTTGTGTGTATGCTATTCCGACGGACTAAAACCGACGCTAGGGCAGCTATTGGCTACTGGCTATGAACTTCCTTATTCGAATCCAGTCGTACGTCATCACGTTCGAATCCGTCGGAGTTTAGTGTGATTGTGTGTGGCCAAGTCCGCTCAGCCGAAAAGTCCGTCAGAACTCTGTCGGAACTCCGGCAGAACTCCGACGGAACTCCTTCGGAAGTCTGTCGGACATAAGTCCTCTCGTGTGTACGGGGCTTTACAGAAGCTTTTTTTTTTCTCTATCCTGGACCTGGTATTCTGCCAAAAAGGTCCCTTCATTAGCATCATTAGTTGACTTTAAAAAAAAATGAAAGCATCAGTATATAAATAAATAAATACAAAAACAGTTTAAAAAAAAAAATTCACATTCAAAAAAGTAAAAAGGTCCATTCATTAGCATTATTAGTTGACTTAAAAAAAAATGAAAGCATCAGTATATAAATAAATAAATACAAAAACAGTTAAAAAAAAAAATACACATTCAAAAAAGTAAAAAAAAACAAAAAAAAACAAAGCCACCTAAATTGCCCCCCCCCCCCCCAAAAAAAGAAAAATAGTTATACACTATCACTTTGTGCAGCAAATTTTTCATAAACTGCTGAAAGAGCGAAACTGAAATTTTGCCAACTGTGAAATCAGAAAATTTTATGGCAAAATCAATTTAATAACAAAATGAATTGGCCCCTCCACATACTCAGAAATAATAATAATAATAATAATTATTATTATTATTATTGTAAGCATATATTTCAAATATATGAAGACAATAAATAAAAGCCAAATCATCAATATGTAGAATACAATCACAATTTATTTATTTTTTGTTTGTTTTTGTGTTTGTTGTATATACTTTCAACTCTGAATTGAAAGCTATGCAGTCATCTAAAATTAAACGCCTTATTTAAAACAAATGTTGATCTTAAAAAGAGGAACAAAAGTAAATGAATCGCTATGTAACGCAATTTACTTCTAACCAAATGTTCCTATCCAGAGTTTTATATTTCATATTTCTAGGAAGCAGAAAGATTGGAATTCAAGTGATAACCTTTATCGGTTGACTTGAAATGTTTTCTTATTTTAAAACATTTTAGGTTTATTGGCAGACAAAGGCTAATGTATTTCTAAAACTTGGATCTCAAAAAACTTAAGTTATCCAATAAAGTGTATCACTTGGATTTCAGGCTTTCTGCTGTGATTGGTGACTAATATAGTAAAACTTTAGATTTTTTTTAGTAAGATGTTGCACTTTGGTCCGAAATTGTTATCCATTATAGGAGACAGCCATTGGTTTCCTCGTGAAGACCTTGCAGTTTACTGTCCTTCAAACTTTAGGGGTGACGGAGTGTAACCAGTTGGAGTAAACAATGCCCCCATCTTTTGTTTTAGGGGGAGAAATAGTTGGTATCAGTGGGAGGAATAGTACCCCATCATAGTTATCAGTGGGAGGAATGGTGCCCCCATCGTTGGTGTCAGTGGGAGGAATAGTGCCCCATCATTGGTTTTAGTGGGAGGAATAGTGCCCCATCATTGGGGTCAGTGGGAGAAATAGTGCCTCATCATTGGTGTCAGTGGGAGGAATAGTGCCCCATCATTGGTGTCAGTGGGAGAAATAGTGTCTCAGCATTAGTGTCAGTGGGAGGAATAGTGCCCCATCATTGGTGTCAGTGGGAGAAATAGTGCCCCATCATTATTATCAGTGGGAGCAATAGTGCCCCCATCGTTGGTGTCAGTGGGAGGAATAGTGCCCCCATCGTTGGTGTCAGTGGGAGGAATAGTGCCCCATCATTGGTGTCAGTGGGAGGAATAGTGCCCCATCGTTGGTTTCAGTGGGAGAAATAGTGCCTCATCATTGGTGTCAGTGGGAGGCATAGTGCCCCATCGTTGGTTTCAGTGGGAGAAATAGTGCCCCATCATTGGTATGAATGGAAGGAATAGTGCCCCATCATTGGGGTCAGTGGGAGAAATAGTGCCTCATCATTGGTGTCAGTGGGAGGAATAGTGCCCCATCATTGGTGTCAGTGGGAGAAATAGTGTCTCAGCATTAGTGTCAGTGGGAGGAATAGTGCCCCATCATTGGTGTCAGTGGGAGAAATAGTGCCCCATCATTATTATCAGTGGGAGCAATAGTGCCCCCATCGTTGGTGTCAGTGGGAGGAATAGTGCCCCCATCGTTGGTGTCAGTGGGAGGAATAGTGCCCCATCATTGGTGTCAGTGGGAGGAATAGTGCCCCATCGTTGGTTTCAGTGGGAGAAATAGTGCCTCATCATTGGTGTCAGTGGGAGGCATAGTGCCCCATCGTTGGTTTCAGTGGGAGAAATAGTGCCTCATCATTGGTGTCAGTGGGAGGAATAGTGCCCCATCATTGGTGTCAGTGGGAGAATTAGTGTCTCAGCATTAGTGTCAGTGGGAGGAATAGTGCCCCTTTATTTGTGTCAGTGGGAGGAATAGTGCCCCCATCGTTGGTGTCAGTGGGAGGAATAGTGCCCCATCGTTGGTTTCAGTGGGAGAAATAGTGCCTCATCATTGGTGTCAGTGGGAGGCATAGTGCCCCATCGTTGGTTTCAGTGGGAGAAATAGTGCCTCATCATTGGTGTCAGTGGGAGGCATAGTGCCCCATCGTTGGTTTCAGTGGGAGAAATAGTGCCTCATCATTGGTGTCAGTGGGAGGAATAGTGCCCCATCATTGGTGTCAGTGGGAGAATTAGTGTCTCAGCATTAGTGTCAGTGGGAGGAATAGTGCCCCTTTATTTGTGTCAGTGGGAGGAATAGTGCCCCCATCGTTGGTGTCAGTGGGAGGAATAGTGCCCCATCATCGGTATGAATGGAAGGAATAGTGTCCCATCATTGGTGTCAGTGGGAGGAGTAGTGCCCCATCATTGGTGTCTGTGGGAGGAATAGTGCCTCATCATTGGTGTCAGTGGGAGAAATAGTGCCTCATCATTGGTGTCAGTGGGAGAAATAGTGTCTCAGCATTAGTGTCAGTGGGAGGAATAGTGCCCCTTTATTTGTGTCAGTGGGAGGAATAGTGCCCCTTTATTTGTGTCAGTGGGAGGAATAGTGCCCCATCATTGGTGTCAGTGGGAGGAATAGTGCCCCATCATTGGTGTCAGTGGGAGGAATAGTGCCCATCATTGGTGTCAGTGGGAGGAATAGTGCCCCATCATTGGTGTCAGTGGGAGGAATAGTGCCCCATTGTTTGTGTCAGTGGCAGAAATAATGCCTCACGGGCCGGATAAAGTTAAGCAAAGGGCTGCATTCGGCCCCAGGGCCACAGTTTGGACACCACTATCATAGATTTTAGATTCATCTTAGTGTATCAAAAAAGTCTCTGACCACTAAAATGCAAATGGAAAAAAGTCAATTTTTTTTTATCACTTATTTTGGCTCATGAATTGGAGTTGGTTGGACTTGTGTGTGGTTCAGTCATGCTCTTTGTAGTCGGTAAAGGTCATTGTACTCAATCTCCAGCTCGAAAAAAGACAATTAATTCACTCGAATCCGTACCTGATAAAGTGATTGAGGTCATGGAGGAATGGATTTGTTTCCACTAATTTGTACTTTTCCACCAGTTCCCACAAAGCATTGGACTCCGCCTGGCGATTGGCTATTGGAGTTATGACCACATCTGTGGTTAGAAGCAATCATAGCTATGAGGCAGAAGAACAGACCACAGCAGTGTAACAATTTGAACATGGCCGCCGCATCAGTATTAGATAAACCACAAGGAACGCGCGTGACCGCCTGATTTTTTTTTATGTTTTAATTAGTCAGATCCAGATGTGTAAAACACAAGATAAGAATACAGAGACATAGAAATGGCCGTATAACGACTTTACCGGAAAGTGTAGGGCTGGAACACAATTTGGTTTCGCAGCATTGAGTGAAATTTATGATGTGGAGCGCATAGACTTGGTTTTGTTCTAACAAATTCTCAGAAAAATCCATGGAAACAAGTCAACGTGTTTCAGAACATGTCCCTTTCATCAGGACTCAAATGACTGAGTGGGGTGACATGGTAGACTCAAGAAGCACATATATCAAACACGAGGTGAATCCGGCCCCCGCCAGGCCTTGTCATGTGGCCCTCGCCACAAGTTTTGCACCCAGAAAGTGGCAGGACTCCGTTCTGCCACCTTCTGCTCTCACCCTTTGCTCCTGCTCCCGCTCCCCACTGTCACTTGTAAATACAAGAGCCTTCTGTGTTTACAAGGGACAGCTTTGCTTTCAGCGGCTCCTGGAAATAACAGATCCCTAAACATACTCATGGCGGGGGCAGATCTCCAGAACATGAGAGGGAGAGCGAGTGAACTCCCTGCAAGGCAAGAGCTGGCTACACAGGAAGGTCTTAGAGCCAGGCAAGGTAGGAGAGAGAGATATGAGGATGCTTTGGGGGAGGGGGGGTTGCACACTGTGTATAGCATACTCCGAAACTCTGCACTCTTTGCACAGCACATCCCTAATCCCTGCACTCTGTACATAGCAAATCCCTGAACTCTGCATTCTGTACATAGCACACCCCTAATCCCTGCACTCTCTACATAGCACACCTATGAACTCTGCACTCTGTACATAGCACACCCCTAATCCCTGCACTCTGTATATAGCACACCTCTGAACTCTGCATTCTGTAAATAGCACACCCCTAATCCCTGCACTCTGTACATAGCACACTCCTGAACTCTTCCTTCTTTGCATAGTACATCCCTGAACTCTGCACTCTGTACATAGCACACTCCTGAACTCTTCCTTCTTTGCATAGTACATCCCTGAACTCTGCACTCTGTACATAGCACACCCCTGAACTCTGCACTCTGTACATTGCACCCCCTAATCCCTGAACTCTGTACATAGCACACTCCTGAACTCTGCCTTCTTTGCATAGGACATCCCTGAACTCTACACTCTGTACATAGCAAACCCCTAAACTCTGCACTCTGTACATTGCACCCCCTAATCCCTGAACTCTGTACATAGCACACTCCTGAACTCTGCCTTCTTTGCATAGGACATCCCTGAACTCTGCACTCTGTACATAGCACACACCTGAACTCTGCACTCTGTACATAGCACACCCCTGAACTCTGCACTCTATACATAGCACACTCCTGAACTCTGCACTCCGTACATAGTACACTCCTGAACTCTGCACTCTGTACATAGTACTCCCCTAATCCCTGCACTCTTTATATAGAGCGAACCCTGAACTCTGTACTTAGTACACCCCTGAACTCTGCATTCTGTACATAGCACACCCCTAATCCCTGCACTCTGTACATAGCACACCTCTGAACTCTGCACTCTGTACATAGCACACCCCTAATCCCTGCACTCTGTATATAGCACACTCCTGAACTCTGCCTTCTTTGCATAGGACATCCCTGAACTCTGCACTCTGTACATAGCACACCCCTGAACTCTGCACTCTGTACATTGCACCCCCTAATCCCTGAACTCTGTACATAGCACACTCCTGAACTCTGCCTTCTTTGCATAGGACATCCCTGAACTCTACACTCTGTACATAGCAAACCCCTAAACTCTGCACTCTGTACATTGCACCCCCTAATCCCTGAACTCTGTACATAGCACACTCCTGAACTCTGCCTTCTTTGCATAGGACATCCCTGAACTCTGCACTCTGTACATAGCACACACCTGAACTCTGCACTCTGTACATAGCACACCCCTGAACTCTGCACTCTATACATAGCACACTCCTGAACTCTGCACTCCGTACATAGTACACTCCTGAACTCTGCACTCTGTACATAGTACTCCCCTAATCCCTGCACTCTTTATATAGAGTGAACCCTGAACTCTGTACTTAGCTCACCCCTGTACTCTGCACTTCGTACGTAACACGCTTCTGAACTCTGCACGCTGTATGTATCACACTCCTGAACTCTGCCCTTTGTACGTAACATGCTTTTGCACTCTGCGCTCTGTACGTAGCACACTCCTGAACTCTGCATTCTGTACATAGCGCACCTCTGAAATCTGCACTCTGTACATAATGCACTCCTGAACCCTACAATCTGTATGAAGCGTACCCCTAAACTCTGCAATCTGTATGTAGCACACCCATGACCTTTGGGGTCAACCATAATGCTGATGCTGCCCACGATTAAATTGGGGTTGACACCCTTGCTCTAGAGTCTTAGTGGATTCATAGCCTTCTGTTAAAGAGCGGGCTTTAGCAGCTGGTTGATAAAGTGGACTGCAATAACCAGATGATGGTGCATTTTTAACTCTGAATCCACTAATTTGAAGTCCACCATCACATCTCCTCCAACTATATGAGTCTTGATGAAGCGGCACCAGATGTAATGATGTAATAAATGTAATGGTGTAATAAAACATTTAGATTCCAGAGCCATTGGTGTGGCCCTCTAATTACCCAACCTCTTCTATAGAATGTGTAGGTGTCTGATGTGTGTGTGCGATTTCGCTAGAGCAATAGAAATGGGGCTTGGCTCTGATGGATGTATACATCTTCTTTCAAGGGAGCTGATATGTAATGAAGGTATAGTGTAGGTGGACCTTGTTCTCGTCCTCTTAACCTCTCTGTTTGTGACAAAAAGAGAACTCAGGTCCATTTCACACGGGCTTCAGCTTGTATAGGAGCAGTGTGAACAGCAAGCTTTGACAAAGCATTTGCAGAGCTTTCAGTTGGCTTTGTTGAAGATTTTAAAGTAACATTCAGCTCTAGTTTGGCAAATGTCGAAGAAAGATCCTATTGGGAGGACTTGCACACTTTAAGCAAGCTGATAGCAGGCTTCAGCAGGCTTCCAAAAAGCTTCAAGAAGTGCTGAAGCCTGATAGCAGTTTTTTTTTTTAAAGTGGCAGTCAGCATTCCTATTTTAAAAGCTTCAAGAAAGCTTCAGAAAGATCCTATTGGGAGGACTTGCACACTTTAAGCAAGCTGATAGCAGGCTTCAGCAGACTTCCAAAAAGCTTCAAGAAGTGCTGAAGCCTGATAGCAGTTTTTTTTTTTAAAGTGGCAGTCAGCATTCCTATGTTAAAAGCTTCAACAAAACTAGCTTAGAGCTTTGCAAATGCTTTGTCAAATCTTCTTATTACACAAGCTGAAGCTCATGTGAAGCAAGCCAAACACACTGGGAGGGTTTGTATTGAGGAGGGCCTATTACACATGTTCACATCACTCAAAGGTCTTTTTGTAATGTTTATTGGTTAAAACGGTTGGTTAAAGCGGTAGTAAAGTTTGTCAAAGAAAAAAAAAAAAAAACTCATCCTGCAAGGCAACGTCATAATGTGCTAGTATGCATCGCATATTACCACATTATGAGAAACTTACTTAAAACCACTAATAGGGCTTCTAGCTTCACCTGGTCTTTCTTCCAGGTCTCATGGTAGCTGACTGGCCAAGGCACGATGACGTCACTCCCGTGCATGCGCACGGACATGGTAAGCCGTTGCTTCAGAACGCATTGTGCCTGTGACGTCACCGGCTGCTGCTCCGTGAAATATCTCCTAAGCGGTGCGCGTTTAGGAGATATTCATTTTACCTACAGGTAAGCTTTATTATATGTCAGACACTACTTTGCTAACATTTTAAGAGCATCAAATATAGTTGGAAATTCATAGTGACATTAAGATTTGACAGTCTTTATCGGGGGCCTAAAATAGGACAATTATTGCCTCGTCATTCTAATAACATCTACTGCTCAAGCCCTGAGAAAGGGGCCTTTCCCCCCAAAGCGCATTGGATTTTTTTTGATGCTCTTAACCAATAAACATTTCAAAAAGACCTCTGAGTGCAGTGGCGTAACTAGAACCTTCAGGGCCCCGATGCAAGAAACCATGAAGGGCCCCCCTGAACCCCAGCCAGGGCCCTTCCCTCCGAGTCCGGCGGTGGAACTCCAGGGCGTGGTCACAGGTATGACCTTTGTGAGTTCTGTAGTTCCACCACTGGCATCAGTAGTTTTTTTTATTATTTTATTTTTTATTTTTAGGTGCCCCATTGGCAGGATGGGGTCCCCAGAAGAGATGAGGTCCTTTTCTCCAGGGCAGATGAAGTTACTGCCCCCAGGTGAGAAGGGGTCCCTGTCCCCAGGGGAGATGGGGGTCCCTGTCCCCACGTGAGAAGGGGCCCCTGTCCCCAGGGGGAGATGGAGGGGGTATGTAATGGTGTGAGGGGGATGGGGTCCTCTCACTCACCATGACCAAGCTGTAGGCCGCGCACTCATCCATATTGGCCTGGGCTCCATCCAGTGTGCTGGACGGGTGATCAGCATATGTAGAGGGGGCTGCATGGGCCCCCTGCAGCACAGGGCCCAGTTGTGGTCGCGACTGCTACACCCCCTATAGTTATGCCCCTGTCTGAGTGGTATGAACCTTTGCACTAGGTGCTCCTCAATGCTCCCACCCTAGAGTTTATACAATGACCCAAGGCATCGTTAAACTTCGGTAACTGATGAACATCTTTTACATATTGTAAATGTTCAGTATGTAGGAGGGCGCAGCATGGTGCAGCGCGTGGCAATAACAAACACAGTTCAGGAATAATGTAAGAACTTGAATTGAAGTAAGGAAAGGTAAGGAAAGGATGGTTCACAATAAACCCAATGGGAAGACAGCCCAACTGGCAACACTCACGGATTCCAACAGTGTGTAAAGAGCAGGATTCAGCCAAACTGACAGCGCCTGTTATGCCGCGTACACACGGGCGGACTGTATGACGTACTTAGTCCGTCGAAACACATTTCAGCGGACAGTCCGCTCGTGTGTGGGCTTCAGCGGACTTTTTCAGCGTGCAGTCTGGCGTACTAAGTATTTCGGATTTTTCGAAATTCTGTCCATCATACTTTGGTTTCAGTGGACAATCCGCTCGTCAGTAGGCTAGTTCGACGGACTAAGAATGGCGCATGCTCAGAAAGGATTTACACGGCGGAAGGGTGCTTTGCTGTGTATTGGATGTCCTATTTCTAGTCCCGTCGTACGTGCCGTACACGTCATCGCGCAAGCTTTCGACGGACTGTTTGTGCATCCGTGTGTGGTCAAGTCCGTTCAGTCGAAAGTATGACGGACTGTCCGTCGGATTGTATGACGGACTAAGTATGCCATACAGTCCGCTCGTGTGTACGCGGCATTAGTAGAAGCAGGTTGTGGCCTGACTGTCTTGTGCCCAAGTGAGAAGGTGTCCAGAGAAGTTGCGAACCCTATGCTTTACCTCCATATCTAGAACCTTTATCTGCCACTAATACTGTCCCTGACAAACGGGGTACCTGACCCTACTCCACTCACTCGCTAATGTGCATCAAGCTCGGGAGCCAGGGCCTTGAATAGACTCTACTATCAGACAAAAAATAAACTCAGCGCATATTTGAGGAGAGACCCTGGAGGTGTACACAGATCAAATAAATGTGATTAAAAGAGTCTCTCAATAGGAGGGACAAAGTCCATAGCAACACTTCAGAGACATGGACGTTTAGGAGAAAACCACCCCCAATTTTTCTGCAGGATTACTATAATGCTTGTGTTTATGCTCCCTCTGTGAGTAGTTTCACTTTTGAGTTATCATTAAATAGTTTACTAATAATGCATTTAGAGGCCCAGTGTTTCTTTTCCTTTCTTGAATAGGCTCTGCCTGACCCAAGATGGCTGCTAGAGTCACATGGGACAGCAGCATCCAATTGGGTATCTTCTAAAGGGATCCAGGAAAACCTAGAGGAACATGCTCCTCTTGACTTCCTGTGAGAGAAAGCCATCTACAGTGGAAAAAGTAGACTGTCTACAAGTATCCAAGAGGTTACAAGGTTGGTCATGTTTACATAGTGCCAATATCAAGAAATATAATAATAATACTCAAAAATTGTCATATTAAAGGAAATTTTTAATTCTTAAATTTTACAATGAAGACAATGAGGAAGTAATTAACATTTAGAATATTTTACATAGAGGAGCACCTGAGGAACCTCAGTAACCGTATCCTGTTCTGGACACAAAAGCCACCTGACCTGCCACATTTCATTTCATCAGAACAGTCTGAGAAATAACAGAGATCTCCAAGTATCTAAAACATGTAGCAATGTACCCTCATTGCCCCAAAGGAGAAACAGTGGCCAATTCCATTGCATGCTCAGATAAAGTCATCCTGGAGCAGAAGCAGCGCAGCTTGCAAAACTGGATAAGCTGTTATTCTCATGTCTCCGGAGTCCCGGGTTCAAGTCTGGTTTAGGTCAGATATTGAAGGAAGACATTTAAACCATTTTTCAATGGGGACATTACGACTTTGGCATTATCATGTATTTCAGAGTCAAGTCATAATCTTGTACACTTCGGAGTTGCAGCTCGGCAGCCAAACTTTTATATATTTTTTTTTTCGGGAAAATCACCCCCAAAACCATTTGAGTGATGAAAAGTTAATGACTAAAACAGTACTGGAAACAAAATGTTCTACAAGTGGAAAAAGAAACTATTTATCTTATTAGGAAATGAGTAACAGAAAAAAAAAAAAGACCATTTGGATGGTTGTAAATGTAGGTGTGGTTGACACCACAGTATCCCAGCTCCATTGGGACTTGGGCTTCACATTCCTGTACTGTGATATTGGTGGACTCTAATGACTTCTCCCTTCTCCATATTGTACCAGGACAAGGCCCTAGTCACATGTATTCCCATATACTTTTTCGGTATTGTACAAGTGGACAAATACAGTAATTACTTCCTATAAGACCAGCAGAAGGCCCTTTATGTCCTAATGTACAGCCGTGGCCAATAGTTTTGAGAATTACATAAATATGAATTTATACACAAGTCTGCTGCCTCAGTTTTTATGATGGCGATTTGTATATACTCCAGAATGTTATGAAGATGCAATTTATTGGAAAATCCCTCTTTTTCCATGCAAATTCACCCAAACCCATAAAAAAAATTTCCACTGAATTTGTGAAAAAGGCTTCAGGGCACCCAAGAAAGTCCAGCAAGTGCCGGGACTGTCTCCTAAAGTTAAAGCGGAGGTCCACCCTAAAGTGGACCTTCCGCTCATCGGAACCCTCCCCCCCTCCGGCGCCACAATTGGCACCTTTCAGGGGGGAGTGGGGTGCAGATACCTGTACAGTACAGGTATCTGCACCCACTTCCGGGATCGCTCTCTGCGGAAAGGGGCGTAGATTACGCCCCTTTCCGCAAGTGCCCGCCCCTTTCCGCAAGTGCCCCGCTGCCTGCTGGGAAACACACAGATCCCAGAGGCAGCGGGGACCGTCCTTATTGCGCAGCGCGACTCGCGCATGCGCAGTAGGGAACCGGGAAATGAAGCCGAAAGGCTCCATTTCCTGATTCCCATACCCAAGATGGCGGCGGCAGCACCCGAGAGATGAGATGATCGAGAGATCGGCTTCGGGTGCCGACATCGCGGGCGCGCTGGACAGGTAAGTGTCACTATTTTAAAAGTCAGCAGCTGCAGTATTTGTAGCTGCTGGCTTTTAAAAAAAAAAAAAAAACGCGGAGTCCCGGCGGACTCCCGGCGGACTCCCGCTTTAATTCAGCTGCGGGATCGTGGGGGGCACCACCAGTACAGAGCTTGCTCAGGAATGGCAGCAGGCAGGCGTGAGGATAACGGCGCACACAGCGAGGAGAAGACTTTTGGAGGATGGCCTGGTGTCAAGAAGGGCAGCAAAGAAGCCACTTCTCTCCGGGAAACACATCAGAGACAGACTGATATTCTGCAAAAGGTACAGGGATTGGACTGCTGAGGACTGGGGGGAAAGTCATTTTCTCTAAAGAATCCCCTTTTCCGATTGTTTGGGGGAACTGGAATAAACCTTGTCTGGAGAAGAAAAGATGAGCGCTACTCAGGGTCTTCAAACTTTCTAAACAAAGGGCCAGTTTAGTGCCCTTCAGACTCTACTGGGGGCTGAACTGTGGCAGTGGGAGCAAAAAATGGCCCAGGTTTGCTGATCAGAAAATGACATAGCTCCTGCGGTCAGTAGAAGAAGGAAGAGTGCCCCATCATTGGTGCCAGTGGAAGAAATGGTGCCCCATCATTGGTCTCAGTGGAAGAAATGGTGCCGTATCATTGGTATCAGTGGGGGGAATAGTTCCCCATCATTAGTATTCGTGGGAATAACAGTGCCCTATCATTGGTGTCAGTGGGAAGAATAGTGCCCCATCATTGGTATCAGTGGGAAGAATAGTGCCCCATCATTGGTGTCAGTGGGAGGAATAGTGCCCCATCATTGGTATCAGTGGAAGAAATAGTGTCTCACCATTGGTGTCAGTGGGAAGAATAGTGTCCCATCATTGGTGTCAGTGGAAGAAATAGTGTCTCCCCATTGGTGTCAGTGGGAAGAATAGTGTCCCATCATTGGTGTCAGTGGTAAGAATAGTGCCCCATCATTGGTGTTAGTGGGAAGTATAGTGTCCCATCATTGGTATCAGTGGGTGGAATGGTGCCCCATTTTTGGTGTCAGTGGGAGGAATAGTGCCCCATCATTGGTGTCAGTGGGAGGAATAGTGCCCGATCATTGGTGTCAGTGGGAGGAATAGGGCCCCAACATTGGTATCAGTGGAAGAAATAGTGTCTCACCATTGGTGTCAGTGGGAAGAATAGTGTCCCATCATTGGTGTCAGTGGTAAGAATAGTGCCCCATCATTGGTGTTAGTGGGAAGTATAGTGTCCCATCATTGGTATCAGTGGGTGGAATGGTGCCCCATTTTTGGTGTCAGTGGGAGGAATAGTGCCCCATCATTGGTGTCAGTGGGAGGAATAGTGCCCGATCATTGGTGTCAGTGGGAGGAATAGTGCCCCAACATTGGTATCAGTGGGAGAAATAGTGTCTCACCATTGGTGTCAGTGGGAGGAATAGTGTCCCATTATTGGTGTCAGTGGTAAGAATAGTGTCCCATCATTGGTGTCAGTGGGAGGAATAGTGTCCCATCATTGGTATCAGTGGGAAGAATAGTGGCCCATCATTGGTGTCAGTGGGAGGAATAGTGTCCCATGATTGGTGTCAGTGGGAATAATGGTACCCCATCACTGGTGTCACCTCCAACCCCCTTGATATAACACTACCAAGAAATGACATACTGCATATCATAGAAATGATCACAGATCCATAGCAAGACTGGTGGGTCGACACCATTGCAGTATCTCTACGTGTTTTGCTGTTATGGCTTCATCAGGAGTATTGTTGGGTCTAGACATATATAAGTGTAGAAAACTCACTCTCATCGATGTGTTTATTCAGCAACAACTTTGTCAGTACTTAAAGCGGGGTTCCACCCTAAAGTGGAACCTCCGTTGATTGGAACCCTCCCCCCCTCCGGTGTCACAATTGGCACCTTTCAGGGGGGAGGGGGGTGGAGATACCTGTCAAAGACAGGTATTTACACCCACTTCCGGGCATAGACTCCCCTGTGAGTCTATGTCATTTCCTGCCCTGCCGCGCTGTCTGCTGGGACACACACGGGTCCCAGTGACAGCGCAGAGAATTCCTATTGCGCCACGCGAGAAGGGAACCAATAAGTGAAGCCGATTCGCTTCACTTCCTGATTCCCTCACCTAGAATGGTGGCGGCAGCAGCCGAGAGCCGAGCGATCGATCGACCTCGGCTGCCGGCATCGCTGGAACCCGGGACAGGCGAGTGTCCATTTATTAAAAGTCAGCAGCTGTAGTATTTATAGCTGCTGGCTTTTAATATTATTTTTTTAGGTGGAATCCCTCTTTAAGATAACAATGTAACACATATATTGTTTTTTTTAAGGACAACTAAGAACACAGAGGGCCAAACAAGGCAAATAGGCAACCTGAATATTTGTTTTGCTTCAGCCAATCCTCGGGAAGGAATGCCCAATAGGTAGCTGGAGAGGCATAAAAATAGTCTGAGATTTGAAACAGCAGCTCTCTTCTCCCTGTTGGGGAGAAACCTGTTTTAGTAGGGATGGCTACCCCAACCTGCAGCAGCTTCCCAATCCCAGTTAATATTCATCAAGGTCGCAGCTGGGGGGGTCTACTTCTAAAGATACATTTTGAGATAATCAAGGGAACCTTCACCTAAGGACCTTGGTCTGGAGAGCTCGCTGAAGAGTGCCTGGTGGAAAGGGTCTAGCTTCTAAGGGCAGAGTGGTGGTTGTTTGTCACGTCCTCTATATTTGCAATTAACTCATTGGGCACCAAGTACTGGGTCACATGAGAGGCTTTCCCCGGGGTAGGTTCTTCTGGGCTATGCTAGGTACCTTGTGACAGGGTCACTGTACAAATACACATGGGGTACCCAAGGCCTACCCTGTAGTAGGTTCTTCTGGGCCATGTTAGGTACCTTGTTACAAGGTTACTGTACACATACACATGGGTTACTGTACACATACACATGGGGTACCTTTGTTTTGTGCTGTCTTCACCAATGCCTAGGAACCAGACTGAGACTGCTGTGGGAGAACACTCAACCTTAAGGGAGGCCTCTACACCTGAGATGAATGTGCACCACATACACTGCAATGCAACTGTTCTCCAGTTAACTCTCAGTTACTCATGTCAATGAACCACTTCCACAGTAACTTGCATTTTAATGGGACACGATGAGCAAACGTCCAGATCCACCTGTCTAGCATCTTCAATACTATTCTCAGTAGAGGAGTGGGCCCTACCGTGGACTCTGCGTGGGCTGCACACGTGCATTCAACTTAACTCATGAACCTCTGTACAGGATGGGAAACCTCTGTGGTGCAGTCCGCTCCTGGTGCACTTGGAGACAGATGCCGGGAGTGCCAACAACATCTCTGCTGTTATAGGCCATTCCCCTTATAATAGGTATACGCTATCGACAGGCCACGTTTTCTTTACGCTTGGCAGCTACTTATGTCTTCACATTACTTCACTCTGTGCTGATATCTTCATACCCCAATGTGTTAAAGATCCACTTGGGGAACTATGTGTATGGCGGTTACCTACGATACACCTCTTTAATGACTTCAGATCAGACAGGGACAACGTTTCAAAAAAATTTACTTAATAAAAGTGCAAAAGTAGACATTTTACAGTCCAACAGGCAACACATGATACTTACCTACTCCTAACTATAGCTACAGGCTGATGTGCTGCCCCGGCATACCTGAAAAAGTGCATTTTAGTGTCCATAGTCAGGGGCGTAACTATAGGGGTTGCAGCAGTCGCGACCGCAACCGGGCCCTGTGATGCAGGGGGCCCATGCAGCCCCCTCTACATATGGCCAACAGCAGCATAGGCAGCTAGGGGTACCAGTGCACCATGCACACGGGTGGCTGGAGGTGGAGGGTGACTAGCAGAGCTCCATGCTCGACTATCGCACTGGCTGCTCTTTAGTTGTGCATTCCCCGCATGACCTGTGTCCTCAGCCGGCTCCTCAGAGTACCCCTATCCTGCTCCATGCATTGCCGCTCAGTCCGATGTCTGTTCTCCCCAGCCAGAGTCCCGCCCCCCCCCCGAGTCCGGCCCACACTGCACTGCATACTTCTCCCGGGTAAACAAACTTTAAGCACACAGATGCAGTGCAGCCCTATGAGAGCCAGCTCCTCGGAGGACACTGCAGGCTTGTCTGCCAGCCCCCCTCCTCCCCCGTCATACACAGATGATGAAAGGTCTTTCTGGGAGATATGCTGATCGCCTGTCCAGCACACTGGATGGAGCCCAGGCCAACATGGATGAGTGCGCGGCCTACAGCTTGGTCATGGTGAGTGAGAGGACCCCATCCCCCACACACCATTACATACCCCCTCCCTCTCCCCCTGGGGACAGGGACCCCTTCTTACGTGGGGACAGGGACCCCCACCTCCCCTGGGGACAGGGACCCCTTCTCACCTGGGGGCAGTAACTTCATCTGCCCTGGAGAAAAGGACCTCATCTCTTCTGGGGACAGGGACCCCCACCTCCCCTGGGGACAGGGACCCCTTCTAACCTGGGGGCAGTAACTTCATCTGCCCTGGAGAAAAGGGCCTCATCTCTTCTGGGGACGGGGACCCAATCCTGCCTAGGGACAGTCCCCCAATGTGGCACCTAAAAATTAAAAAAAAAATTATAAAAAAAAAACTACTGATACCAGTGGTGGAACTACAGGGCTCACAAAGGTCATACCTGTGACCACGCCCTGGAGTTCCACCGCCAGACTCGGAGGGAAGGGCCCTGGATGGGGTTCAGGGGGGCCCTTCATGGTTTCTTGCATCAGGGCCCTGAAGGTTCTAGTTACGCCACTGTCCATAGTCCTTTACAGTCTCACGCTGGTGCAGGTCCTTTTGGAGGCATAATTCGGGGCTGGCATCTTCAGGGTGAACCCCAAGTTAAACGTCTCTGTTGCAGGCCATAACAGACAACCTTCTCCTACTCCTGTAGCTCCCTTCTCCCGTCTCCATCCCTAGCTGGTCTCACACCCAGTTTTGCTCTACTGTAATATTGTGGGAATTAACTTCTCTCTCACTGAAGAGTGTCTGGTAGATACTGGAAGGCTGGAAGAAGGCATATGGCGGTCCTGTGACATTGTAAGTACTGACCTGAGCTCAGTGTCCTAGTGAATGTTTGCTGTACCCTTCGGGTGGAGGAGCCAGTAGCATTCCTGCCAGGTATAGCTTTTAAAGAGGGAATCAGTTCTGTCGTCTGTTCCTGCATAGAGACTGCTCAGGGAGACTTAGCAAAAGTTGAGTGTCCACCTGCAAATATTTTGTGAATCTGGAGTATCCTATATCACCCCACACCCCATCCACGTTATTCAGCAATATAAATCCTAAGAGAAAATCCCATATACTGATTTTTGAGCCAGAATGAATGAACTGTGCCTGGGACTAACTCTGGGGATGAGCCGGTGAAATTACAGCAGCTGCTTCAATGGTAGCCCCCACAGCTGAAAAAAAGGCATTCAGGAGACAGCAGTATCACCAGGACACTGGGAAGCCATTGTCCTACCAGTCTACAAAAATTGGTCTGCGGTGTACTGCTGCCCATGGTGGACTACCATAGCGACAGCTGCCCATATAAACGAGGTCTGAGGTACACATTTCAAAAAATGTCATCAGAATTTGCACTTGCGCTAAACCCACCTCAGTTCCCCTTCATAATATATTGTCTACTTAGTTGACTCATCTCAAGATATCGCCCAAATTGTTCACTTCACTCCTCCCAAGACATCTTGGTTTTTAGCTCCCTCTTTACCTTCTCCGATGCTCTCCTTCAGGACTTCTCCAGAATCTCTCCCATCTTTTGGAACTCCCTACCCCAGTATGTATGATTAGTTCCTATCTTTTCTACCTTTAGGTGATCCTTGAAAACTCATTTATTTAGAGAAGCCAACCTCACCTCCACCTAAAAGTTGTACTTTGGCCACCTCCATCAGATCATCCCCTGCAGCTATTACCAGTGCGTCACTAGGGTTGGTGTCACCTGGTACGGTAAAACATGGTGTCACCACCCCCCCCCCCCCAAATAATTAAGGAGGATCTCTGCAGACTGTAATGTAAGGGAGACCTCTAATGTTAGGGGGTCTTTGGTTACCTCTGGTCCACAGAGATCCCACTTACATCAGAGTTCCCCTTTCCCCCAGAGTCTGCAGTGTCCCCCTTTAAACCAGTGTGCCAGACATTAAGTATTAGAGTATTTTACCTTATATGACCAGTTCCACAAGTATGTGTAAACATTGCCCTCCCCTCCATGGGACTACAAAGCCAAGCTTAGCATTTTCAGCTGCTCCCCAGTGCCCCACACACAATATGACTAAGCATGACTACACTGCATGAGAAGACACCCTCTCTTCCTGGCTGCTGCAGTGCCGCACACCAGACAGTGCCATGTCCTCAGTCAGATTCCGGGTGGGTTCCCCTCATCATAGTTGGTTCTGTTGTCTGCAGGTCCAAAGCTGGGAGATGGCGCACACGGAGGCGGAGCAGGGAGAACAAAGTTACATGCTCCTTCTCTGCCGAGGCCTGTGCTTGCATTTGATTGGTTGCTAGGATGCTAGGCGGTCCTAGTAACCAATTATTTTCAGAGCAGTGGACACTGGGCAGTTGTGGGCAGTGGAAGACAGCAGTGGTGATGCGGTGCCAGGGGGGCGGTTTGGGTTGCTGGGCCTATATTAAGGTAGGGTCCTGGACAGTGGCGTAACTAGAACCTTCAGGGCCCTGATGCAAGAAACCATGAAGGGCCCCCCTGAACCCCAGCCAGGTGCCTTCCCTCCAAGTCTGGCGGTGGAACTCCAGGGTGTGGTCACAGGTATGACCTTTGTGAGCCCTGTAGTTCCACCACTGGCATCAGTCGTTTTTTTTAATTATTTTTATTTTTTATTTTTAGGTGCCCCATTAGGGGACTGTCCCTAGGAAGGATGGAGTCCCTGTCCCCAGAAGATATGAGGTCCTTTTCTCCAGGGCAGATGAAGTTACTGCCCCCAGGTGAGAAGGGGTCCCTGTCCCCAGGGGAGATGGAGGTCCCTGTCCCCACATGAGAAAGGGCCCCTGTCCCCAGGGGGAGATGGAGGGGGTATGTAATGGTGTGTGGGGGATGGGGTCCTCTCACTCACCATGACCAAGCTGTAGGCCGTGCACTCATCCATGTTGGCCTGGGCTCCATCCAGTGTGCTGGACGGGTGATCAGCATATCTCCCAGAAAGACCTTTCATCATCTGTGTATGACGGGGGAGGAGGGGGGCTGGCAGACAAGCCTGCAGTGTCCTCCGGGGGGCTGGCATAGGGCTGCACTGCATCTGCGTGCTTAAAGTTTGTTTACCCGGGAGATGTATGCAGTGCAGTGTGGGCCAGACTGGGGGCGGGGGGGCAGGGCTCTGGCTGGGGAGAACAGACATCGGACTGAGCGGCAATGCATGGAGCAGGAGAGGGGTACTCTGAGGAGCCGGCCGAGGACACAGGTCATGTGGGGAATGCACAACTAAAGAGCAGCCAGTGCGATAGTCGAGCATGGAGTTCTGCTAGTCACCCTCCACCTCCAGCCACCCCTGTGCATGGTGCACTGGTACCCCTAGCTGCTCTGGTGGGTGCACACCCCCGTGCTCTCATAGCAACCCCACTGGCTACCTTTTGTAGCACCTTCTTACCCCTTTAGATTGTAAGCTCCATAAGCAGGGTCCTGTTATTCCTTTGTTTGCAAACTGTCGGCGAGCTATAAATCCTATATAAAAATAGTTAGAATGATCTAAAAAATCGAATTAGAGAGTTGATTCCATATATACAGTTATTATTAGTAATTCCTGCCCAAGCAATATCTAGATGACGATGGAGTTACTTGTGACCCACCTATTTCTTCCTTGCAAACTGCGGGAGCAGTATAATAATAATTAGAATGATCTGGAAAATCATTAGAGAGATAATTCCCTATGAAGAGTTATCATTAGGAATTCCCGCACAAGCAATATCTAGATGACGATGGCGTTACTCGTGACCCACCTAACCTGGATTTATGGAGAGGTTGGGAAGTTTTTGGGTAGCTGGGCCTATATTAAGGGAGGGTCCTGGAGCTACAGCTTCAATAGCCCCTACTCTAATTTGGCACTGATGGGGGGTGACACCATGGTCGGATATCACTTTCTACTTGAAGGTGTCACCCTTCTGGTGGGTGCACGCCGCCGTGCTCCCACAGAAACGCCACTGGCTACCTTTTGTAGCCCCTTCTTATGCCTTTAGATTGTAAGCTCCATGAGCAGGGCCCACCTATTCCTTCTTCGCAAACTGTTGGAGCTCTATAAATTCTGTATAATAATAACTAGAAAGATCTGAAATATCATTATAGAGATGATTCTATATGAAGAGTTATTAGTAGGAATTCCCACACAAGCAATATCTAGATGACGGTGGCGTTACTCGTGACCCACCTAACCTGGATTTACTGAGAGGTTGGGAAGTTTTTGGGCAGCTTGGCCTATATTAAGGTAGGGTCCTGGAGCTACAGCTCCGATAGCCCCTACTTTAATTTGGCCCCGATGGGAGTGACACCACGGTCAGATATCACTTTCTACTTGATTCCATATGAAGAGTTATTATTGGGAATTCCCGCACAAGCAATATGTAGATGACGATGGTGTTACTCGTGACCAGGGATGAGCTTTATGTACAAGTCGAACTCATGTTCGACTCAAACATTGGCTGTTCACCAGTTCGACTCAACCACGAACAATTTTGGGTGTTCACGGCAAATTCGAAAGCCGCAGAACACCCTTCAAAAGTCTATGGGAGAAATCAAAAGTGCTAATTTTAAAGACTTATATGCACGGTATTGTCATAAAAAAGTGTTTGGGGACCTGGGTCCTGCCCCAGGGGAAATGTATCAATGCAAAAAAAAAGTTTTAAAACTGATTTTTTTTGTGGAGCAGTGATTTTAACCACTTACAGACCGGACCATTTTGCTGGTCAAAGACCAGACCACTTTTTGCGATTCGGCACTGCGTCGCTTTAACTGACAATTGCGCGGTCGTGCGACGTGGCTCCCAAAACAAAATTGACGTCCTTTTTCCCCCACAAATAGAGCTTTCTTTTGGTGGTATTTGATCACCTCTGCGGTTTTTATTTTTTGCGCTATAAACAAAAATAGAGCGACAATTTTGAAAAAAACGCATTATTTTTTACTTTTTGTTATAATAAATATCCCCCAAAAATATATAAAAAAACATTTTTTTCCCTCAGTTTAGGCCGATACGTATTCTTCTACATATTTTTGGTAAAAGAAATCGCAATAAGCGATTATTGATTGGTTTGCGCAAAAGTTATAGCATTTACAAAATAGGGATAGTTTTTATAGCATTTTTATTAATAATTTTTTATTATTTTACTTTTTTACTAGTAATGGCGGCGATCAGTGATTTTTATTGTGACTGCGACATTGTGGGGGACCCATCGGACATTTTTGACACATTTTTGGGACCATTGTCATTTATACAGTAATCACTGTTATATAAATGCTGTGATTCCTGTGTAAATGACACTGGCAGTGAAGGGGTTAACCAGTGGGTGGCAGTGTAGGGGTAAGTGTTCCTAGGGGTGTGTTACTAACTGTGGGGGGGTTGGGCTTTCATTTAGTGAACACTGATCTCTGGTCCGATCACATGGAGCAGAGATCAGCGTCACTAGTTGCTAGGCAGAATGGAGAAATACTGTTTACACGGCATTTCCTCCATTCAGCCGTCCCGTGAGACGATCGCGGGTATGCCCGCGACGATCGAGTCCGCGGGTCCCGCGACCGGACTCACGGGGGGCCCCGACCAGCGCGGGAGCGCGCCGCCACCGGCGCGCTCCCGATGGCAGGGCGGCATTGAAGATTGGACGTACCTGTACGCCAATATGCCTGCCCGCGCCATTCTGTAGACATACATCGTCGTGCGCTGGTCGGGAACCGGTTAATAATGCTTAAAGTGAAACAATAAATGTGTAATATTCCTTTAAATTTCGTACCTGGGGGTTGTCTATAGTATGCCTGTAAAGGGGCGCATGTTTCCCGTGTTTAGTACAGTCAGATAGCGAAATGACATTTCTAAAGCAAAAAAGTAATTTAAAACTACTTGCGGCTACAATGAATTGTCGGTCCACAATACACATAAGTTCATTAATAAAAACAGCATGGGCATTTCCCCACAGGGGAACCCCGAACCAAAATTTAAAAAAAAAAATGCGTGGGGGTCCCCATAAATTCACTTTCTGCTTGATGGTGTCAACCCTCTGGTGAGTGCACATCCCCTTCTCCCACAACAATGCCACTGGCTACCTTTTGTCGCACATTCTTACCCCTGTAGATTGGAAGCTCCATGAGTAGGGCCCTCCTATTCCTTTTTCACAAACTGTCGGCGCCAGGACTCGAGTCCTGCGGGAACGCGTGGGAACGGTGTCCCTGCACTTTTTTCACAGCAGGAACGCCGTTCCTTTGCAGGACTAGAGCCGCCCGAGGCTCTAGCACAGGCATCAACTAAATGGCGGACCGTGGGCCAAGTCAGTCAATGATCTGTGCGGCCCCCCGGCGCGGTCACGCCATTTAAGATGTGCATTCTGCCGCTGCCTGCTAGCTTTGTTGTCTTCACAGACACAGAGCTGACATCGGAAGAGCAGCACAGCGATGCACGGAGGGCAGGGGCTGGCCCAGTTAACTGATTGGTTAAAGCGGTTCTGCACTGCTGAAATTTTTTTTTTTTTATGGTTATGCTTTAACATTGATGTTTTTATATAAAAAGGCTTACTTGTCTTAGTTTTCTGACTGCCGCATGTCCGTTTTTGTGCAAAATGTTAATTTATATTCACACTGTTCGGCCGTTGTCATTTTTGTTGTGGGCAAGTGAAGCCCACAAGCAAAACTTCCTCCTTATTTCCTGGGTTTCTAACCAGCATGCTTTGCCGGTTCTCGCACATGCTCTGTAGCTACAGAGCAGAGCTGTGTCATGTTTACCAGTTTGCCCTGGAGAACAATGGCGAAATTCAAATCGCCCTCCAAACGTGCCCGGCGTGATGACGTCACGTTCTCGAAATCTCGCGAGATTTCGGCTGTATTAGCCGCAATGTCTCCTGGGATTACTTGGACGAGATCCCAGGAGACAGTGCAGGGTTCAGCAGGAAGTGATGCTGATCCCCGCAAGAGACCGCCCATCGCCGCATGGGATGAAAATCAAAGACTACTAATTACAAAAGGTAGATTAATCAAAAAAAAAAAACTGTGGCATTATCAAATGTACGGTCTGGAGGGAACAGAATGGGAAAATGTTATTAATATGTGTGCAGAACCGCTTTAATAGAACAGCTCAGCATTCTATCAACCAATCAGTTAACTGGGGCAGGTCCCGCCCTCTGTCCATCCCTTTGCTGCACTTCCGATGTCAGCTCTGTGCCTCCGATGTCATCTGCTGTGTCCTGTGTAAGGTAAGACAGGGAAGAGGGCACTGTTATGAAGGACGGAGGGGGAAAGTATCAGAAACTGAAAGGAATGAGGAGGGGTGATATAAAAGGGAGGCAGGGCAAGAATGTGAAGGGGGGTTAGGACAGGAATGTAAAGGGTGTGCCATAAAGGGGGTGAGGAGAGGTTTACATTTTAAAACTGGCTACTTGGTCATCTCCTGTACGTAGTCACATTCTGGTCATCTCCTGTAGTCGCAGTCTGGTCATCTCCTGTACGTAGTCACATTCTGGTCATCTCCTGTAGTCACATTCTGGTCATCTCCTGTAGTCACATTCTGGTCATCTCCTGTAGTCACATTCTGGTCATCTCCTGTAGTCACATTCTGGTCATCTCCTGTAGTCACATTCTGGTCATCTCCTGTAGTCGCAGTCTGGTCATCTCCTGTACATAGTCACATTCTGGTCATCTCCTGTACGTAGTCGCAGTCTGGTCATCTCCTGTACATAGTCACATTCTGGTCATCTCCTGTAGTCACATTCTGGTCATCTCCTGTACGTAGTCGCAGTCTGGTCATCTCCTGTACGTAGTCGCAGTCTGGTCATCTCCTGTAGTCACATTCTGGTCATCTCCTGTAGTCACATTCTGGTCATCTCCTGTAGTCGCAGTCTGGTCATCTCCTGTACGTAGTCACATTCTGGTCATCTCCTGTACATAGTCGCAGTCTAGTCATCTCCTGTACGTAGTCGCAGTCTGGTCATCTCCTGTAGTCACATTCTGGTCATCTCCTGTAGTCGCAGTCTGGTCATCTCCTGTACGTAGTCGCAGTCTGGTCATCTCCTGTAGTCGCAGTCTGGTCATCTCCTGTACGTAGTCGCAGTCTGGTCATCTCCTGTACGTAGTCACAGTCTGGTCATCTCCTGTACGTAGTCGCAGTCTGGTCATCTCCTGTACGTAGTCACAGTCTGGTCATCTCCTGTACGTAGTCACAGTCTGGTCATCTGTACGTAGTCGCAGTCTGGTCATCTCCTGTAGTCGCAGTCTGGTCATCTCCTGTACATAGTCGCATTCGCAGTCTGGTCATCTTTTGTAGCATGTCACATTTGCAGTCACTGTATTTTATGTGAAATATATATATATATATATATATATATATATATATATATATATATATATATATATATATATATATGCATATGAGCATATCTTTTTTTTTTTTTTTTTGGTGGGGGAGTGGATCTTGGGTGGGAGTTCCCACACTTTTTTCCCAAGGACTTGACCCCAGGTCAGCGCTCTATAAATCCTGTGTAATAATAATTAGAATGATCTGAAAAATCATTAGATAGATGATTCCATATGAAGAGTTATTATTAGGAATTCCCGCACAAGCAATATCTAGATGACGATGGCGTTACTCGTGACCCACCTAACCTGGATTTACGGAGAGGTTGGGAAATTTTTGGGCAGCTTGGCCTATATTAAGGTAGGGTCCTGGAGCTACAGCTCCGATAGCCCCTACTTTAATTTGGCTCTGGTGGGGGGTGACACCACGGTCAGATATCACTTGCTACTTGATTCCATACGAAGAGTTATTATTAGGAATTCCCGCACAAGCAATATCTAGACGACGATGGCGTTACTCGTGACCCACCAAACCTGTATTTATGGAGAGGTTGGGATTTTCATCTCCATCCAACTGCTCATTTGGTTCAGTTTATTTATGGCAATTAACTCTAATGCATGTGTATATGCTGTATAATAGGTATATAAACATCGCGAGCCAACCTATTTGGTTCTGACCCTTTCCAATTTCCTTGCCTGGAAGAAAATGTCAGCGTGCCAGTTTAAGGCAGTTGCAAATTAATTTTTTAGTAAAAGATTACAACAAACCGTCTTTTCATTTTAGCATTCATACTCCCATCTGGAAAATCATTTTTCAAGGTTTTATACCTGAAAAAAAAAATATATATATATATAATAAAATAATCACATTTTTTTTTTTTTTTTTGAAGTTTGAAAGAGACTTTATCAGACCCATGATTGCATGGAAAATTGGTTCTTTTCGAGCTAACCAGTTCCCCTTCCTCAAGACGACGTCCGTGTCATTTATATAACAGCGCTTCATACGGAGCGTCTGCGCCGCATACCAGCCTCAAACTTTACTGCTTCAACTCAAATGCAATCCTTGTTTTATACGTCAATAAAATCTACTCATATCTTCAAAAAGCTCGAGAGAGAGGCCAGAGCCAATTGAAGGTAGACAGCAGCAAATATTAAGCAGTCAACTGAACATTACATTTTACCAAATAAAAGGAACAATTTAAAAAAGGTGCTTTCTTCGTTTTTATACATTTAGAAAAAAAAATCAAATACAGCAATATATAAAATACACTCAATGCCACTTTATTAAGTCCCCCTTGCTAATAGTGGGGGTTGGACCCCCCTTTTGCCTTCATTCTTGGTGGCGTAGATACAACAAGGTGTTGGAGACCTTCCTCAGAGATTTTGCTCCATAGTGACATGATAACATCACACAGTTGCTGCCGATTTGTCGGCTGCACATCCATGATGCCAATCATCTCCCCTACCACCACATCCAAAAGGTGCTCTATTGGATGAGATGTGGTGAGTGTGGAGGCCATTGGATGAGATGTGGTGAGTGTGGAGGCCATTGGATGAGATGTGGTGAGTGTGGAGGCCATTGGATGAGATGTGGTGAGTGTGGAGGCCATTGGATGAGATGTGGTGAGTGTGGAGGCCATTGGATGAGATGTGGTGAGTGTGGAGGCCATTGGATGAGATGTGGTGAGTGTGGAGGCCATTGGATGAGATGTGGTGAGTGTGGAGGCCATTGGATGAGATGTGGTGAGTGTGGAGGCCATTGGATGAGATGTGGTGAGTGTGGAGGCCATTGGATGAGATGTGGTGAGTGTGGAGGCCATTGGATGAGATGTGGTGAGTGTGGAGGCCATTGGATGAGATGTGGTGAGTGTGGAGGCCATTGGATGAGATGTGGTGAGTGTGGAGGCCATTGGATGAGATGTGGGGAGTGTGGAGGCCATTGGATGAGATGTGGGGAGTGTGGAGGCCATTGGATGAGATGTGGTGAGTGTGGAGGCCATTGGATGAGATGTGGTGAGTGTGGAGGCCATTGGATGAGATGTGGTGAGTGTGGAGGCCATTGGATGAGATGTGGTGAGTGTGGAGGCCATTGGAGGACAGTGACCTCATTGTCCAGTGGTGAGATGATTGGAGCTTTGTGACATGGGGCATTATCCTGCTGGAAGGAGCCATCAGAAGATGGGGACACTGTAGTCATAAAGGGATGGACATGGTCAGCAACAATACTCAGCTAGGCCGTGGTGTTTATACAATGTTCAATTGGTACTAAGGGGTCCAAAGTGTGCCAAGAAAATATCCCCCCACACCATTACATTACACCCCCCCCCCCACCAACCTGAACCAGTGATACAAGGCAGGATGGATCCATGTGCCAAATTCTGACCCCACCATATGAATGTTGCAGCTTAAATCCAGACCCATCAGACCAGGCAACCTTTTTCCAATCTTCTATTGTCCAATTTTGGTGATCCTGTACCAATTTTAGCCTCAGTTTCCTGTTTTTAGCTGACAGGAGTGGCACTCAGTGTGGTCTTATGCTGCTGTAGCCCATCTGCTTCAAGGTTGGATGTGTTGTGCATTCAGAGATGGTATTCTGCATACCTTGGATGTAACGAGTGGTTATTTGAGTTACTGTTGCCTTTCTATCATCTGGAACCAAGATCCTGGTACCGTATGAGGGTTCTCTAAGTTTGTCTACATCCTTAAGTTATTCAAGTGTTCTACAACAAGTCTGTGGCAGAGACTTTATTCGAGTGTTCTACAACAAGTCTGTGGCAGAGACTTTGCTTATCTGAGCACTCTATCGGCTGCTAGGCCTAGTGGGAGGAGGTCTATCCGATAAGGGTGAGGATCCAGTTGTGATTGGCTATTCTCTGGATTCCTAAAGTGAGAGACTTTCTATTTGACTAAGTTCCAAGAGTACCTGAACTTTCTACCTAAAACCCTCTAACCCTCTTTGAGAGACTGTGAGAGACTGTGTTTGGTCTACTCCTTTTTGCAAATAAAAATCCCTCAAGCGGATCTGGTGTCAGTCTCTGCAGTTCTTGGGCCATCAACCTCAGGAAACCCCTAGACATACACGAGGTCAAGAAGGTAATTGTAAGCCCAATAAAATCAGCCGCTCCTTCGGGGGTCAGTGCTACAAATGTTTTATACCAGACCCTTTAAATCTGATCCATATTTTAAAGGGGTACTCCAGGCATATAAACACAAAAAAATAAATAAATGTGTTAGGTCCCACGAGATATCCATACCAAAAACTTCCAAAGATCCCAGGTCTTGTAAGTAAGGCAGTTGCTATGGACTCCATGGGTGCCATCACTTGCTGCATCCTTAGGAACAATTGACAGCAGAAAACTGTCAAATATATGTAGCACACTGATGGTTAAACAGGGTTGCTAGTAAATTTACCTGCCAGGTATAGTTGCCTTGGCCAATTTATAAGAGATTAATTGATTCCACCCTAATTCTGGAATTGCTGCACTTCTTTCTTGTGTCACTAGATGGCCGGGTATCTGGTGACATTAGATAAGACAAGGACATTGCAAGGCCAGATTAGGAATGAATGGGGGTGTCTCAGCCAATGGGCAGGGATATTCTTGGGTCCCTTGGCCTGTGGCGAGAGCCTATATATTTGGGTGGGGTCAGGTGATCAGCATTCTGTGCCACCTGGATGGCTGTCTGGGTGGACTTTTGTTGTGCTGCCTCGGACTGCTAGGCCGGAGCCTGAGGCCTATCCAGGGGATATCTGGCTGCTAGGGTTGGGATTGCGGCTTGCAGTCCAGCCATAAGTGACGGTTTGCCGGCCGGAGCACCTATCATGGTTGGAGGTAGAAGGGAAGCTGCCACCACTAAGGGAGCAACCACGTTATTACCAGAGACCACAGTGAGTAGCTGAAGTAAGTACCTGAGCAGTAGTCTCACCAACCGGTGAAGAATTGGGAAACTTCAGCAGGTGTCAAGCCAGGGACCCAACCAGAGGAGGTGACGCTTGCAGAGCAGCCTTGTGTGCCAAGCCAGGGACCGAGCAGGCCAGAGGGGTGATACTCGGGGAGTATGTGTGAGTGCCAAGCTAGGGACCCAGCAAAGAGATGGGTGTGATGCTTGAGGGGTATCTTGGACGCCAAGCCAGGGACCCAGCGGGGATGCAGGGGTGACGCTTGAGGAAGATACTCAGTGAAAAGGTTGGAAGAGCTCAGGAGATCCAGTGGCAGTGGATTGGCAAGTCTAGTGAGAGAAAATGGGAGCTCAATGGAGTGAAGAGCTACAAGAAGTGATTGTAGAGGAAGTACAGAAGTTTGTTACAACTTGTGTTAGAAACTGTTATAAGACGTTTGCCATAGGAGACAGTGATCCTACACATGCAGATGTGGTGTCCTGCTGGCTGCCTTACCCTGCATGGCTGTCTACCTATAGAAGTCTCAGAGTCTGCTAATTAACATTGCCACTACCTAAGGGTGTCCTGGCCCTAAACCCTCTCTCCCACAGTTCTGTTCAAGAGAAAATAAAATCTCTTTGCATTCAAGAAGTGTCTGGCACCCACGAACCGACCTTGCATTACACCCACCATGCCTTGTAACCCACTCTACACAGAAGGATGTCAGCTGTCCCTAGCTCTGGAGGCTCATTAGACTAAAAGGGTACCCAGGACCAATTGGTAGAAATACCGCTTCCATATACTGCAAGATGTTCAGCTCCCTCTGAACAGGGGCTAAATGGGCAAAAGTTTGAACCATTGGCCCTAGTCTCCATTGGAAACCCATGTTACAGGGTGGCAACCTAAGAGAACAATTGTGTGACAAGGACAGGGGGTTGAACACTCGGATTATATAGTGTGGATGATTGATACATTAATTTATAGCACCACATCCCTTGGAATCACAAATTTGAACAGAAGAAGTTGATGGGAGTTTTGAAGGGTACATAAGATTACACACTGATACAACAAAGGTTAAAACTTAAAGGATGACTCCACTTTTGTGAGATACTGTGTGTATATATATATATATTACACAGACACACGTTTGAGCTTTGGGGTACACACCCTAATGCAATAGGCCGCGCACACCTATGGCTATAGCTTCCCAAGATGGCTTCCCTATGGCCCAAAGTCTGAAAGGTTCATTTGTCAGTTCTAGAGCTCTGCTATACACAAGGCGGGACTGACAGAACACGAAGCTCCTGGCCTGGAGGATATGTTCCTTGCTGGACCCGGCAGAACGTATTTCCTAAAATTGGAACAGATGAACTTGGAGTGTGGAAAGAAATAAATGAAAGGCACATTTAGTGTTTATGGAGCTGAAAATCAAAAACGGAATGGAAATTACAGCATTTCGAGGGACAAAAACGATGCTGTTAGTGTGGAATTTTAAACGGTAGGCGAGGAGGGTTCCAGCTCCCACAATGCACCACGCCGCTGGCTGATCCCCCCTCTGATCTCCCGGCTTTGTAATAGACGGTATACAAAGATGTCATTTTCTATAGAAGCCAAAGATTTGCTGTGCGTTCGAAGAAGACAGATGCATTCACATAACATGCACAGCTTTACGGAGACCATCTACAATGTTAGATGTCCTGGACCGGAAAAACAAAGCTTTAGCATTTGCGAACACTCGGAAAGTTTTTATGTCTTTTTTTTTTTTTTCCGGTATGTTTTGACTTTAAAATTGACCTGACATCAAAGGACTTGTTCAGATGCGCGGCCAGAGGTTGATACGACCACCCACCTACACAAGTCCATTCAGCTGCCCAGGGTTGTACACATGTAAAAAGGCATGTCGCATTGGGCAGTTGGTACCACCACCAAATGTGACCCATTCAAGTGAATGGAGCAAGGCAGCATCCACCCTGCCACTGTGTGCAACGCAAGGTAGTTGCAGTGAGGTGGGTCGGCATTTTCAGGGTTAAAATAGGCGTGGAGGAGGCGCCTCCTGTCAGGAACATCATGCCAGCCATCAGAGAGATCGTGCCAGCTGTAAGGCTCATGTTTGCTTGTAGGCTTGACTATTTCACGCCCTAGGCAGGACTAATGCCCTGTACACACGATCGGACATTGCGACAACAAAACCGTGGATTTATTTCCGTCGGATGTTGGCTCAAACTTGTCTAGGATACACACAGTCACACAAATGTTGTCGGAAATTCCGACCGCCGAGAACGTGGGGACGAACAACACGTATGACGGGACTATAAAGAGGACTTTCAATAGCCAGTGCGCCACCCTTTGGGCTCCTTCTGTTTATCTTGTGTAGAAGTTTGGTGAGAGATGATTCACGCTTTTCAGCCTCGTGCTTTTCAGTTCATTACTGCTCTTGAGTTTGTGCTTGTGGGTTCGTATCTGTTTTTCAGTGCGTGTTGTCAGTTCATATCTGTTTTTCATTGTGTTCTTCTCCGCTCGTTTCTGATTTTCAGATCGGTCTTCTCAGGTTCTTTCTGAATTTCAGTGCGTTCTGTTAGTTCGTTCTGACCAGCCGACCATTTTCTAGCCATGTTGCGGGTACGTACTCGTCGTAGAGTTCGTGCTGTGCAAGAGCTTGGTGTTGTAGTTCTTGCTTTGACCCAACTCCAGTCCATGAGGAGGAGTTCATGGATGAAGAATTGGTTGCTCCAGTGTTGCCCCTGTTGAAGACTTTGAGGTCGAAACGCGTAGGGATAGCAGTTATCTGCTCCCCACATTGCTATTTTTTATCTACTTTTTATGTATCACGTGATTTTATAATTTCAATTTTGTTCATCGCAAAATCTTTTTCAATAAACCATCATTGGTTGTATTTCACCATGCAAAGGGCATTTTTTGTTCTATTCCCTTTATGGTGAACCTTTGCGGGACATCTGGCATCAAGTTTGATCGCAGCGTTTGGCACGGAAATCCCACTCACCTTTCCTATCTGTAGACCACGAGGAACCCTGAGAGGACAACATATCGTGTCGGTGTACTGGGGTGAGTGGCTGGAGCCTCCCCCACAAGCTCGCAAGACACACTACTATAAGGTGGATGTGTCCAACTCATCTGGTAAGGGTACCTATTTCTTCTATTTGCTTACAATTCAGTTCCAAGAGTTGCCAAGGGCGGAGAACTTGGTAGGATAATTCACCCTGAATGTCATCTGCGGACTTGCAATTCAGCCTGAGACGCACCAGAGTGAATAATTTTTGGGACTGTTCTCAAACACTTCATGAACTTTTGTATTCACTCGTTCATATTGTTATTTATACACATCACTTATTTCTTTCACCTATTCAAATAGGTGCCTTTTAGCGCAGCATTTATTGTATTTATACAATTCTCATACATGCCTTTGTTGCGGGAGATCCAGGGGAATAATCCTGATGATTTCAGGAATTATCTCCGGATGACAGACCCAATTTTTCCCCATCTGTTGGCCTTATATTACGAAGCAGGACACCTGCATGTGGCAAGCCATCACTCATGAACAAAGGCTATTTACCCCATTGCGGTACTTGGTGACGGGGAGAAGTCTGCAGGACATCAAGTTCTCAACAGGCATCTCCCCCCAGGCTCTGGGGATCATTATTCCAGAGACCTGTTTTGCCATCATTCAGGTCCTGCAGAAGGACTATATTAAGGTAAGTTGTATCCTTTAACATCACATTCTATGTATTTAATGTTTGCTAATGTATTTTATTTATTTCATCATTCCCTAATTACCATGATTGTAATATGATGTGAATGTGCTCTTTGTCCTCGTGCATGTTGGAATTTTTTAATGCTCCTTTTTTGTCCTTCATACACATTTGCCTTCACTAACCTCCCCAGCATGCTATCCTGGGCCCAGGATAGCAATGTATTTAACAAAGTATTTTGTCAGCTCCATTGTAGTGCTTTATGCTAAACACCCCCTAAAATGTGTACAAATGTTTTTTTTGTCATTAAATTTATGCAGAGTGCAAGAGGCTTTTTTTTTTTGAGGGGCCCCAAACTCATTTGGAACCCTCCCTCCCCCAACCGCCAAGTCAGCCAATAACAATACTGGATCTGCTGACTTTGCCAAACCCATACACACTATACCTACCTCTTCTGTGGTCATATTTATGGATGAATTCACCAAAGCATGTAGTGAAAGGGCCTGCCTGAATACTTTCAAATGGTACTGTTTAAAGTTTTGTTCTCCTATTATCTTGATAGGTAATTGCAGAATGTAAAAATGTGCTTCCATTTGTACAGTGTGTATTCATATTTTTGTATTATGGCACTTCTTATGCCGCGTACACACGAGCGGACTGTATGGCGTACTTAGTCCGTCATACAATCCGACGGACAGTCCGTCATACTTTCGACTGAACGGACTTGACCACACACGGATGCACAAACAGTCCGTCGAAAGCTTGCGCGATGACGTGTACAGCACGTACGACGGGACTAGAAATAGGAAGTCCAATACACAGCAAAGCACCCTTCCGCCGTGTAAATCCTTTCTGGGCATGCGCCATTCTTAGTCCGTCGAACTAGCCTACTGACGAGCGGATTGTCCGCTGAAACCAAAGTATGACGGACAGAATTTCGAAAAATCCGAAATACTTAGTACGCCGGACTGCAAGCTGAAAATGTCCGCTGAAGCCCACACACGAGCGGACTAATGTGTTTCGACGGACTAAGTACGCCATACAGTCCGCCCGTGTGTACGCGGCATTACCTGTCCAGTGGGCTGCCAATAGTGTAAGTATGGAGGGGCTGGCCAAAGTAGTATGCATTCAGCTCTTAATGAAGTGGGGAGGGTTGCCTGTCCAAAACATCTCCCCCCCCCTAAATGTTTACAATGGGCCATCAGAGGGGGTGAGAAATCTGATAAGTGGATGCTTTTGTCTTGAAATACTCCTTAAAATAAATGTTATACTGATGTTGGCCAAGAATGTTTGTGTCTAATCTGCTTGCAAAGTTATGTGCAAAAGTACTATTTATTTTCTTGTTTAACTCCACAGTTTCCTTGAAACCCACCGGAATGGCAGACTGTGTCATCCCAGTTTGCCCAGTGGGGGGACTTTCCTAACTGAAGAGGGGCAATCGATGGGAAAACGCGTCCACATTGTTCCACCCCCCAGCTCGGGGTCATACTACCGTATATACTCGAGTATAGGCCGACCCGAATATAAGCCGAGGCCCCCAATTTACCCCCAAAAAAACTGGCAAACTTATTGACTCGTGTATAAGCCGAGGGTGAGACATGCCTGTCCATCCCTGTGTGTGTGTCCGTCCATCCCTGTGTGTCCGTCCATCCCTGTGTGTCCGTCCATCCCTGTGTGTCCGTCCATCCCTGTGTGTCCGTCCATCCATCCCTGTGTGTGTGTGTGTCCATCCATCCATCCATCCCTGTGTGTGTGTGTCTCCATCCATCCATCCATCCATCCCTGTGTGTGTGTGTCTCCATCCATCCATCCATCCCTGTGTGTGTGTGTCTCCATCCATCCATCCATCCATCCCTGTGTGTGTCTCCATCCATCCATCCATCCATCCCTGTGTGTGTCTCCATCCATGTGTGTGTGTGTGTGTGTGTGTGTGTGTGTGTGTGTGTGTGTGTGTTTGTGTGTGTGTGTGTGTGTGTGTGTCCAGCCTACCTTTGTCCCGAGCCTCCGTCCCGTGCCTTGCCTCCTTGCCTCCGTCCCGTGCAGTGCCTTGCCTCCTTGCATCCGTCCCGTGTCGTGCCTTGCCTTGCCCCCGTCCCGTCCCGTCCCGTGCCGTGCCGTGCCGTGCCTTGCCTTGCCTCCGTCCCGTGCCCTCTTCGTCGGCGGCCATTGTAAAGTTCAAAAGCTGCGCCGCCGCCTTCGCCTGTGATAGGCGGAACACTGAATTTCCCAGCAGCCTGTGTTCCGCCTATCACAGACGTCGTATCATCCTCGTCCGTAGTACGAGGATGATACGATGTCCGTGATAGGCGGAACACAGGCTGCTGGGAAATTCAGTGTTCCGCCTATCACAGGCGAAGGCGGAGCCGGAGGCGCGGCTTTTGAATAGAATGGCCGCTGTCTGTCTGCTCGACACGCTGATCGAGCGGGCAGACAGCGATGACTCGAGTATAAGCCGAGGGGGGCACTTTCAGCCTCAAAAAAGAGGCTGAAAATCTCGGCTTATACTCGAGTATATACGGTATTATAATTATAAGGGGTTTAATAGTATTGTGCTGTTGGCGGTGGTGTCTGCGACATAGGAGTTCCTGTATGTGGGGAATAATGGACGGATGGCGGCTGGCGGAGTCATCGTCCAGATGGAGTTTTTCCGATGTCTCCAGAATGGCAGCTTGGGCTTGCCACCTCCGGAAGACAACGTGGCTGGTCTCCCGTTTGTGTTCGCCGCTGATGAAGCGTCTGGGCTGGGTGACCATCTGATGTGGCCGTTCCCCATGAGGACCCTCACCCCGGAGCAGAGGGTTTTAATTATCGGCTGGCCAGAGCCAGAAGGGTCGTGGAGAATGCTTTTGGAATAATGGGCAGCCGGTTCCACCTATTTCTTACAGCAGTCTCTCCAATGGACATATTTGAGGCCTTATATCTCCTCCTGGATCAGGAAGTTTCTGGCTCCGGGTTTTCGTCATCCTCTTTGTTGCTGCTATTATCATGCAGCTGTTGTCTCTCTGCCATGTGCTCTCCCACTTCGATGAAAGTGAAGGGGCGGTGAATATACTAGAAAGAATGTCAGGGGCGGAGTTTCACGCATGCGCAATTTAGATAATGCATAACCTTCGCGCGTTGTATGTATGATCTGTGAGTGGAGGACAGAGTAGCGTAAGCTCCGATCGTGCCAATGAAGGTACCATTTTAACTTGGGGCATCAGTGGTTAGTGGCTTATACTTATACTGCTTATAGATTGAAGTCTATATTGGGACAAGATTAGGAGAGTTTAGCCTGACATTAGGGTTTGTCTTGTGTTGTGTCTTGTAGATAAAATGGATAAATTTAATGACCATGACTTCCCCCCCAACTTCATTGATAAGTACAGAGAGCTGCCCTGTCTGTGGCAAGTGAAACACCAACTTTATAACAAAAAAATAAAGAGGAAGGCAGCGGTGGATCAACTGTTGGAATTGGTGAAGGCCGTGATTCCCACGGCAGACGTCACCTATTTGAAGTGAAAAATTGGTGGCCTGAGGATCACACATAATAGGGAGCGCAAAAAGATCCAAGATTGCTGCGTTTTTTGTCACACCAGAGTGAACCCAGGCCATCACTATGAACACTTCCTTCCACTCTTCCACCTCAGATGAGGCTTCCAACGTACAACCTGGGCCTTCCACCTAGGAAGAAGTGGAGGAGCCCAGCTTGAGCCAGGTATAGCATTGTTCAACATATTTCTTGTCAAAAATGTTATGATGTTAACTAGATTACATATCAGTAGACAATAGTAGCCAAAAATGATTGGGACAAGAATCAAAAATGATGGGGTCAGAATGATATAGACTTTTCTATTTGTTAACATTAATTTGTAACAGTCATGAGCTCAAAACTGTGTGGGATTGATGACCAAAAACGCAGGAAAGTCTCAGCCAGGAGGAGGCAATGGAAAGTGGCAGCCAGGAGGTGGCGGGGGAAAGTGGCAGCCAGGAGGTGGCCATGCCCAGTAGCCTTAAGAGCGATGGCCTGGGCTTGGTCTGGTCTGGCAAAAGACACAGGCTAAGACCACAGCCTCAGGCCATATATGTCTTCTGCTGCTGCTCCCGATCTCTCAGAGTCCTGGACCAGATTGTCTTCCCTATTAAATGACTCCTCAAGCTACCAATTTTGCCTATCAAATAATTAATGTCTGCCCTAGGGTACAAAGGCTTCACCAATTTCAACAGTTTATCCAGCGTTGCCTTCCTTTTTATTTTGTTATGACACCTAATAAATTAGTCTTTTTTTTTTTTTTAGAAATACTTGACTACGTGTTTTAGTTCGAAAAGGACAGTTTGTTTGTGAGTAGGCAGATACATTTCAAAAATACAATGTCAAATTAACAAGGGACACCAACCTCTTTTGATGTTAAAAAATACAAAATAATAACAGTGTTGTGGTAACTTGGCACACAAAACGAGAAAAAATATTATGGAGATCGCTATAAAAAAAAATTCGGGAGATCTTGAGAAAAAAAAATTAAAGTAGATCACTATAAAAACCATTATTCTGGAGATCTGGCCAAAAAATAAAAAGATTAATCAGGAGATCACGAGAAATAATAAGAAATCAGTTTGTCAGAACTCTGTGTGAATATCAGCAGCAAAGCAACTTCATTCTTCTAGCATTATAAAGAAGAAGAGAATGCGCTGCATTGAAAGATTAAAAGATTTGCAGGGTGACGAATGTGCTATCTCCATTATGAATGCTAGTTTTACAAGACCGAGCTCTTCCGTCTCATAATTGATTCAGAGCATGCGTGGAATTTTGTGCCTCGGACTTGTGTACACACGCTTGGAATTTCCGGCAACAAAATTTTATGTTGGAAAATTTAAGAACAAACTCTCAAACATTTATTGTCTGAAATTCTGACAGCAAATGTCCGATGGAGCATACACACGGCCGGACTTTCCGACAACAAGCTCTCATTGTACATTTCCCGTTGGAAATTCTGACCGTGTGTACGCGGCATAACACTAACAGAGTGGGAGCGTGGGGTGTCGTTAGTCTTGCCTAGGGCCAGGCGGGTGACTACAAGTAGGATCAGAGAGTGGACTTACCAAGGCAGCAGCTACATCCAGAGACATGGTGATCCGCTGTCCTTGTGCTCTTCTCCGCCTCCCCCAGCTGTCCTCGTGCCCGCTTCCTCCGCTCTCCTTGTGCCCGCCTCCTTCTCTGCCCTCTGCTGTCCTTGTGCCCTCCTCACAGGCTGAGCTGCTGCTGACCTCCTCTGCAGCAGCTGTGACGGATGTCATCCACAGCTGCTGCTTTCTCTGGAGAGTCTCTAAGCACCCCAGCCCTGTGTAGGGCCCCTTCGTGTTCCCCCGGCCAGGCTAATGGGGAAGTCAGTGGCCGTGGCTGTGCCATTCTTGGCAGCAGTTCGCCCAAGGAGGCTTACTAGTAAGCCTAGCAGGAGCGCTGGCCCTGCTTGTAGGAGCATAGGAACGATTGCACCTCTATGCAAGCAAGCTTGTGGGCTCGTCCACCACAGATAATGGTGCCTAGCAGGCTATTTAAATCTGAGGTTGGCATAGGATCATTGCTGAATGACCTTTCGGACCGAGTTCCTGCAATTTCTGATTCTGAACCTTATGTTTAAGCCTGTTATTGAGCTGGCTTCTATCCCGCCTCCTTCTGGATGATCTTTGCCTTCCTATGATGGCTGCTCATCTCTGTTGCCAACCTCAGCCTGGGCTACTGAATGAGGTTTTGCCTATTGACTCGTAGCTCACTGCCTGTACATTGCCAACCTCTGCTTGTTCCTGACCTTGAGCCTGTGATTTGGAGTCTTCCTGCTTGACTGTTACTGAACTTGGCTTGTGACTCAGCTCTCATAACTGAACTTTATGTATTCTGGGTTTCCTACCCACTGAACTTTGGCTTGTTTTTCACCAATTTTCCCCAGTTCCAGTCTTCAATTCCTACTCCCTGGCACTTCTCCCCTTCCATGGCTCTTGCAGACTTTGTCTCATCTTCTATGGGTGTTCAGACAGGAATTGTTCTTGAGGCCACCCTCATCTTCTTGGGCTCCTCATACAGGTACATGAAACCTCCTGACCGCCTGTCAACCATTTGTGAAATGCGATCCATCCAGGGCTGGTTCAAGGATTTTTTACACCCTAGGCAAAACTTAATTTTGCCACCCCTCCCCCCTTCCCCGGCTCTACCCCTGTCTCCACTCCCTTTGCCCTGCCCATGTATACCACAACTTTTCATTGAAGTGCCCATCAAATGCAGCCCACAAGCGCCCCTCTAGAGCAGCCTCACCAGCGCACATCCAAGCGACCTCAATAGCGCCCATCATTGCAGCCTACCAGTGCCCGTCAATGAATACAGGCCTGCCTGTATGCATCTGGAACCTTCATTTGCACTATGACCAGTGCCTTACTGACAGGTTCACCGTGGATATTGATGAGCTTGATAGCATGTGCCATTTGTGAGTACACATCTGTTGGTGCACCCTCTGCTTTTTTTTTCCAGCATTTTTTAGGGTCTTCCTCAGTCCTCAGGAGACTGCAAAGTCTTGCCCAGCTTCAAGTTGCTGAAGACCTAAGCTCCTCCAGAAAAGCTTTATTTAAACATTTTCATTAGCACGTCGATTTGGGGAAAGGAGGATTCAGAGAAGGCAACATTTTCGGCAGATTCAATTTCAGCTTTCAGTAAGCGCTCGGAAAGCCCACACCTCGGGTTCTTGTAGAAACATTATTTTAGGTGATATGAAAAGTAAAAGAAGAAAAGGTTATTTGTGTAGGAAATGACTTTCTCGTTATTATGTGCTATTATTTCAGAAAAAAAGAAAAATAGATATATGAAATATGAATTGTGAATATGAATATGTTTTTCTTTAAGCGTCTCGATAATGACGGCCCGAAAAAAAAAGAAGAAAAAAAGCAGATTCCTGGAAGAATCTCTGAAATTTTTTCTCCAGGGAGGACGAAAAAATGCAAATTTGTGTCCAAGATCGGATTCCAGCGATGGTTGAAGTGGCAGCCACACAGCTAGATGAGAAAGGAATGGGCAATGCCATTGCCGGCTGATTAAAGGCCCCTTCTCTGCTGTAACTACAGGCTGGAACGGTAGATGGGAGCCAGCTCCAGAATCACAACACTTCCTGCCAGGACTTCCCGAAGAAAATCCTTACAACTTTGGAAGCACTCTTAGGTTGTCAGGAGGCTTTAAAAAAAACTACCCAAAACGTTGACAGCTGGGACCGGCCAAGCTTCTTATAAAAAAAAAGTACCAGGGAAACTTTTTAAGCAACTTAAAGAGGAAGTAAACCCTGATGAGTTTACTTCCTCTTTCATTCCCTGCAAAGGCAAAGCATAATGGACTACTATGCATCGCATCGCATCGCATAGTAGCCCATTATGTGTCACTTACCTGACACAGGAGCCAGCGATGTCACCGCTGTCCCCTGTAGTCCGGCGCATCCATCTTTTCGGTGGGGTCTCGCAGCTCCGCCGCTGTCATTCGGCGAAGCCACGATGACGTCATGCGCGCGGGAGCCGACACGCGCGGCAGCTCCATTGTTGGAAATGCCGCGCTCAGTGCGCCTGCGCGCCGCTGTCTACGGCGCATGCGCCGTAGACAGCGGTGGCTGTCTTCGGGCAAATATCTCCTAAACCGTATAGGTTTAGGAGATATTTCTTGGACCTACAGGTAAGCCTTAATCTAGGCTTACCTGTAGGTCAAAGTGGTTTGTAAGGGTTTACAACCACTTTAAAGGACAGGACAGGACGTGGGAAGCACCCATGACCGATTAGGCCAAGAAAACCACCTTTCTCTTGAGCTAGAAGAGAAGAAAGGGCCAATTGGCTGCACTTCCATAATCACCTTTATTGCACAAATCTTCAATATAAATCACAAGCATGACATAATCACAGCAGAAGGAAAAGTAAGAAACTGACGCGTTTCATGCTTGTGTAGCTTTTATTCATAGCTATTTTTTGTATTTTTGTACCTTTATTTTCACTCAGCCTCATGTGTTGTTGTTTGCTGCATCCATCTATGAACGTTGGCTGCATGTCTCATCACCTGACCCGATTGCACCAGATGATGGGATCCAGGACCGCTGATAAGAGTGTAACACCCGTCCTCCTGTACATGGGCCCAAGCCCCATAAGTTCAATAGGGGGGGGGGGCAGAGCACCAGGAGTAGGCACAATTACTGGAAGCAATCCCCCTGTGGCCCTACCTCAGTTTGTGAATGAACAGGGAGCCTCTGTATAGAGCGTTTCCTGTGAATGGGTAGGGGTACATACTCATTCACATAAGGAGGACTGGGATCTGGGGGTCCCTTTCTTAGAGGGGGCTTCCAGATTCCGATAAGCTTTCTGCCTGCAGACCCCCACAACCACAGCCCAGAGTTGTGGGGAAGAGACCCCCTGCCCAAAGGACCTTGATGACGCCCTGTGGGAGGGTGAAACGTTAACGCAATTTCCGGCATCACATGACGTCACTTCCGGTCCCGTGGAACGCACGCCAGGAACGGTGTTTTTACACTCACAGCTCCACGTTTGAGGCATTTTTGATCGTATCTTTTGTAAGTACCCACTCCTTTATAGAATAAAATGTTTTTTAATGGTACTTCACTATCAGTTCCGTTCTTCTGTTTTACTTCTGGGTACCTCTTTGTTTGGCTGAGAAACTTCTTAAAGGAATCCTGGACCTGATGACTTGACACCATATTCACCATCCCAGGATACCATTACCAAGCTTTATGTGACCCACCAGACTGAAAAGTTGGGGGTCGTTTCAATCTGGTGAGTGGGGATACATGAGGGGGGTGTGGTACACCTGAATTTTTTGGAAGCACCTTATATTTCCTTCACTTTTTATTGGAGCACTTACAGTCACTTTTCTTGGACTTTGTTTATTGAATATTTTTTATGTTTTTTTCACTTATTGTTTTTTCACGTATTGTGTTTGCGCTGTATTTATCTTCATATGTTTTTCAAGTGTTCAGCACTTTGTGTATAGCAGCTGCGTTTTCCATTTATCATTTTTTTACACCATTAGTGCCAAGTATTTATATATAGTATATACATTTTTACAAATGGCTCTTGCTGAAATCATCACCCTTCCCCCCCCCCTAGTGATGCCGAACCTGCCCCCAGACAGATGCCCGCAGCTCCCTGATGGCAACAGATTTGGGTGTGACTATCTTGGTTACTTGGGGAGCCACAGCCTTGTCTGAATAATGTGTCCGGGTTTCAGTCCACCTGAAACCCGGACCCATGAATCAGAACCCAGACTGTCCGGGTGAATCCCAGACAGGTGGCAACCCTAAAAGGACTGCCCAATCCCATGTCCACTGTGATCGGCTGTCACTAGTAGTCACATGATCAGGAGCTGGTCCACCAGCTTCTGATCATTATTACATAGTTACATAGTAGGCGAGGTTGAAAAAAGACACAAGTCCATCAAGTCCAACCTATGTGTGTGATTATATGTCAGTATTACATTGTATATCCCTGTATGTTGTGGTCGTTCAGGTGCTTATCTAATAGTTTATTGAAACGATCAATGCCCCCACTGAGACTACCACCTGTGGAAGGGAATTCCACATCCTTGCCGCTCTTACAGTAAAGAACCCTCTACGGAGTTTAAGGCTAAACCTCTTTTCTTCTCATTTTAATGAGTGGCCACGAGTCTTGTTAAACTCCCTTTTGCGAAAAAGTTTTATCCCTATTGTGGGGTCACCAGTCCGGTATTTGTATATTGAAATCATATCCCCTCTCAAGTGTCTCTTCTCCAGAGAGAATAAGTTCAGTGCTCACAACCTTTTCTCATAACTAATATCCTCCAGACCCTTTATTAGCTTTGTTGCCCTTCTTTGTAGTCGCTCCATTTCTTGCACATCCTTCCTGAGGACTGGTGCCCAGAACTGGACAGAATACTCCAGGTGCTGCCGGACCAGAGTCTTGTAGAGGGGAGAATTATCGTTTTATCTCTGGAGTTGATCCCTTTTTAATGCCAATATTCTGTTTGCTTTGTTAGCAGCAGCTTGGCATTGCATGCCATTGATGAGCCTATCACCTGCTAGGACCCCCAGTTCCTATACCATCCTAGATTCCCTCAGAGGTTCTCCCCCCAGTGTATAGATGGCATTCATATTTTTGCCACTCAAATGCGTTATTTCAATTTTTTCTACATTGAACCTCATTTGCCATGTAGTTGCCCACCCCATTCATTTGTTCAGATCTTTTTGCAAGGTTTCCACATCCTGCAGAGAAGTCATTGACCTGCTTAGCTCAGTATTGTCCGCAAATACAGAGATTAAACTGTTTCCCCCATCCCCATCCTCCAGGTTGTTTATGAAGAAATTAATTAGGATTGGTCCCTATTAGAGACCGGGAGCTGTGTATAAGCCAGCAATTTCAATTATGTAATTTTTTTTTCTCTTTGTAAATGTCACTTTTGCTGTAGCGAATACTACAGGAAGAATGAAAACTAGTTTGTGTTAAGTTCTCCCCTAAAATGCATACCGGACCCTTTGAGTCTGGTATGAATTTTAAGAGGGTACCTCACACACAAAAAAAAGTATAAGCCTCCTAAAATCCCATATCAGAATCATAATCTAAGCATGCAGTCTGAATGGCCAAGAAAGAGGGGGAGACAAGCTTGTACCCCCCCCCCCCAGACCATTTGCCCTTAACACAGGCATGTACTGGCCATCGGGACTACCGGGAGATTCCCGGTGGGCCGATGGCTCAGTGGGCCGGTTTCAGTGACAGCCTAGCCAAATGAATGGCTGCGCTACTCGCACAGCCATTCATTTGAGCACCGCTGTACTTCTGAGCACAGCGCAGCGCACTTCGGCTCTTTCCGCCCCCACTCGGCGCTCTAATAAAACACATTTTCGGCCACCTCCGCCACCGCTCGGCTTCCCCCGCCCTGCTCCTCTCCGACAGCGAACAAAACTCGGCTATCTCCGGCGGCCCCCGCGGTAACGGACGCTGTGAGTTTAAATGAGCCGGGGGCCGCCATGAGAGCAGCCGACAGGCAGAGAAGTCCCTGGAGCAGACGAGGGAGCCTGGAGGATGGCGGTGCTGCAGGAAACCATCCAGGTAACCGGCCGGCCCATTGAATACTGTATATAGCACATGGCTGGATATATATATATATATATATATATATATATATATATGCTGTGCATGTGTGTATATATTATATATATATATATATATATATATATATATATATATATATATATATATATATATATATATATATATATATATAGCTGTGTGTATATATATATATAGCAAAGGATGTGGTGCTAAATAAAATAACATAAAACATCCATTTGGTGAAAATAATGGTTAAAATAATATGCAAAATCCAACATAGCTAAAAGTTCACCAAAACTGTCAATTAATATTAAAATGTGCATAAAAATATTTTCAGCAAAAAAATCATATATAAAAATGCTTATAATTAAAAAACCCCCTTTTTTTTGTACTCTTTTTGCACTTTAATACCAAGGACATAGTTTGGATAAAATGGTTTTAATTATAAGCATCGTTTATATACAAATTTTTTGCTGAAATTTTTTTTATGCACATTTCAATATTAATTGACACGTTTGATGTACTTTTAGCTATGTTGGATTTTTTGTATTATTTGAATCATTATTTGCACCAAATGGATTTTTTTTTATGTTTTTTTAGGTTAGCATCACATCCTTTGCTATATATTCAATTTATCTGTGGGTTTGTGTTAGGCCCCTTTCACACATGCAGATGATATGTCCGTATTTCATCCATCCGTTTGCAGATGAAATACAGGCATACATTCATCCCTATGGGATAGCAGAATCGGACTGTTGCGGAGGCGGATGAAATCGGGTGTCTGCGGATGTTCATCCGCAGACACCCGATTTCATCCGCCTCCGCAACAGTCCGATTCTGCAGACGGAGGAAAATCCTATTTTTCTATCCGTCTGCAGAGCGGATCGGATGAACACGGACAGACGGTCCGTGCTCATCCGATCCCCATAGAGGAGAGCGGAGAGCTGACAGGGCGGTCCCCGCACAGTGTGCGGAGACCGCCCTGTCCGCAGCCGGCTCAGCGGGGACAACGGAGCGATCCCCGCTGAGCGAGCGAGCGGCTCAGCGGGGACAACGGAGCGATCCCCGCTGAGCGAGCGGATCATCACGGGGCGGATCATTACTGATCCGTCCCGTGTGAAAGGGGCCTAAACCTGTTTGATGTTGGCAGCTTCTCATTACTGCGGTTGATCAAAAATAGGTGTGCGCATTAGTTGTTTATTTTAAAATATATAATGCAGAGCCAGACTTCGGGCAGGTGACAGGGGGACACCAGGGGGTGGGGGGGGGGAGGCTGGAAAATAAAAGAACACCAGCAGTGTGCTGTCAGCTTCTGAGTTTGCATACTCCTGCTATGTGTCTAGCCGGGCCGTGATGACGTCACTCTCGTGCAAGTGCGCAGCATACTGTTTTTGTGCGCGTTTGCAAAATTGGAGTGGGCTGGTCTGGATGAAGTCCAGGGCCAAATTTTTGTCCCAGTCCAGCCCTGCCTTAACATGGGGTAATACCTTGTGCCTTTTTTGATGAATACAAAGAATTTGTTATAAAGGGATACCTAGATACTGAACCCCCTCCCACATAAATGAGTTTAGGATAATGCAACTCATTCACATGACAAAAAAAAGTCACCTAGAAATAATGATACTCAAACAGTTGACAAATTTAAAAAAGAGAAAATCCCCCAAAAGTGTTGTCAACCCAATGTTGCCCACCACCCACGAACCCAAAACACCCGATGACCTGGTGCACATGAGTGGAGACATCATTGATCAAATATGGCCCAACCATGCCATCCCCACTCCTTGGGTTACATGGCCAGGAATTCCAGGTGATGTCACCGGTTCCTAAGGACGCAATGGGTGTCAAGCACCTGCTATTTCCTTAGCAACCAGTGACAGCAGGATTCTGTCATATATGATGAAAATATCACTTCTATAAATGATTTTCAGCTCCTGCTGATCAAGAGGCCGATCAAGCGAATTCATTTTGGGTGTTCACCCAAACAGCCAAACTGCTGTTGCCAACCGCTGGCTCGTTCCTACAGGCAATAAGACACAGTACCAGTCACTTCAAAGGCTGATGCTTGATTATCCTTCTGGTCAGAGGAGATACCCATTTCAAGGAACGTTGAAAATCCTGAATGTAGCGGACCTTCTGGAAGACCCGGCAGGGATTCTTTGAACACAGGAGATCCTGGGGACTCATATCCCTAGTCTTTGATAATATCCTGTTTTGTGTATGCTGTCTCTGATAATGAATATTCACTGAATTTTATGTGTGGCCCTTTGGTGACGTTGGGGCCGCATTTAAGGCCTCCTCTACCACAGTAGACAGCAGGCAGCCAGAGCCAGAAGAGGAGAGCCACTCGCCCGAGCGCCGAGTGGGGATCCTCTCATAGTGACACAGCCACATTGTATGGACGCCACACGTCTCGCACTCGTGGTATTGGACCAGTGGGACGTCCATCATAGGCGATATGGGCTCCAGATGGCGGGACCTGTCACTCAGTCACTCAGTCAGTTCGCTCCCCGCTTGGGGCTAATAATAGAGCTGTGACGGCTTTTTGGGAGCCCAGTCGGGGCTCCAGCCCCCCTCAGCCCCCCCCTCCCGACGCCACTGCCTCCCCCCATATTAAGAACGTTGACCACTGCTGCCCTAGATGATGCCTGGATAAAGTTAGTTCTGTCCTTCTGGAGAAAGAATAACAGATAAAGGCATTTTTAGGGGGAGTGCGGAGACCTGTAGGAGAAATGATAACTATCTGGAAGTGCAACACTGACCCAATACTTAACATTGAAGATTTTTTTGGGGAAAAGACAAAGGGAATTCATACATGGAACATCATAACCACGGTTCACCTTAGAGTCACCCAACAGAATGATGGACTGTCTTGATACCAGGTTTATATAGAAAATACAAATATTTATTATTAATTATAAAAGATTTTTTTCAAAAGAGGAAAAAGTTTGTACAATAAATACATATTATGGCTATAACATAGACAAAATTTGTTACGACAGTATTTTGTGTCCAATACGGTCTTTGGTTTCTCTACTAGTTTCGCGACTAATCTGTCGCTTCTTCAGGAGACCTTGTTTGTCTAGAACGAAATTTATCACAGATTACTTAACAAAGAACATTATTTTGTTAAAGCGGAGGTCCACCCTAAAGTGGACCTTCCGCTCATCGGAACCCTCCCCCCCTCCGGTGCCACAATCGGCACCTTTCAGGGGGGAGGGGGGTGCAGTTACCTGGATAATCCAGGTAACAGCACCCACTTCCGGGATAGCTGTCTGCGGAAAGGGGCGTAACTTACGCCCCTTTCCGCAACTGCCCGCCCCCTTCCCGCAAGTGCCCCGCTGCCTGCTGGGAAACACACAGCTCCCAGAGGCAGCGGGGAGCGTCCTTATTGCGCCGCGCGATTCGCGCATGCGCAGTAGGGAACCGGAAAATGAAGCCGAAAAGGCTCCATTTCCTGATTCCCATACCCAAGATGGCGGCGGCAGGACCCGAGAGACGACCGAGCGATCGGCTTCGGGTGCCGACATCGCGGGCGCGCTGGACAGGTAAGTGTCACTATTTTAAAAGTCAGCAGCTGCAGTATTTGTAGCTGCTGGCTTTTAAAAAAATAAAATAAAATCGCGGAGCCCCGGCGGACTCCCGCTTTAAGTAATCTGTGATAAATTTCGTTCTAGACAAACAAGGTCTCCTGAAGAAGCGACAGATTAGTCGCGAAACTAGTAGAGAAACCAAAGACCGTATTGGACACAAAATACTGTCGTAACAAATTTTGTCTATGTTATAGCCATAATATGTATTTATTTATGTATGTACAAACTTTTTCCTCTTTTGAAAAAAATCTTTTATAATTAATAATAAATATTTGTATTTTCTATATAAACCTGGTATTAAGACAGTCCATCATTCTGTTGGGTGACTCTAAGGTGAACCGTGGTTATGATGTTCCATGTATGAATTCCCTTTGTCTTTTCCCCCAAAAAATCTTCAATATATAAGGATGAGGATACCATATACTTTATTTCTATATAAATCAGGCACAACAATAAAACCCAATACTTAACATGATGAACCTATCATGGCCACATACTGTATTTCTGATGCTAGCTCTACTGTAAAGAATTAAAGCAAGAAAATCATTCAGACAAATATAATTTGCAAAATGAGAGGTCGGCAGCACCTGGCGCCATATTTCTCCCCTGACAAGTTTCCTTATTAGAACCTTTTACATTTTTTTTTTTTTTTTTTTAAACATCTAATGTAGGTGGAGGTAAATGGATTTTTGCTTTAGAAATTTAATTGAATTTTATGTTTGGCCCCATTAACCTGTTTTAGCTTTTTAAGCAAACACAGCGTTACCACTTTGGCAACCTCGAAGCGGAAATAATTATATCTAAAATTAAAAAAAAATTCGTAAAAAATACGTTGAAGCCTGGCAATATTATTTCCTTATGACCTGAAGAGAGAGCCGAGAAGAGACACTGGCAGAGGTCACCTGGCTCGAGTCCCTGCAAACAGCTGAGCTCCGAGCCAAAATTGCAGCTCCTTCATTTTCCAGGAGCTGGTCGGGCCTGACGCGGTTTCTGAGAGTCTGCGGATAAATGACTTGCTACCTACAAATACATGAATACTTCCTTTTCTCCAAACGCCGGGCCTGTCACCGGTGAAGTATGGTTTCATCTTCATTCACTTCATATTTTCTTGCGAAAAAATAAAAATAAAATACCAGAATATTTTTCCCTATTTCAGCAAGAAAATAAAAAATTCACAAAAGCAATATAAGGTACGTTTATAAAACTCACACTTATTTTTTTTTTTTTTTAAAGCGATAATGAGCGCTTACTTTTTTTTTTTTTTTTTTTACCGTTTTGGATGGAGGATAAAACAACGTAATTGAATATATTTAGTAAACCGCAGGCACTGCTTGGTTTTTACACCTGCAGGAGTTGTACGATTTAAAGTGGACCTGTCAATAATGGGGTAGAGTGGAGAGATTTTGATAATATTAATCCTGACTTAAAATTACTAGTTCGGCTGGGAGTGTGTTTTTGACGTTTTGCTAATTTCTGGCACCATTTGGCCCATTGAGCTGCCAAGGCAAGATGTGCTTTATTTAGAGGGGTTTTTGGAGCAGGAATGTATTAAGAGCCGGTTCACACTGCTGGGGGCGATGCGAGGCGACGCGACTTGCCTCGCCTCGATCTGACAAGTCGCCCCCGTTCTGTACAATTGAACCGTTCTGAGAGGAGCGACTCGAGTCGCTCCGACTCAGAAAAAAGGTTCCTGTACTACTTTCGGGCGACCTCGGGGCGACTTGCATTGACTTCTATACAGAAGTCATCTGCAAGTTGCCGCTGAGGTCCCCGCAGGTCGCGGCGAGGCAAGTCGGTGTCGCCTCGCATCGCCTGCAGTGTGAACCGGCCCTTAGGGTAGTTTTGTTTATTTAGTGATGGCAGAAAAAAAAAGACCAAATGGTCCAACAAGACTGTCCTATATATATATATATATATATATATATATATATATATATATATACAGTATCTCACAAAAGTGAGCACACCCCTCACATTTTTGTAAATATTTTATTATATCTTTTCATGTGACTGAAGAACACTGAAGAAATGACACTTGTCTACAATGTAAAGTAGTGAGTGTACAGCTTGTATAACAGTTTAAATTTCCTGTCCCCTGAAAAGAACACAACACACAGCCATTAACCACTTACAGCCCCGGACCGGATTTTGCTGGTCAAAGACCAGACCACTTTTTGCGATTCGGCACTGCGTCGCTTTAACTGACAATTGCGCGGTCCTGCGACGTGGCTCCCAAACAAAATTGACATCCTTTTTTCCCCACAAATAGAGCTTTCTTTTGGTGGTATTTGATCACCTCTGCGGTTTTTATTTTTTGCGCTATAAATGAAAATAGAGCGACAATTTTGAAAAAAAAAACGCATTATTTTTTACTTTTTGTTATAATAAATATCCCCCAAAAATATATAAAAAAATTTTTTTTTTTCCCTCAGTTTAGGCCGATACGTATTCTTCTACATATTTTTGGTAAAAAAAAATCGCAATAAGCGATTATTGATTGGTTTGCGCAAAAGTTATAGTGTTTACAAAATAGGGATAGTTTTATAGCATTTTTATTAATAATTTTTTTTTTTTTTTACTAGTAATGGCGGCGATCAGCGATTTTTATTGTGGCTGCGACATTGTGGGGGACACATCGGACATTTTTGACACATTTTTGGGACCATTGTCATTTATACAGTAATCACTGCTAAATAAATGCAGTGATTCCTGTGTAAATGACACTGGCAGTGAAGGGGTTAACCAGTGGGTGGCAGTGTAGGGGTTAAGTGTTCCTAGGGGTGTGTTACTAACAGTGGGGGGGGTTGGGCTTTCATTTAGTGAACACTGATCTCTGCTCCAATCACATGGAGCAGAGATCAGCGTCACTAGTTGCTAGGCAGAATGGAGAAATGCTGTTTACACAGCATTTCCTCCATTCAGCCGTCCCGTGAGACGATCGCGGGGATGCCCGCAGTGATCAAGTCCGCGGGTCCCACGACCGGACTCACGGGGGTCCCGACCAGCGCGGGAGCGCGCCGCCGGGGGCGCGCTCCCGATGGCAGGGCGGCATTGAAGATTGGACGTACATGTATACCAATATGCCTGCCCGTGCCATTCTGTCGACGTACATCGTCGTGCGCTGGTCGGGAACCGGTTAATATCTAAACTGCTGGCAACAAAAGTGAGTTCACCCCTAAGTGAAAATGTCCAAACTGGGCCCAATTAGCCTTTTTCCCTGACTGGTGTCATTTGACTTGTTAGTGTTATATATAAGGGCTCAGGTGTGGATGGGGAGCATGTGTGTTCAATTTGGTGTTATCGCTCTCACTCTCTCATACTGGTCACTGGAAGTTCAACATGGCACCTCATGGCAAAGAACTCTCTGAAAAAGGATCTGAAAAAAAGAATTGTTGCTCTACATAAAGATGGCCTAGGCTATAAGAAGATTGCTAAGACCCGGAAACTGAGCTGCAGCACGGTGGCCAAGACCGTACAGCGGTTTAACAGGACAGGTTCCACTCAGAACAGGCCTCGCCATGATCCACCAAAGAAGTTGTGTGCACATGCTCAGCGTCATATCCAGAGGTTGTCTTTGGGAAATAGATGTATGAGTGCTGCCAGCATTGCTGCAGAGGTTGAAGGGGTGGGGGGTCAGCCTGTCAGTGCTCAGACCATACACCACACACTGCATCAAATTGGTCTGCATGCTAAATACAAGCAAACTAAGGACATGGATTACTGGAACCATGTCCTGTGGACTGATGAGACCAAGATAAACTTATTTGGTTCAGATGGTGTCAGGCGTGTGTGGCGGCAACCAGGTGAGGAGTACAAAGACAAGTGTGTCTTGTCTACAGTCAAGCATGGTGGTGGGAGTGTCATGGTCTGGGGCTGCATGAGTGCTGCTGGCACTGGGGAGCTACAGATCATTGATGGAATTAAGAATGCCAATATGTGCTGTGACATACTGAAGCCAAGCATGATCCCCTCCCTTCAAAGTCTGGGCGGTAGGGCAGTATTCCAACATAATAGCGACCCCAAACTCACCTCCAAGGCGACTGCTACCTTGCTAAAGAAGCTGAGGGTAAAGGTGATGAACTGACCAAGCATGTCTCCAGATCTAAACCCTATTGGTCATCTGTGGGGCATCCTCAAATGGAAGGTGGAGGAGCGCAATGTCTTTAACATCCACCAGCTCCGTGATGTTATCATGGAGGAGGGGAAGAGGACTCCAGTGGTGACCTGTGAAGCTCTGGTGAACTCCATGCCCAAGAGGGTGAAGGCAGTGCTGGAAAATAATGGCGGCCACGCAAAATATTGACACTTTGGGCCCAATTTGGACATTTTCACTTAGGGGTGTACTCACTTTTGTTGCCAGCGGTTTAGACATTAATGGCTGTGTGTTGAGTTATTTTGAGGGGACAGCAAATTTACACTGTTATACAAGCTGTACACTCACTACTTTACATTGTAGACAAGTGTCATTTCTTCAGTGTTGTCACATGGAAAGAATAATATTTCCATTAAATGTGAGGGTGTACTCACTTTTGTGAGATACTGTGTATATATATATATACACATACACACAATGGTTCTTCAAAAAGTCTCTGCACCTTCTTAAACTCTATTTAATATTAAAAAGTGAGTTTTTTAAGACTACGGTATATATATATATATATATATATATATATATATATATATATATATAGATAAATAAATAGAGAGGATGAGAGGATGGGTACAGACTGCAATAAAAACCTGACAGGAGTTACAATCCCCCACAACTCTATCCAAAAATAATACATACAATTTGTGGCCTTAGATAAACTTTACCAATACATTCCAATACCAGTAATTGGAATACTTTACTGTACCAAGGACTATCAACATTTAGAGAGTAGAATAGCTATATTCAGTCCTGTCTCTGCCAGGAAAGAAGAGCGGTGGGGTGTGGCAGGACCTGGATCACCTGCTGGTGGCACAGTGTAGTGCCAGTAGTGCACCACCACTGTGAAGTTTGTAGTTCCAGTGTCCACCAGCAGGTGTCTCCCAGCAGCCAACAGATCACAGTAATCATCTCCACCTGATGCAGGCTGCTGGTAGGGTATTTAGTCCCTCTTGTGCTGTTATACCTTGATACAGTGCTTTGCTGCCAACTGCTAGCTCCTTTGCCAGCTCTTGACTGTGCTCCTTTGCCTTGTACTCATACTTTGATCCCAGCTGCCTTCTTCCTATGTCGCCCTCTTCCTGATCCCAGTTTTGGTTCTCCCTTCCTATATGTTCCATGCACCTCCAGATTTACCTTGCTTTCCCGTGTTCCCCATTTGTATATATTGTATAACAAACAAGAGGTCCACACTGCTCACAGGTGAGCCGGTTCCAACAGTATTATCTCCTCACTGCAGGGTGCTCGCCCAGTCGCAGCTGAAGCAATAATGAAAGGAAAGTCTGGATGGCTGCACACCAAACTGAGATCCAGACGCCTTTATGCACATAAAACCATGAAGAACACGAGGAGCACTACATGTACAAGCAAGGAAGACACGGCTTACAAAGTTTTGCACACGAATTTACCTATATGAAAGCCCTTTGATAAAGTAAAATTAGTGTTCAAAACATGTAAGCCGTGTCTCCCTTACTTGTACATGTAGTGCTCCTCATGTTCTTCATGGTTTTATGTGAATAAAGGCGTCTGGATCTCAGTTTGGTGTGCAGCCATCCAGACTTTCCTTTCATTATTGTATATATTGTATATAGTTAGTTTGTTAGTTAGGATCTAAGTTATTCAGTTTTTCTATATTATTTTCTGTTATTTATGATATGCTAAGCAATTTTGTTATGTATGTTGTCACTGGGTGTTTGGATGTCTATTGTTTTACTATTTAGAAATTCATATATATATATATATATATATATATATATATATATTTTATATATTTTATATATATATATTTTTTTATATATATATATATATATAAATAAATATAAATGAATTTCTAAATACTAAAACAATAGGCATCCAAACACCCAGTGACATCCAGTCAGCAGGATATATATATGGATATATATATATATATATATATATATATATATATATATATTGTAAATATATTTTATATATATATATATATATATATATATATATATATATATATATATATATATATATATAGATAGATAGATAGATAGATAGATAGATAGATAGATATATATATAGATATATATATAGATATATAGATATAGATATATATATATATATATATATATATATATATATATATATATATATATATATATATATATATATATATATATATATATACATATATCCTGCTGATTTACAACAAAACTGTTTTCTGGGGACAAGGGTATTTTCAGCTTTTTTTTTTTTTTTTTTTGCAACCTGCTTATTATCATAAATAATATCTCATATTTACCTATATAAAAAAAATAACATTTTATTTATTTATTTCTTTTTTATTTGTATTTTATTTAGCAATAACATATAAAGAACTTACAATAGAAAAACAATGAAGAACTATATTTATCTTCTCTAGTTGAGTATTTTTATGGGGCATTCTTGTAGTGTATTTGTTTTGTCTCCAATTGTATTTGCCAGGAATGTTATGAAAGTGAGTCCTCGGTAACCAATTATTTGCAGAACCTACTTCAGTTTCCATACTCAGCTGCTGGAGCTGTGTCTGGAGCGAAGAGTTTGGCCCTAATGACGTTTAATTGCTTATCCAGAGAAAGTCGGCTACGCTCGGTGTTTAGCTAAGAGCAACAGAACTTATTGGAGGTGAAGCCGTGTTCAGGGAGTCTATGAACATGGTGTGACTGGAATATACTGTATGCTGCCAATGGGGTCACTGGTGCAGGAGTAAACTGTGGCCTTTCAGTCTCGGAGGCTTTTAGTAGGTGCTGAAGTGATAAATTACATTATATCTTCTGTCTCTTATAGACTCCATTGGTGGGATCTCTGCATTCAGTTCCTGGGCCTGCATACCTCCTGTGCCCAAAGTTCCAATTATCTCTGCTGGTTTTTTATTTATTTTATATTATAAAGAATGAAACAAGAGGAGTTGGAACACAAGTATGGGTGGAAACATCCTAACCTCCCAGGTGAACTCCATGGAAATGTTTCTTTTTTTCAAATCTGACTTGCTTGGTAACTTGTGATTGGCCAGGTCATCCCTCTTCTAAGCCCTTGTACACACGGTCGGAGAATCCGTCGGAATGCGTCTTATCGGACCGTGTCGTCAGATAATCCGACTGTGTGTGGTATGCATCAGACTGATTCCATCCGAATATCCGTCCGACCCAATTTTCCAACATGTTGGAAATAATTCCCGACCAACTGGGCCGGACGGACCTAATCCGATCATGTGTAGAGAATTTTCATCGGACCAAGTGCCACGCATGCTCAGATCAAATTCCTACATCAAAGCTATTGGCTACTAGTCCCATCGTAACAAAATTACGTCATCACGTTCTGAAAGATCGGATTTTTTGCCAACTTGGCCCGACCGTGTGTGTGCAACAGTTTCGGACAAGATCCGACGGACAAAATCCGACTGGCAAAATCCGACGGATTTGGTTGTGGAAATCTCTGACCGTGTGTACGTGGGCTTACTCTTTCTACTCTCAGCTATTGAGATGATAACCCCTAATATAATAGTGTGGTTCACAGTCTTAGCCCTTGTACACACGGTCGGATATTCCGACTGTGTGTGGTCTCCATCGGACTGTTTGCATCGGAATATCCGTCGGACCAAATTTTCCAACTTGCCGGAAATATTTCCCGACAAAATGCTCCGATCATGTGTAGAGAATTCCGATCGGACAAAGTGCCACGCATGCTCAGATCAAATTCCTACATCAAAGCTATTGGCTACTAGCCTGAACGTAGTCCCATCGTAACGAAATTACGTCATCACGTTCTGAAAGATCGGATTTTCCGACAACTTTGTCCGACCGTGTGTATGCAACAGTTTCGGACAAGATCCGATGGACAAAATCCGACGGATTTGGTTGTCGGAATCTCCGACCGTGTGTACAAGGGCTTTTAGGCATGCTCCTTCTTCATGATGTGGTTGTCATTCCTTAAACCAGGGGTCTCAAAACCTTCTAAACAAAGGGCTAGTTTAGACCATGGGGGGGGGGGGGGGGCTGGGGGCTCGACTATGGCCTGTATAAGTAGAAAATATCCCAGCAATAATGCAAGTAAACAACGGTTTACGCTTGGTGGTTAGTGTGAGCAACAAAAATTATAAAGGAGGAGGAATAGTGCCTCATCACTGGTATTAGTAAGGGGAATAGTGCCCCATCATTGGTGTCATCAGAAGAAATAGTGCCCCATCAGTTTCAGTGGGACAGAATTATGTTCCATTGTTGGCATCATTGTCAGTGTCAGTTTGAAGAAGGGTGCCTCATTGATGGTATCAGTGGGAAGAAATAGTGCCCCATTGTTGGTGTCATTTGGTGGAATAGTGCCTCCCTCATTAGTGTCAATGGGAGAAATAGTGCCCCTATTGTTGGTGTCAGTGGAAGAAATAGCGCCCTATCATTGGTGTCAGTGGAAGGAATAGTGCCCTATCATTGGTGTCAGTAGGAGGAATAGTGTCCTGTCATTGGTATCAGTGGCAGGAATAGTGTTCCATCGTTGGTGTCAGTGGGAGGACTGCTACCTTATATCAGTAGGAGGTATCAGGATCAAGGATCAGATAAAACCAAGCAAAGAGACACATCTGGCCCACGGGCTGCACTTTGGAGACCACTGCTTTAAACTCAAGCCCAAAAAAGGCATGGGGTACGTGGCCTTTTAGGCCAATATCATGAGCTGGTTGTCACTCTTTGGGTTATACAAGTCTAAACAAATCCAGGAATGTCAACACACTCCTGAAGAAGGGGCACGTGAACTTTTAGGTCAACATTATATATAACAGTCGTTCACCTGTTCAGCCTGACTGAGCAGGAAACAATTGGTTCAGAAGGGAGTTCATGTACAATGGTGGTCCTGCTCACAACAGATGTGATCCCTTCACCAGTCAAATCAGGACAATGAATTAGTGATCCATGGACAATATGTCTGACCTTCTAGATTTGTTGCAATTATCAACTCAGAACAGCAAATTGGCAAGCAAGGCAATGCCATGACCATTCGCCTCTAATGATGATGTGGTGCTCAGACTTAAGGGTGTGCCCCTTCTTCATAATATGGTTGTCTCTGGACTATACAAGTCCAAAAAAGTTCAGCAAGGTCAATGATCTCATGAAGAAAGGGGACTTGGCTTTTCAGGCCAACATTATGGTGAGCCAATTCTTCATGATGTAGTTGTTATTTGTTGGATTATACAAGTCCATAAAAGTTTGGTGAGGAAGACAATTCCCTGAAGAAAGGGGGCGACATATAACAGTCAATCACCCAGTTAGCCAAAATAAGAGTGAAACCCTCAATCCAGAAGGGAGTTCAGGTGGGGCTGGGGACCTTCTCTTAATAGATGTGATCAGATCAGTGTAATGAAACAGTGATCCATGGGCAATGTCTAACCTTTTAGATTTGCCACTGTTATCAGGTCAGACAAACAAACTCACATGCAATGTGATTCCAAGACCATTTGCCTCTAATACAATAATGACCTGGTACGCAGATTTATGGTTGTGTCCCTTCTACTTGACGTGGTTGTCTTTCTTTGGACTATACAAGTCTAAACATGTCCACTAAGGGCAAGGATCTCTTGAAGAAGTGGCACGTGGCCTTTCAAGGCCAACGTTATCTAATATTTATTCATAAATGTTGCCACGGTTAGCAGGAACCCCTTAATCTAGAAGGGAGTTTAGAATGATGGACCTGCTCTGAACAGATTTGATCCTTTCACCAGTCAGATCTGTTAAATTAATTAGTGATCCATGCACAACATTTGACCTGTTTCTAAGACCATTTGTCTGTATTACAATGATGTTGTGGTGCCCCATCTTCTTGATGCAGTTGTCATTCTTTGGACTATACAAGTCTAAACAGGTCCACTAAGGGCTAGGACCTCCTTTAATCATAAATGTTGCCACTGTGGGAAAGAAAACCCTTAATCCAGAAGGGAGTTAGGCTGCTTTCACACTGGGGCGGTATTCAGGCGTTACAGCGCTATAAATAGCGCCTGTGTAACGCCTGAAAAAAACCGGCCCCTTTAACTCCAGTGTGAAAGCCGGAGGGCTTTCACACTGGAGCGATGCGCTGGCAGGACGGTGAAAAAAGTCCTGCCAGCCGCATCTTTGCAGCGGTGAAGGAGCGGTGTATTCACCGCTCCTATACCGCTGCTACCCATTGAAATCAATGGGACACCGCGGCAATACCGCCGGCAAAGCGCCGCTGCAGCGGCGCTTTGCGGGCGGGTTTAACCCCTTTTCGGCCGCTAGCGGGGGTTAAAACCACCCCGCTAGCGCCCGCACACCGCCGCTAAAACGACGGTAAAGCGCCGCTAAAAATAGCGGCGCTTTACCGCCGACGCTGCTCTCGCCCCAGTGTGAAAGCAGCCTTAAGGTGGATGGTGATCCTGCTCTCAATAGGTGTGTTCCTTTCATGAGTCAGATTGCAAAATGAATTGGTGATCCATAAATAACATCTGACCTGTTTCCAGGAACATTTGTCTGTATTATTAACTAAAATGTTGTACTCAGACTAATGGGTATGCCCCTTCTTCTTCGTGCAGTTGTCATTCTTTGGACTATTAGGCTTGTGCAATTCGTTTCGTAACGAATCGAAATTCGGCCGAATTTTGCATCTTTCGGACATTCGGATGCATCCGAATGTTCGAATAAAAAAATAACAAATTACAACGAATATGAAAGAAATCTAACGAATGAATTCGAATGAATTCGACATGATTCGAAATTATTTCAACCGCATTCGAAAATTATTTGTGACCTGACTTTAGGGCCATGTATCTCGGGGTCACTTGGACTCGTTTTAATTCGTTAATTCATTAATTTCGTTTAGTTATATTCGTTAACTTCCTTAAATTCATTTTCGGATTTCGTTTAGTTTTCTACCGAATTCAAAAAATCGGCCACATTCGAAAATATTTCAACCAAATTCAAAAATATTTCTACCGGATTCGAAATGATTTCAACATGATTCGACATTATTTCAACCACATTCGAAATTATTTTGTGACCCGACTTTAGGGCCATATATCTCGGGGTCACTTGTTGCATACCAAATTTGGGGTTTCTAGCTATAAGTGACCCCGAGATATGTGGCCCCAAAATCGGGTCGCAAAATGTCATTCTCTGCTCTAATAACTAATAACATTTTGCGACCCGATTTTGGGGCCACATATCTCGGGGTGACTTATAGCTAGAAACCCCAAATTTGGTATACAAACACAATAATACTAGCACTACAACATATCCAAATTTGAAGTGTCTAGCACCAAGTGACCCTGAGATACATGGCCCTAAAGTCGGGTCACAAAATATTTTCGAATGTGGTTGAAATAATGTCGAATCATGTTGAAATCATTTCGAATCCGGTAGAAATATTTTCGAATTTGGTTGAAATATTTTCGAATGTGGCCGATTTTTTGAATTCGGTAGAAAACTAAACGAAATCCGAAAATGAATTTAAGGAAGTTAACGAATATAACTAAACGAAATTAATGAATTAACAAATTAAAACGAAACGAAACTAAACAAATTTTTTCCTTTTGCACATGTCTATGGACTATACAAGTCTAAACAAGTCCACTAAGGGCAAGGTCTCCTGAAGAAAGGTAATAAGAACCTCAGACCAGTTTCTAATACAATTTGCCTCCAATACAATGATGATGCAGTGCTTAGACTTTTGGATGTGCCCCCCCTCTTCATGATATGAATACTATAAGGACTTTCCAAGTCTATACACGCCTGGTTAGAGGAATGATCTGATGAAGAAGGGGCATGAGGCCTTCTAGGCCAACATTATGCAACAATCAATTACCAATTAAGCCCAAGTTAGCAGAAAACCCTTGATCCAAAAGGTAATTCAAGTGTGGTTGGGGACCTGCTCTTCATAGACACGCTTCCTTCAGTACATCTAACCTTTTGGATTTGCCATTGTTATCAGTTCAGACAAATAAACACAAGCAAGGCAATTCCAAGACCATTTGCCTATAATACAATGATGTCCTGGTACTCAGATGTATGGGTGTGGCACTTCTTCTTGATGCAGCTGTCATTTTTTGGACTACACAAGTCTAAACAAGTCCACCAACAAGGGCAATGATCTCATGAAGAAGGGGCACGTGGCCTTTCAGGGCCAACATTACATATTATTTACATATTTTGCCGCAGTGAGCAGAAAACCCTTAATCCAGAAGAGAGTTCAGGTGGGATGGTGGACCTTCTCTCAACAGATGGGATTCATTCATGGGTCTGATCTGCAAAATTAATTGGTGATCTATGGACAACATCTGACCTGTTTCCAAGAACAATTGCCTGTATCACAATGATGATGTGGTACTAAGCCCTTGTACACACGGTCGGAGAATCCGTCAGAATGTGTCCTATCGGACCGTGTCGTCGGATAATCCGACTGTGTGTGGTCTGCATCGGACTGATTCCGTCCGAATCTCCGTCCGACCCAATTTTCCAACATGTTGGAAATATTTCCCGACCAACTGGTCCGATCGGACATACTCCGATCATGTGTAGAGAATTTTGATCGGACCAAGTCCCACGCATGCTCAGATCAAATTCCTACATCAAAGCTATTGGCTACTAGCCTGAACGTAGTCCCATCGTAACGAAATTACGTCATCACGTTCTGAAAGATCGGATTTTTCGCCAACTTTGTCCAACCGTCTGTATGCAACAGTTTCGGACAAGATCCGACGGACAAAATCCGACGGGCAAAATCTGACGGATTTGGTTGTGGAAATCTCCGACCGTGTGTACAGGGGCTAAGACTTATGGGTTTGCCCCTTCTTCTAGATGCAGTTGTCATTCTTTAGACTAAACAAGACCACTAAGGGCATAGACCACCTAAAAAAAGACAACATCTGGCCTGTTTCCAAGACCATTTGACTCTAATACAATGATAATGTGATGCTCAGATTTTTGGGTGTGCCCCTTCTTGATGTGACTAATAAGTTGGCTACCAAAGTCTAAACAAGCCCGCTAAAGGGAATGACCTGTGAAAGAAGAGGAATGTGGCCTTCAAAGCCAACATTATATTTAACCACTTGCCGCCCGCCCTATAGCAAATAGACGGCGGCAAAGTGGTTGCATAATCCTGACCGGACGTCATATGACGTGATCAGGATTATGAGCCGATGCGCGCCCCCGGGGGCATGCATCGCGGCGATCGTTGTTGCGGGGTGTCAGTCTGACACCCGGCAACTACGATCTCGGTAAAGAGTCTCCGACGGAGACTCTTTACCACGTGATCAGCCGTGTCCAATCATGGCTGATCACAGTGTAAATAGGAAAAGCCGGTGATCGGCTTTTCCTCACTCGCGTCTGTCACATGCGAGTAGAGGAGAGCCGATCGGCTGCTCCTCTGACAGGGGGGGTCTGTGCTGATCGATTATCAGCACAGCCCCCCCGAGGATGCCCACACTGGACCACCAGGGACGCCACCAGACCACCAGGGATGCCAAGGACAAGGTATGCCACCCTAGACCACCAGGGATTCCAGTCAGTGCCACAATGGATGCCAATCAGTGCCCATAATGGATGCCAATCAGTGCCCACAATGGGCATCACTGATTGGCATGCATTATTGATTGGCACTGATTGGCATCCATTAGTACAATATATTATAATACAATGCCGCCTATCAGTTCCCATCTGTGCCGCCTATCAGTGCCTACCCATGCCCACCTGTGCTGCCTACCCATGCCCACCTGTGCCACCTACCCATGCCCACCTGTGCCGCCTACCCATGCCCACCTGTGCCGCCTAACCCATGCCCACCTGTGCCACCTATCCATGCCCATCCATGCCAATCCATGCCAATTTGTGCCACCTATCAGTGCCCATCCGTGTCGCCCATCAGTGCCACCCGTCAGTGCCGCCTATCAGTGCCACATATCGGTGTCCATCAGTGCCACTTCATTGGTGCCACCTCATCGGTGCCCATCAGTGCCGCCTTATCATTGCCCATCAGTGTAACCCCATCAGTGCCCATCAGTGAAGGAGAAAATGTACTTATTTGCAAAGTTTTGAAACTGAAACAAAAAAAAAACATTTTTTTTTTTCAAGATTTTCGGTATTTTTTTATTTGTTTAGCAACAAATAAAAACCGCAGAGGTGATCAAATACCACCAAAATAAAGCTCTATATGTGGGGAAAAAATGATAAAAATGTCATTTGGGTACAGTGTAGCATGACCGCGCAATTGTCATTCAAAGTGCGACAGTGCTGAAAGCTCAAAATTGGTCTGGGCAGGAAGGTGTTTAAGTGCCCCCCCCCCCCCCCCGGTATTGAAGTGGTTAAGCACAAATAAGCAGGAAACCCTCAATCTAAACGGGAGTTCAGGTGTAAGGGGAACCTTCTCGCGAGAGATGTGATGAATTGGATCCAGGGACAACGCCTGACCTTCTGGATTTGCTCCTATTATCAAAAATCCAAACCTCATTATCAAGACAGTCTAAACCTCTTCATGAGAATTGCAAACATTTTTTCTGAGTGGAAGTCTTTTTTAATATTGATTAGTTCATGGGTCATCTGAAAGTCATTTGCACATCTCCCTTCATGTCCAAACGAGCCTGATTAGATATTTATATTATGTAGCCACAGACTATGAAATATGCTTAATCTTGTTATTTATTTACTCTTTTTTTTTTTTTTATGCCTTTGCATGGTTTCCACCCCTTCCGTACACTTTTTTTTTTCCCCCCTGAGGCTTCATCTGACCATGGAGAAACGGCCAATTACTTAGACATTTTCTTTGGTTTGGCAGAACAAACTATAATGCCATACATCTGTACTTCACTAAGCATCGTCTCTCTTCTTTTTTTTTTTTTCTTCTTCTTCTTCTTTGCTGAAGCTTGGAATTCCAGCCAAATAACACTGTGCAAAGTTCATAAAAACGGGAATGAAATAACAAAAAACACCTAAGAAAATAATCAAACCCCTTTCTGCTTTCTGAAAGGCCTTAATGCTTGTTTGGTGAAAATGGATGCCATTTTTCTTATTTATTTGCGTAAAAAAAAAAAAAACCTTACCACATCGACAAACTCCATTTATTTGCTGCATGCGGGCGGCTATCCCGTTTCACCAGGTGAAACGCAATCGGGGGGGGGGGTCACGAGTCGCAAAACGTTTTAACTTCTATGATTCCAATGCAGCGGTTGGGCCAAAGCGATCCAAAAACCACAATTCTCTCTATATGTCTTGTAATCCTTCTTTAATTCTTTGACGGCAGTTCTCGTGGAGTATTTTTTTTTTTTTTTTTTTTAGGTGATGTACCGAGATTTCCTCTTCCAAGACAAAATATGATCCTTGGGTTGAACGTTTGCCATTAAGGCATTTGCTGATCCTGGAAATCTTGGAGAAAAGAGGGGTTGCACACCTGGACTTTATAACCTTCGTGTAAGCTAAATTAATTATTGTAACCATGTTAAAATATATTTTATCACAACGCATTTCGCTCCTTTCAGACCAGATGGAGACACGAGTAATTCTCTGCAGGTGCTTGGTACAGCAAAAGTAGTTGAACACATTAGACAATTACAGTAACACTCCATGGCTATAACAAACACTCTATATAATGTCACAATTGTAGAGTCCCCTCGTTTATCTTGATTATCAGAACTCAGCACAAAACGCCCATTAACCTTTCTGGAAGTCAGTTTTGGTGCTCACTACGTCTTATTTACTGGTAAGTATTTTAGCAGCCTGGATAATTAGAGATATATCGTGTTTTTTTTTTGGGGGGGGGGGGGGGAAGGTGTGGGGAATAAAAATATACAAAATAAAATGTAAAGAACTCATGGTGCCCTATTGTGACAATATAGCAGATTCCCTGTGCTCTGTAGAATCAGATAGTGGAGCCATTAGGTGCAGGCACCTCGGGGGCGTGTCTGATGCCTCCTAGAAGATGTTCCAAGACAGGAATGTGACCTGCACTTTGCTAGTGGTAAAAAAAAAAAGAAATGTAGCTAGGCCATTGATTATCCACTTGCTTCCAGTTCCCAAGTCTAATCTGACACTTCTCACATAAGTGTAAAAATTCAGCTTTTTTTATTTTTATTTTTTATTTTTTTACTAAATACTTTTTTTTTTATTTGTTTAATTTTTGTCACAATTTTTTTTTTTTTTTAAATACACTTTAGTGAACCTTGCTACTACTAGTGATTAGCCACTTGCTTCCAGTTCCCAAGTCTATTCTGACACTTCTCACATAAGTATAAAAAATCAGCTTTTTTTTTTTTGCTAGAAAATTACTTAGAAATCCCAAACATTATATATAAATATATACTTTATTTTTTTAATTTTTTTGTCACAATTGTTTTTTTAAATACACTTTAGTGAACCTTGCTAGTGATGTGTCACTTGCTTCCAGTTCCCAAGTCTATTCTGACACTTCTCACATAAATGTAAAAATTCAGCTTTTTATTTTTTATTTTTTTAACTAAATACTTTTTTTTTTTATTTGTTTAATTTTTGTCACAATTTTTTTTTTTTTTTAAATACACTTTAGTGAACCTTGCTACTACTAGTGATTAGCCACTTGCTTCCAGTTTCCAAGTCTATTCTGACACTTCTCACATAAGTATAAAAAATCAGCTTTTTTTTTGATAGAAAATTACTTAGAAATCCCAAACATTATATATAAATATATACTTTTTATTTTTTATTTGTTTAATTTTTTGTCACTTTTTTTTTTTTTTTTTTAAATACACTTTAGTGAACCTTGCTACTACTAGTGATTAGCCACTTGCTTCCAGTTTCCAAGTCTATTCTGACACTTCTCACATAAGTATAAAAAATCCGCTTTTTTTTTGCTAGAAAATTACTTATGCCCCGTACACACGAGCGGACTTTTCAACATCCAAAGTCCGACGGACTGATTCCGTCAGACTATCCGATCGTGTGGGGGCTGCAACGGACTTTTGACTCGCAAAAGTCTGACAGACTTTAGAAATGGAACATGCTTCAAATTTTTCCACCAGAACTCTGCCGGACCCAGAAATCCGCTCGTGTGTGTGCTAGTCTGACGGACTAAAACCGACGCTAGGGCAGCTATTGGCTACTGGCTATGAACTTCCTTATTCGAGTCCAGTCGTACGTCATCACGTTCGAATCCGTCGGAGTTTAGTGTGATCGTGTGTGGCCAAGTCTGCTCAGTCGAAAAGTCCGTCAGAACTCTGTCGGAACTCCAGCAGAACTCCGGCAGGACTCCTTCGGAAGTCTGTCGGACATAAATCCTCTCGTGTGTACGGGGCTTTAGAAATCTCAAACATTATATATAAATATATACTTTTTTTTTTTTATTTGTTTAATTTTTTGTCACAAATTATTATTTTTTTTTTTAACTACACTTTAGTGAACCTTGCTAGCGATTAGCCACTTGCTTCCAGTTCCCAAGTCTATTCTGACACTTCTCACATAAGTATAAAAAATCTGCTAGAAAATGCTAGAAAATGACTTCCCAAACATTATATATAAATTTATACTTTATTTTTTTAATTTGTTTAATTTTTTTGTCACAATAGTTTTTTTTTTTTTTAAATACACTTTAGTGAACCTTGCTAGTGATGTGTCACTTGCTTCCAGTTCCCAAGTCTATTCTGACACTTCTCACATAAGTGTAAAAATTCAGCTTTTCTTTTTTTTATTTTTTTTACTAAAGACTTTTTTTATTTATTTTTTTTTTTCTCACAATTTTTTTTTTTTAAATACACTTTAGTGAACCTTGCTAGCGATTAGCCACTTGCTTCCAGTTCCCAAGTCTATTCTGCCACTTCTCACATAAGTGTAAAAAATCAGCTTTTTTTTTTTTTGCTCAAAAATTACTTAGAAATCCCAAACATTATATATAAATATATACTTTTTTTTTTATTTGTTAAATTTTTTTTTATTTTTTATTTTTTTTTAACTACACTTTAGTGAACCTTGCTAGCGATTAGCCACTTGCTTCCAGTTCCCAAGTCTATTCTGACACTTCTCACATAAGTATAAAAAATCTGCTTTTTTTTTGCTAGAAAATTACTTAGAAATCCCAAACATTATATATAAATATATACTTTTTTTTTTTTATTTATTTAATTTTTTTGTCACAATTATTTTTTTTTTTAAATACACTTTAGTGAACCTTGCTAGTGATTTGTCACTTGCTTCCAGTTCCCAAGTCTATTCTGACACTTCTCACATAAGTGTAAAAAATCAGCTTTTTTTTTGCTAGAAAATTACTTAGAACCCCCAAACATTATATATAAATATATACTTTTTTTTTTTTTTATTTGTTTCATTTTTTGTCACAATTTTTATTTTTATTTTTTTAACTACACTTTAGTGAACCTTGCTAGCGATTAGCCACTTGCTTCCAGTTCCCAAGTCTATTTTGACACTTCTCACATAAGTGTAAAAAATCAGCTTTTTTTTTGCTAGAAAATTACTTAGAACCCCCAAACATTATATATAAATATATACTTTATTTTTTTAATTTGTTTAATTTTTTTGTCACAATTGTTTTTGTTTTTTTAAATACACTTTAGTGAACCTTGCTAGTGATGTGTCACTTGCTTCCAGTTCCCAAGTCTATTCTGACACTTCTCACATAAGTGTAAAAATTCAGCTTTTCTTTTTTTTTTTTTTTTTTTTTACTAAATACTTTTTTTTTTTATTTGTTTAATTTTTGTCACAATTTTTTTTTTTTTAAATACACTTTAGTGAACCTTGCTAGCAATTAGCCACTTGCTTCCAGTTCCCAAGTCTATTTTGACACTTCTCACATAAGTATAAAAAATCAGCTTTTTTTTTGCTCGAAAATTACTTAGAAATCCCAAACATTATATATAAATATATACTTTTTTTTTAATTTGTTTAATTTTTTGTTATTTTTTTTTTTTTTTTTAACTACACTTTAGTGAACCTTGCTAGCGATTAGCCACTTGCTTCCAGTTCCCAAGTCTATTCTGACACTTCTCACATAAGTATAAAAAATCAGCTTTTTTTTTGCTCGAAAATTACTTAGAAATCCCAAACATTATATATAAATATATACTTTTTTTTTTTTTATTTGTTTAATTTTTTTGTCACAATTTTTTTTTTTTTAAATACACTTTAGTGAACCTTGCTAGCGATTAGCCACTTGCTTCCAGTTCCCAAGTCTATTCTGACACATAAGTGTAAAAATTCAGCTTTTTTTTTTTTTTTGCTAGAAAATTACTTAGAACCCCCAAACATTATATATAAATATATACGGTACTTTTAAAAAAAAAAAATTTAATTTTTTTTGTCACAATTGTTTTTTTTAAATATACTTTAGTGAACCTTGCTAGTGATTAGCCACTTGCTTCCAGTTCCCAAGTCTATTTTGACACTTCTGTAGAAAATGACTTAGAACCCCAAAACATTATATATAAATATATATTTTTTTTGTTGTCACAATTTATATATATATTTTTTTTTAAATACACTTTAGTGAATCTTAATACATAATGACACAATATAATATCCAATTGCTTGGTAAAACATAAAAGATATTATACCGAGTAAAAAGACACCCAACATGTCATGCTTTAAAATTGCGCACGCTCATGGAATGGCTTCAAACTATGCTACTTAAAGGGTAAGTTCACCTTACTTACACAGGTCCGCCTCCTCGCCCCACCCCCGGTCCCGCTGACCTGGACCGCGGCAATCTCCGGTTCTAAGCCCCGGTGTCTCCGCTCCTGGAGCCTCGGGGCTTACAAAGCCCTCTGAGCTGAATGTCCAAAACGTCCCTCGTCAGGAGGGACGTTTTGGAGCATTCTAATTGGTCAGCGCCGCCACCAATCAGCAGCCGCAAAACCCCCCGGGCTCCTGGTGTGGATATACCGGGGCTCAGAACTGGAGGGGGAGGGGTGAGGAGGGGAACCTGTCTAAGTTCACCTTACAGATTTTTCTGTAATGATGAACTTGCACTTTAAAAATCTCCATAGGTAATGCTTTGTAAGCCTTTACAGGTTATCAGTTTTATTATTATTATCCACTTCAACTCTGGATGATTTACCCCCCTTCCTGACCAGGCCATTTTTTTGTGATACGGCATTGTGTTACTTTAACTGACAATTGCGTGGTTGTGCAACGCTATACCCAAATCAAATTTGTGAGGTTTCCCCCCCCCCCCCCCCCCCCCCCCCACAAATAAAGCTTTCTTTTGGTGATATTTGATCACCTCAGTTTTTTCAGTTTTTTTTTTTTTTTGCAGTATATAAAAAAAAATACAACCAACAATTTAAAAAATTCAAAAAATTTAAATACATTTTTACTTTGTTATAAAACATATTGAATAAAATATTTTTAAAAATTGAATTTGTTCATCACTTTAGGCCAATATGTATTCTGCTACATATTTTTGGTACAAAATAAAATAAAATAACCAATAAGCGTATATTGATTGGTTTGCTCAAAAGTTTTAGCATCTACAAACTATGGGATATATTTATGGAATTTTTATTTATTTCATTAGTAATGGTGGCGATCAGTGTAGCGGTACTGCCATATTGCAGTGGACAAATCGGACACTAACCGACACTTTTTTTTTTTGGGGACCAGTGACACCAATACGGTGATCAGTGCTAAAAAATATGCACTGTCACTGTACTAATGACACTGGCAGGGAAATGGTTAAACATCTAGGGTGATCAAAGGGTTAACTGTGTGCCTAGCCTGTGTTTTTTACTGCAGTGTGGGAGGTGCTTTTTACTAGGGGAAAAAGATGGATCCTAGTCCCTGCTTTGCAGAACACAGGTCTTTGTTACTGGCAGAACGATGATCTGCGCGTGTACAGAGTGATCAGCGTGTGGCGGCGGACATTGGGTCCGCGGGACGTGATGATCAGCGGCCGACGGAGCGCACTCGCACCCGATACCTGAAAGCACAGGATCACGTATATATATATATATATATATATATACGTGATCCTGCGCAGCATGGGCTACCCTTTAACACTAAACTGCTATAGGGCGGTCGGCAAGTGGTTATTAACCCTTTCATGACTAAGCCTATTTTTGGAATTTGGTGTTTACAAGTTAAAATCCATATTTTTTGCTAGAAAATTACTTGGAACCCCCAAACATTATATATATTTTTTTAGCAGAGACTCTAGAGAATAAAACGGCGATTGTTGCAATATTTTATGTCACGCGGTATTTGCGCAGCGGTGTTTTAAACGCAACTTTTTGGGAAAAGGGACACTTTCATGAATAAAAAAAAAAAAAAAAACAGTAAAATTAGCCCAATTTTTTTGCGTAATGTGAAAGATAATGTTACGCCGAGTAAATAGATACCAAACATGTCACACTTTATAATTGCGCGCACTTGTAGATTGACGACAAACTACGGTACCTAAAAATCTCAATAGGCGACGCCTTAAATTTTTTTTTACGGTTAACAGGTTAGCGTTACAGAGGAGGTCTAGTGCTAGAATTATTGCTCTCGCTCTGACGATCGCGGCGATACCTCACATGTGTGATTTGAACACCGTTTACATACGCGGGCGCGACTTCCGTATGCGTTTTCTTTGCTTCGCGAGCTCGCGGGGACGGCGGGCGCTTTAAAAAAAATGTATTTATTTATTTTAAAATGACTAAATTGTTTTAAAAATAAAATAAAAAAATTGATCACTTTTATTGCTGTCACAAGGAATGTAAACATCCCATGTGACAGTAATAGGTGGTGACAGGTACTCTTTATGGAGGGATCGGGGGTCTAAAAGACCCCCACCCCTCCTTTACACTTCAATGTATTCAGATCGCCGAAAACGGCGATTCTGAATACCGGATATTTTTTTAAAACCGGCGCCATTGGCAGCCGAGTAAACGGGAAGTGACGTCATGGCGTCGCTTCCGTGTTTACGATGAGGAGACTGGAAGGAAGCCGATTACGGCTTCGTTCCAGTTCCTCCGCAGCAGCCGGAGGCGTCGGATCTCTGATCGGTGCTCCCGCTCCCGCTCGGTGCTCCCGCTCGGTAACAGCGGCGAGAGGCGGCGGGGGGGGACGTCCCCTCCCGCTCCTCCAGCATAACAGCCGAGTGGCTTTTAGCCGCATCGGTTGTTATGGCTGGATAGCCAATCGCCTGCTGAAAAAAACGGTACCGGGATGATGCCTGCAGGTGCGGGGCATCATCCTGGTATACCCCCCGGAAGCCGAGTACGCACATCTGCGTACGCTCGGCGGGAAAGGGTTATACAGGATTTATATGGCGCCAACAGCGCTTTACAACATAAGGGTAGACAGAACAATTACAATAGAATTGAATACAGGAGGAATCAGAGTGCCTTGCTAGATAGAGCTTACAATCTAATACGGAAGGGTCAAGAAATACTTGAGTGTGGGGGATGGGCTGATGGAGAAAATAAAAGTACAGTTGTTAGGTGTTGGCAGGATAGGCTTCTCTGTAGAGAAGGGTTTTTTTTTTTTGTGGGATCGCCTAAAAGTGGACAGAGTAGGAGATGTTTGGACAGATTGGGGTAGGGAGTTCCAGGCTCTGGAGAAGTCCTGGAGATGAGCATGTGAGGAGGTGGCAAGGAAGCTAGGGAGCAGGAGGTCTTGGGAGGAATGAAGAGGATGATTAGGTTGGTATTTTGAGACTAGGTTAGTGATGTAGCTGGGGGCAGAGTTGTGGATGGCTTTGTTGTAAGTTGTTAGTATTTTTAAAGCGGGAGTCCGCCGGGAGTTCCGCCGTTTTTTTTTTTTTTTTTTTAAAGCCAGCAGCTACAAATACAGCAGCTGCTGACTTTTAAAATAAGGACACTTACCCGCCCAGCGTGCCCGCGATGCCGGCACCCGAAGCCGATCTCTCGATCGTCTCTCGGGTGCTGCCGCCGCCATCTTGGGTATGGGAATCAGGAAGTGGAGCCTTTCGGCTTCATTTGCCGATTCCCTACTGCGCATGCGCGAATCGCGCTGCGCAATAAGGATGGACCCCGCTGCCTCTGGGATCTGTGTGTTTTCCAGCAGGCAGCGGGGGACTTTCGGAAAGGGGCGTAGATCTACGCCCCTTTCCCCAGAGAGCTATCCCGGAAGTGGGTGCAGCTACCTGGATTATCCGGGTAACTGCAACCCCCTCCCCCCTGAAAGGTGCCAATTGTGGCGCCGGAGGGGGGGAGGATTCCAATGAGCGGAAGGTCCACTTTAGGGTGGACCTCCGCTTTAATTGAATTTGTTGGCCAAGTGGGAGTCAATGGAGGGATTGGCAGAGAGGGGAGGCAGACACTAAATGGTTGTTAGGGTGGATAAGCCTGGCGGCAGCATTCCTAATGTACTGAAGGGGGGACAGCCTATGTTAAGGTAAACCAATGAGAGGGGATTTGTATATTGGAGATTTGTCTGATTTTTTATGTGCGTATTAAAGAGGAAGTAAATCCTGATGGGTTTACTTCCTCTTTCATTCCCTGCAAAGGTAAAGCATAATGGACTACTATGCATCGCATCGCATCGCATCGCATCGCATAGTAGCCCATTATGTGTCACTTACCTGACACAGGAGCCAGCGAAGTCACCGCTGTCCCCTGTAGTCCGCCACATCCATCTTGTTGGTGGGGGTCTCGCAGCTCCGCCGCTGTCATTTGGCGAAGCCGCGATGACGTCACTCCCGCGCATGCGCACGGGAGCCGACGCGCGCGGCAGCTCCGTCGTGGAGAATGCCGCGCTCAGTGCGCCTGCGCGCCGCTGTCTACGGCGCATGCGCCGTAGACAGCGGTGCCCGTTTTCGGGCAAATATCTCCTAAACCATATAGGTTTAGGAGATATTTCTTGGACCTACAGGTAAGCCTTAATCTAGGCTTACCTGTAGGTCAAAGTGGTTTGTAAGGGTTTACAACCACTTTAAATCAATGGAAAAAATGTATGAATAAAAAAAAAATTTATTAATACATAAAAACAATGCAGTTGCATTGAAAAAGACACATACAGTACAGTCCTTAAAGGTACAGAACAATGGTGTGGTTCCCAACGTGTTTTGCCCTAATATGGGGCTTCCTCAGGGGACGCGGTCCAAATGAATATCAGAGCCTTCCTAAAATATATTGCAAATGATAATGGTTCAGGGGGGTCAAGCAGACACCATAAGACAAACACCGCACTGCAGGCAATCACAGGAGGCATGAAAGGAACAGAGAGTCTAGTTTGCAAAAAAGTGAACACGAGGATGAGAAACTCCTATTTGGGGAACATTTGGCACATGATCTGAGGTCCTGAAGGGACTGTGTATCTCTCCTCGTGGTTACCAGCTGGAAACCACAAGGAGAGATACACACTCCCTACAGGACCTCAGATCATGTGCTTGACCCCCTGAACCATTATCAGTTGCAATATATTTTAGGAAGGCACTGATATTTATGTGGACAGCTCCCTGATGAAGACCCATCTTAGGGCGAAACATGTTGGGAACCACACCATCGTGCTGCACCTTTAAGGACTGTACTGTATAAGTCTTTTTCAACGCATCTGCATTGTTTTTTATGTAGTAATACATTTGTATTTTTTAATTAATTTTTTTCTATTGATTTAATACACACCTAAAAAATCCCACAAATCTCCAATATACAAATTAACTAAAGGATGTGGTGCTATACTGTTGGTCAGAAGCTGAGTTTTTCCAATGAGAGGAAAGTTGCAGTAGTCGAGGCGATAGGTGACCAGGGAGTGAATTAGGAGCTCTGTGGTGTCATTGGTTAGGAAGGGGCGTATTTTGGAGGTTGAGAGGTTTGAGGCGGCAAGCTTTGGATAGTGATTGGTTGTGGGTAGGGATGAGCTTCGTGTTCGAGTCGAACGTACGTTCGACTCGAACATTGGCTGTTCGGCCGTTCGGCGAATTCCGAACGTTTGGGCCGTTCGCGTCAAAATTCGAGTGGCGCGCGCGCGGACCACAATGCACTGCGGTGGCGCAGTGCATTGCTGGCTCATGATTGGCCAAGCATGCACTGTGACCCCGCATGCTTGGCCAATCGTAGCGCCAGCAGCGAGGAGAGCCATGATTGGCCACAGGCATCCTGCCTGTGGCCAATCATAGCTCAGGCCGTGTAGTGCACGCCCCACACTATATAAGGCCGCCTTTGAGGCGGCCTCGTGTAGTGTGTTACTTAGCATCTGAAGCAGTGGGTGTTCTGTGTACCTTCAACACAGTACACACCAATCGTTTTTGGCTGATTTCCTATCTTGCTGCTGTGTAGTGGTTGTTGTCTGTGCCCTGACCGCAGTATACACCACTATATTCACCTCACCTATATAGCTAGTGATCTAGCTTTAAAGAGGAAGTAAACCCTTTCAAACCACTTTGACCTACAGGTAAGCCTAGATTAAGGCTTACCTGTAGGTCCAAGCAATATCTCCTAAACCTATATGGTTTAGGAGATATTTGCCCGAAAATGGGCACCGCAGGCGCACTAAATGCGGCAAGTCCAAGAATGGATCTGCCTAATTTGTCGACTCCCGTGCGCATGCGCGGGAGTGACGTCATCGCGGCTTCGCCGCTGTCATTCATCGGAGCTGCGAGACGCCACCAGCAAGATGGATGCGGCGGACTACAGGGGACAGCGGCGACTTCGCTGGCTCCTGTGTCAGGTAAGTGACACATAATGAGCTACTATGCGATGCATAGTAGTCCATTATGCTTTACCTTTGCAGGGAAAAAAAGAGGAAGTAAACCCATCAGGGTTTACTTCCTCTTTAACCACTTAACAACTGCCCATTGCCGATTAACGGCTTCAGGGCGGTTGTTTAACTCTGAGAGGCCGTTAATTAACGGCCTCCCAGAACTCTGCTCTCGCGCGCCCCCTGGGGCGCGCACTCGAGAGCATCCGTGACCATCACGGATCACGGTAAACGGCCGCTCGTCGCGGCCGTTTACCACGTGATCGCTCCGTCAAATGACGGAGCGATCACGTGGTAAACAAACCGGCGTCATGTTATGACGCCTGTTCCTCCCTCCCCTCTCTGTACCGATCGGTACAGCGGAGGGGAAAGAGATCGGTGTCAGCAGCGATGTGGGCTGCATCTGCAGTGCCCACATCGCTGCTCACCGAATTTAACTCCTCAATTCCCTGCAAATACTCTGCAATACCAGTGCATACTCTGCAGTACCCTGCCATTACTCTGCAGTACCCCGCCATTACTCTGCAGTACCCCGCCATTACTCTGCAGTGCAGTACCCCGCCATTACTCTGCAGTGCAGTACCCCCCAATACTCTGCAGTACCCGCCATTACTCTGCAGTACCCCGCCATTACTCTGCAGTGCAGTACCCTGCCATTACTCTGGAGTACCCTGCCATTACTCTGCAGTACCCCCATTAATCTGCAGTAACCCCCATTACTCTGCAGTACCCTGCCATTACTCTGGAGTACCCCCCATTACTCTGCAGTAACCCCCATTACTCTGCAGTACCCTGCCATTACTCTGGAGTACCCCCCAATACTCTGCAGTACCCCCCAATACTCTGCAGTACCCGCCATTACTCTGGAGTACCCCCCAATACTCTGCAGTACCCTGCCATTACTCTGTAGTACCCCCCAATACTCTGCAGTACCCTGCTATTACTCTGTAGTACCCCGCCAATACCCCGCCAATACTCTGCAATACCCTGCCATAAATTGCCATACCCAGCCATACTCGGAGATACCCAGCCATACTCGGTGATACCCTGAAATACCCAGCCATAGACGCCCCCCACCCCTCACCGCCCTCCGGTGCTTCTACCAACTCGCCAGTACGATCAAAGCCAGAATCTTTTTTTTATTTTTTATTTCAGGCTTCCCAGCCTAGAGGTGAGATGTGGGGTCATATAGACCCCCCATATTTCACTGTAAAGAGGACCTGTCACCCCATATTCCTATTACAAGGGATGTTTACATTCCTTATAATAGGAATAAAAGTGATCAAAAATATATTTTTGGGGAAAAAAATGTCAAACTAAAATAAATAAAGTAAAATGAACAATAAAAAAAAAAAAAAAATTTTTTAAAGCGCCCATGTCCCCATGTGCTCGCATGCAGAAGCGAACACATGCGTAAGCCCCGCCCACATATGAAAACGGTGTTCAAACCACACATGTGAGGTATCGCCGAGAACGTTAGAGCGAGAGCAATAATTCTAGTCCTAGACCTCCTCTGCAACTCAAAAAATAGTAACCAGTAAAAAAAAATTTAAGCGTCGCCTATGGGGATTTTTTAAGTAGCGACGTTTGGCGCCATTCCACGGGCATGTGCAATTTTGAAGAGTGACATGTTTGATATCTATTTACTCAGCATAACTTCATCTTTCACTTTATGCAAACATTGGGCTAACTTTACTGTTTTTTTTGTTTGTTTTTTAAGCACAAAACTGTTTTTTCCCCCCAAAAAACGCGTTTGAAAAATTGCTGTGCAAATACCGTGTGAGATAAAAATTTGCAACGACCACCATTGTATTCTCCAGGGTCTTTTGGTATGCATATGCTGTGTGTGTGTGAAATAACCTGATAATATGACAATTTTGTGGAAAAAAAAAAAAAAAGGAAATAGGCCGTCAGTACTTCAGGTGTGATTAATTTTCAGATATTGGCACCATAGCTTGTGGACTCTATAACTTTCACAAAGACCAAATAATATCCACCAATTTGTACTTATTTTTACCAAAGATATGTAGTAGTATGAATTTTGGCCAAAATTTATGAAGAAAAAATTACTAATCTGCTAAATTTTATAACAGAAACGAAGAAAAATTCATTTTTTCGCAGAATTTTCGGTCTTTTTTCTTTTATAGCACAAAAAATAAAAAACTGAGAGGTGATTAAATACCACCAAAAGAAAGCTCTATTTGTGTGAAAAAAGGACAAACATTTCATATAGGTCCAGTGTTGCATGACTGAGTAATTGTCATTCAAAATGTGAGAGCACCGAAAGCTGAAAATTGGTCTGGTTATTAAGGGTGTTTAAGTGCCCCAGTGGTCAAGTGGTTAATAATAGAGCTTGCAGTCAGTAGTGTTAGGAGATAGTGCGTGCTGTCTGCGTGCTCTGTACCCAGTACATACCGCTATAATATAGGGCAGGCCCCTACTTTCAAACATCCAACTTACAAACATCTCCTACTTGCAAACGCAAGGAGACAGCAGCAAGTGAGATGAAAAAAGATGGACGACAAAACAAATTATACAGAGGTGATAACCCTTCCCTATGTTTTCCAAAAAGCTTAAAAATAGTTTTTTTGACTGGAGCTACACTTTAAAAATGTACCGGTTGAAAATGACAAACAGATTCAACTTAACACAACAAACCTACACAGTCCCTGTCTTGTTTGCACCGCCTGTATACTGCTGTTCTGAGTATATAGGGCCTGGGGGCCACACGCATTTCCTTTTTTTAATATGGGTACGGGGTTCCCCTTAATATGCGTACAAGACCCAAACAGGCTGGTAATGGGCAGGGAGGGCTACCCATGCCATGTTTCTCAATGATTTTCAACCATATTGCAGGAACCAGATATAACATTAAAACCGCAAGCAGTTTTAAATGGTGTTATTTCCGTTTAATGTCATTTTGTGCAGGGACTGTTCTAAACACGGGAAACACGTGGCACTTCACAGGCATACTACAGACACCCCCCAGGCACCATATTTAAAGGAATATTTCACCTTTTTTTTTCACTTTAATCGTCATTAAAATCAGTGCTCCCGCCAAAACGGCCATTTTTAAAACTTTTTTTTGCAGTGACCCATGTCCCCTGAGGCAGGAGGCAGATCGCCAAACCCTTTTTAGGACACTATCTTGCATATTAGCCGTTAAAATGAGCACTTTCCATTTCGAACGTTCGAGTCCCATAGACTTCAATGGGGTTCTAACGTTCGTACCGGACGCGGGGTCCGTTCGAAAGTTCTGGTGCTAACCGAACCGGGGGGTGTTCGGCTCATCCCTAGTTGTGGGGCCGAAAGGAGAGTTCAGAGTGCAGGACTACACCTAAGATTACAGTTTAGAGTTATACAGGAGGTCTGGTGCTAAAATTATTGTTCTCACTATAATGTGATACCTCACATGTGTGGTACATATGCGTGCCCGACCTATGTCCTATCTATGTATGTTTTTGCCTTTGAATGCGAACATGGGGGGGGGGGGGGACACTTACATTTTTTTTTTTTCTCCCTTTAACCACTTATGATTTTTGACCAGGCCATTTTTTGCAATACGGCACTGCGTCGCTTTAATTGATATTTGCAACGTCGTACCGAAAGAAAATTGTAAGTTTTTTTCCCCACAAATAGAGCTTTCTTTTGGTAGTATTTGATCACCCCTGCAGTTTTTATTTTTTGCTCTATGAACAAAAAAATAAGTGAAAATGTTGCCCAAAAAAATATTTTTTTACTTGCTATAATAAATATCCCAATTTTTTTTATTTTTTATTTCTTCATCAGTTTAGGCCGATATGTATTCTTCTACATATTTTTGGTAAAAAAAATTGCAATAAGCGATTATTGATTGGTTTGCACAAAAGTTATAGCGTCTACAAAATAGGGAATAGATTTATGGCATTTTTTTTATTTTATTTTTTTACTAGTAATGGTGGCGATCTGCGATTTTTAGAGGGAGTGCGGTGGACAGATTGGACACTTTTGACACCTTTTTTGGGACCAGTTACATTTATACAGCGATCAGAGCTATAACAATGCACTGATTACTGTATAAATGTCACTGGCAGGTAAGGGGTTAAATGTGTTCCCTGGGAGGTGTTTCTAACTGTGGGGGGGGGGGGGGAACTGACTGGAGGAGGAGAGAGAGATTGCTGTTCCTAATCACTAGGAACAGCAGATCTCGCTCTCCTCCCCTGTCAGAACGGGGATCTGTCTGTTTACATTGAAAGATGTTCGACCTTGTGGGCACAACATGAGGCAGTACAGTATGAGGCATATATAAACAAAATAATCTTTATTACAATTTTGTAAAAACACACACATAATAAAATCACTACAAACACCCGCTACTTAACAGTAGTTCAACAGATACCCAGATACAGACATAGAGGCATGGATCCAATCATATAGGCGTGTAAAGGTCCATCGATATACAATTATGTTATTATATACAAGTATGGATAGATATCAAAAAGTCCAAAAAGGTAGGAAAAGGTTCATAACTCCTTCAATGCCTGTTTGTCAATGTGTTTCACAAACATTTGCTTCCTCAGGACAGATTGGGTAAGTGCTATTGATTGACCTCAAAAAGTCAAACACCAGGTAGGGACAAATCCAGGAGGAGGGCAAGAGGGCCTCCAACGAGAGACTTAGTATTGCCGGATGACAAATGGCATCCAACTCCCAACACTGGGTCGAAGAAGACCCACCTCCCAGGGTAGTCAGAAAATATGGCCACTCTATCAGAACAAGGACATAGATGTTAGTTTAAGGGGGGACCAAAAAATTGTGTAGGAGGGTGAACTAAGCTTCAATTTTAGATCACTATAAATATGGAGGAGCCCCAAATAGTAGATGAATGTAAGATATTTCTAAGGCACATACGCTCAAGGCTGAAATATATCCTTATGGATCCTAGACACAAAAAAGCACTCCTCCAAAAAGAATATCCACTTAAAACAATCACAAGTGTGGTTTGTTGATCACCAGATAAAAAGATGCCTTATCATGATGGAATCCACCCTAAGGAAGGAAATGTCCCCCACTTGGGAGCTCACACGTAGAGCTTAGTCAATCACCTGGCGGGGTGGGGAAACCTCACTTGGAAAGTCTGTGCCTCTATGGTGCCTCTATGGTGTCAAATTTATTGCTATCACAAGGGATGAACAACATGCCCTTTGATAGCATGGACAGCAGTGGTGGCCCATCCATAGGGGCCGCCCGTAGAATCACTACGGGCGGGAGCATTGTTGTTTAAATTAGAGGTTGCTTCCGAGTTCCGCGGAATAGATGAAAACCGTAAGTGATGTCAGCAGCTCCTTTCTTTGCATAGCCCGAATGGAGCTGAAAGCAAGGTAAGAGAGAGCGTGCCATGCAGCCCTGTCCTGATATTTGGGTCACTAAATTTTGTTGTGCACTATATGTAACACAGTCACCCCCAGGGGCGGACTGACCATTCAGCCACTCGGGCACTGCCGGAGGGCCCAGGGCCACTAGGGGGCCCCATCAGGGTTGCCAGCCTCAGTAAAACCAGGGACAGTATTTAAAAATCTGTGTTTTTTTAACATCTGTCTCTGAAATGTCCCTTACCGACATCCTTTTGGTCTAAAAATCCCGATATTATAGCTGCCCCACCTCTCCGGTACCTTCTCAGCCAATAGAAACATGTCTGTGTATACTGTTTGATTGTATACTGTGTGTGTGTGTGTGTGTTTGTGTATACTGTGTGGTCCCATAATCTCTGATTGCCTGGGGGCCCCATAATCTCCTATTGCCCGGGGGCCCCATGAGTTGTCATTCTGCCCCTGGTCACCCCACAGATACCTGATGATATAGAACAGCCCTACCTTTCTGTGCAGCTCAAGATAGAGAGAATCCTATAGCAGCCAAGACAAGTAGCAGAAAAAACAGCAAATGTCCATCCTGATTACAGGTCACCATTAACCGTCTCCAGCCCCAGTCTGCTGCAGCCCCTCTTCTTACACAGCAAGATATTGCAGACTTCTATAGACTTCATCCATGGAGTGCAGCTCCATGGCTCCTGATGGATGGTGGCTCTACCTTGGATATTCCTTGAAAAATGTCCTTCCTCACTGGTTGCCCCCCTGGATCTCTGGGACCACTGGTTGCCCCCCTGGATCTCTGGGACCACTGGTTGCCCCCCTGGATCTCTGGGACCACTGGTTGCCCCCCTGGATCTCTGGGACCACTGGTTGCCCCCCTGGATATCTGGGCTCAGTCATGCAGAATCCTAACATTATATATAGTTTAAATAAAAGCTGACTATTGTAAGCATCCTATCAGGTTTAAATAAAGTGGAAATGTAGAAGCATCATGGGAAATCATGAGCATCATGGGAAATTTACACTACATGTAAAAATCATAATTTTTTTACATCGACCCCCCAAAGACCCTAGAGCAGTGATGGTGAACCTCGGCACCCCAGATGTTTTGGAACTACATTTCCCATGATGCTCCACTACACTGCAGAGTGCATGGGCATCGTGGGAAATGTAGTTCCAAAACATCTGGGGTGCCAAGGTTCACCATCACTGCCCTAGAGAAAACAATGGCAGCCATTGCAACTTTTTATCTCACACAGTATTTGCGCAGCAATTTTTCAAACACATTAAAAAAAAAAAAAAAAAACAGTAAAGTCAGCCCAATTTTTTTGCATACTGTGAAAGATGAAGTTACGTCGAGTAAATAGATACCTAACATGTCACCCTTCAAAATTGCACACGCTCGTGGAACGGCGCCAAACTCCGGTACTTAAAAATCCCCATATGCAGCACTTTAAATTGTTTTACTGGTTACAGATTTTGAGTTACAGAGGAGGTCTAGGGCTAGAATTATTGCTCTCGCTCTGATGTTCATAGCGACACCTCACATGTGTGGTTTAAACACCGTTTTCATATGTGGGTGGGACTTACGTATACGTTGCCTTCTACGTGAGAGCACATGGGGACAGGGGTATTTTAAAAAGAAAAAAAAAATGTATTCTTAATACTACTTTAAAAATTTTAGTTTGACACTTTAAAAAAAAAAAGATCACTTTTATTCCTATTACAAGGAATGTAAACATCCCTTGTAATAAGAATATGGTACAATCGGACCTCTTTACAATGAGATATGGGGTCAATAAGACCCCACATCTCACCTCTAGGCTGAGAAGCCTGAAATCAAAAAAAAAATGTAATAAAACCATGATCTGTGAGGCTGTGCTATATAACATGATCTGTGAGGCTGTGCTATATACCATGATCTGCGAGGCTGTGCTATATACCATGATCTGCAAGGCTGAGCTATATACCATGATCTGCGAGGCTGTGCTATATACCATGATCTGCGAGGCTGTGCTATATACCATGATCTGCGAGGCTGAGCTATATACCATGATCTGCGAGGCTGTGCTATATACCATGATCTTCTAGGCTGAGCTATATACCATGATCTGCGAGGCTGAGCTATATACCATGATCTGCGAGGCTGTGCTATATACCATGATCTGCTAGGCTGGGCTATATACTCTGCCCTGTGATGCTGAGATATATACTCTGCCCTGTGATGCTGAGATATATAATCTGTCCTGTGATGCTGAGATATATAATCTGTCCTGTGATGCTGAGCTGTATACTCCTGACACTATGGGTGGACGCAAGTGGAATACAGGGATTCTATAAGGGGTGTGGTTTATGAGACGTGGGGGGGGGTCAATCCAAAAACGGCATTTGTTCAAGCTCAGATCTGCTTGATCAGATGCTTTTACAGGCTGGTAACGGTCTGTTTACATTAGACCAAAACTGGAAGTGACAAAATACTCATTGCTTTTGGTTTCTAAGACCATGGAGATGATCAGGGATGTTCAGGACATCGGTCATCTCTATGGTAAGCCAGCAGAACTGCCTACTTCAGTCCCTGGCTCCCCGGTGGGATGGGAAAGCCTGGGATGGTGGGAGAAGTTGGTGTCCCCCTCCCCGCTAGGATTGCTTTTACATTGTAGAGTACCACCAACAAAAAAAAAACAATATGATGCTTGTAGCCGCGGCCATGGCCACAGTATACCCACTTCAACTAGAGGGCATACAGATACGTCCTTTTGGGGGAAGGGTTTACATTGTATTTATAGTTTTGTATGAATAACACTTTAATACTTGGTAATATCTTATGTGCTGTATAAATATAATATACACTCACCGACGACTTGCTGAAGTTCAAACTGAGCATCAGAATGGGGAAGAAATGGGATTTAAGTGACTGTGAACGTGGCGTGGTTGTTGGTGCCGGATGGGCTGGTCTAAGTATTTCTGGGATTTTCACGCACAACCTTCTCCTGGGTTTACAAAGAAAGGTAACTCAAATGATCACTCGTTACATCCAAGGTATGCAGAATACCATCTCTGAATGCACAACACATCCAACCTTGAAGTAGATGAACTACAGCAGCAGAAGACCACACCGGGTGCCACTCCTGTCAGTTAAGAACAGGAAACTGAGGCTACAATTGGCACAGGATCACCAAAATTGGACAACAGAAGATTGGAAAAACGTTGCCTGGTCTGGAGTCTGCATTTCAGCTGCAACATTCAGATGGTGGGGTCAGAATTTGGTGCATGGATCCATCCTGCCTTGTATCACCGGTTCAGGCTGGTGGTGTAATGGTGTGGGGGATATTTTCTTGGCACACTTTGGGCCCCTTAGTACCAATTGAGCATGGTTTAATCTCCACGGCCTACCTGAGTATTGTTGCTGACCATGTCCATCCCTTTATGACTACAGTGTCCCCATCTTCTGATGGCTCCTTCCAGCAGGATAATGCCCCATGTCACAAAGCTCCAATCATCTCACCACTGGACAATGAGGTCCCTGTCCTCCAATCATCTCACCACTGGACAATGAGGTCCCTGTCCTCCAATGGCCTCCACACTCACCACATCTCATCCAATAGAGCACCTTTGGGATGTGGTGGAATGGGAGACTGGCATTATGGGTGTACAGCCGAAAAATCTGCAGCAACTGCGTGATTTTATCAAGTCACTATGGAGCAAAATCTCTGAGGAACGTTTCCAACACCTTGTTGTAGCTACGGCACCAAGAATGAAAGCAAAAGAGGGTCCAACCCACTACTAGCAAGAATGGTCTAATAAAGGGGGTCCAACCCACTACAAGCAAGGGGGACCTAATAAAGTGGCAATTGACTGTATTTATACATTCTATACATTTTGTGCAAATATACAAAGTGTTCATTGCCTCACTATGGTCACCGAGTAGTCCCAAACTACTGAGGAGGGTATTCCATTGGGGGGGCAGGAGGCAAAATAATAAGCAGGCACCCCTGATGTCTGCCATACATTCCAGAAATCCAAGAGTTAGTGGTAGAGGTGAGCTAGACATAGATTTTCACAAGTTATCAAAATTCTGACAAAATTATAGAAATGATGTCATAGAATGAGTACAATGGTTCAGTATTGGTGGGGGTTAGCTGGTGGGGCAAATGTGAGGCCTCCAGACAGTGACTACCTATTGAGTGTTGTATTCCTATGGCAGGCCCCCCATGCTGGGAAAGTGATCAAACCACGGCAAATGAAAAGGGCTCTGGATGTTCTTCTACAGCTGCTGTCCATGAGAACAAGGCCCTAGTGACCTCCTTGTTGGGGTTTAATCACTTGATTCGTGAAGCCAGGTTTCATAATGGATTTAAATCTCAGAAGACAATGTAAAAAAAACTTGGGGGGGGGGGGGAGGTTGCAACAGCACTGAACAGGTTTTGGGGTTCTTGAAAAAATTGTTTCAATTCAAATCTCCTAGTACGATCCCCCAAGTGGGTCAGTGGAAATGGGGGTTATCCCTCCTAGTGCCAGAAGAAAGGGGATCTATATTTCCCTGAATGCGTTGGTTAGAAGAGTCCAGGGGTGGCCCGTTCATTGTGGGTGCCCGGGCGCTGCCCCCTAATCCCTGCCGCTGCCTCCCTATCCATGCGCCCAAACACTTTCAGGATCTGTAATGCTGAGCTGTATACTCCTGTCCTGTGATCTGAGCTGTATACTCTATCCTGTGATTCTGGGGCTGTATAACCTGTCCTGTGATGCTGAGCTGTATACACCTGACACTATGGGTGGAAGCAAGTAGAATACAGTGGACAGAGTAGGTGGATGCTATAGGGGGTGCAGCTTATGAGAAGTGGGAAGTGTCAACAAGGAAGGGCAGAGTCTGGCGCCCCCCCCCCCCCCCATCCTAAAACTTCACCAGGTGCCACTGGTTAAAATCTGGACCTAATGTCATCATGACATGCTACTCAAGATCCATCCCAACGTACTTACAGTTAAAAGCCAATGTCAACTATGTTCAATGGCCATTCATTGGCACGCACCAAATCCTTAAAGCGTAACTCCACTTTTGCTGTGAAAAAAACATTCCCCTCTGGGTGATCTCTGTACATTACAAGGATTACAACAACCTTTGTTGCAGATTCCTATCTTTTGTTATTCTGAAGAAATACCTGTGTGTTTGCCTGTGCCTCTGTTCTGAGTAGGTCTAATGGATGTGGTTTCATAATTAACTGTCAGATGTGCAGCTGCAGGGCTATAATAAGGAACTCTGCTGGGCCTGCATCCCTTTAGACGTGTTCCTATTGAAAGTGTCTCTCCAAAAATGACACTTTTGTTGCAGGGGATGCCTGAAATCTGACTTGTATCTTAGGCAAACTTCTGGGAAAATTGGTGAGCCAATCACACGAGCAGGAAATTTTTATTTAGTTTCTGAGGAGTGGTCAGCACACACTCTGTGTACAGAACAACTCCAGGTAGCCGTAGCACATTCTCAGAAAATTACAGTGGCCGCAGATTGAAAAAGAAAGGTAATTTTTAATAACATTCACAATATGATTAGTGTTGCAATTATGTGCTATATATATATATATTTTTATAAATTTGCAGTTTTTTCCCCCCACAAAAGTGGAGTTACTCTTTAAGAAGGCTTACAGGGAATGTATAGTTGTTGTTTTTTAATTAATGTCTTTTTTTATTATGCTTAGGACAAACTAGTAACTTTTTAAAATATTTTTTTTCTATAGTTAGGTAAACGTATGATAATAATATTAATAGTAAATAATAATAATAATATAAACATATTATATAATAATAATCATCATAATAATAATATTTATAATAATAGGACTAATATTATGAACATATTATATTACATAATAATAATAATAATAATATATATATATATATATATATATATATATATATATATAATTTTTTCCAGCAGTTGGGTATCTAGGCTGCTTTCTCCTTTCCAATTATTCAATTATTTAACAGACAGAACAAAAACAAAACTTGTGTTTACAGGGTCTGTAGCTCAAGCTGCAATTTACAGTCAGGACTAGACAGTGTCTCATTCTTTATTGTAGGGTTCAATATTAGGTTTAAAGTTTCAGTTGAGTGTGTGTATAGATATATCTATGTCTATATCTATGTCTATATCTCTATATACATATAAAAATAAGACTTATTTTTTTTTACCCTGTTCGCTTTATCTATTAATTTATTAGAGGCTGACAAATGAGTGAAAATGTAAAAAAAAAAAAAAAAACTTACTGTTTTATTTTTTTAATTAATGTATTTTCCATTACTGTAATTGCATTCACACACATTTACCCAATTGGAACCATAGGGTTTCATTTGCTAAAGTCTAATTTACTGTGCATGTTTGAACGTTCAGTTGCACTCTGCAAGTGCAGCTGCTCCAGAGCTTAATAAATGAGGGGAAGCTCTGCTGGCTTCCATCATACAATCATGTGCAACTTAGCAATAATGCTGTTTTTTTTTTTAATTTTCCTTGTTTCCTTGCATGTGATTGGTTGGTTGTTCTTTGTAAAGTGAAGCTTTACCTCATTTACTAATCTCTGAAACAACTGCACTTGCTGCATGTAACTGCACTTTCAAAAGTGCGGTCTATTTGCATTTAGTAAATCAACTCCTCAGTATCACAATCTTAGCAAGACCCGAATGAAGGGCGGACTGACCATTGGGCCACTCGGGCACTGCCCGAGGGCCCCGAGCCACTAGGGGGCCCCATCAGGGTTGCCAGTCTCAGTAAAACCAGGGACAGTATGTAAAAATCTGTGTTTTTTTTACATCTGTCTCTGAAATGTCCCTTACCACCATCCTTTTGGTCTAAAAATCCCAAGATTATAGCTGCCCCACCTCTCCAGTACCTTCTCAGCCAATAGAAACATGTCTGTGTATAATGTGTGTATATGTATGTGTATACTGTGTGATTGTGTGTGTGTATATACTGTGTGGCCCCATAAACTCAGATTGCCTGGGGGCCCCATAATCTCCTATTGCCCGGGGGCCCCATGAGTTGTCAGTCCACCCCTGCCCGAATGTCAAAGTAGAGAAGGAGAGCCGTCTGGCAGTCCTCGTCTTGGATACTATTCCATGATTGAAAAAAAAAAAATTACAAAAACTGTGTTCAACTATTTATATTTGTAATATATATATATATATATATTTTTTATCCTTGGGATCCTTCCAATGAGTTACCCTCTAGTTAGGAGTTCTGCTTTAAGCAAGGCATGGCCTTCCAGCCTGACAGCGGGGGCAGTGGTTTTGGCAGTAATGTGTTTTTTAATAGCTTGTCTGTGTCCACCTGCGTGCCGTGTTGTGGGCGGCTCTGCAGACCCGTCCTGGAAAAGTCATCAAGCAGGAAATGTAATTACACCATTAATGACTCATCATCTGTGATATTATGGTTTTACTCATTAAGATTATATACTTCACCGCGAAGAATATGAACTCCTGAGTGCTGGAACTCAAACATCATAAATTTCAGCATTTTTTTATTTGTTTATATACATTTGACCAACATCACCGATATTATAATACATCTTTCAGTTGTTACAGATTTTTGTCTATTATGGCAGCTATTCTGCTTCTGCTTTACTCTTCATGACAAATGCAAATTCTTTAACATCTGTCCATTTAAAGGAGCACAAAATTACTGTTTTCTTATAGCTGCATGAAGTGGTCTATATATATATATATATATATATATATATATATATATATATATCTATATATCCATCATCCATCTATATATATATAATGTAATTTGAAGAAAAAAAAACAAAAAAAAAAAAAAAAAAAAAAAAATATATATATATATATATATATATATATATATATATATATATATATATATATATATATATATATATATATATATATATATATATATATATATATATATATATATATATATATATACAGTGTCTCACAAAATTGAGTACACCCCTCACATTTTTGTAAATATTTTCTTCTATCTTTTCATGTGACAACACTGAAGAAATGACACTTGTCTACAATGTAAAGTAGTGAGTGTACAGCTTGTATAAGGGCCGGTTCACACTGCGAGCCGCGGCGAGGCGTCTCCGACTTCCTCGCCGCGACTTGCAGGGGGGGTCAGGGGCGACTTGCAGAGGACTTCTGCATAGAAGTCAATGCAAGTCGCCCCCGAAGTCGCCCCGAAGTAGTACAGGAACCTTTTTTCTGAGTCGGAGCGACTCGAGTCGCTCCTCTCAGAACGGTTCCATTGTACTCAATGGGGACGACTTGCGGGAGCGAGGCGAGGCGAGCCGTGTCGCCTCGCCTCGCGCCGCAGTGTGAACCGGCCCTTACAGTGTAAATTTCCTGTTCCCTCAAAATAACTCAACACTAGTGATGGACGAACTTCCGACGGGACGTTTCGCGAAAGCGAAATGCGAACGGACCCAAACGTTCGCGAAACCGAACGTTCGCCGCGGGCCCCATTGACTTCAATGGGAGGCGAACTTTGCAAACCTTCATGTCGAATTTGCGGCCACGTGGTAATTATTAGGGGGTAAAACGTAGTCCCACCATCTGGACAATGACATAATACATGTATGAGGTGAATTTGGGATCGATAACTACAAGCATTTTTATTTTATTTGGGAAATTGTTCTAACAATTCAGGACTATGGAGCTAATGAAGGCAATGGAGGAGAGGGAAGGTCAGGGACCAGGGTAGGCAAAGAAGAGGGTGCAGGAGATGATCACCAGCAGCGTGACATACCGGAATGACACATGCACCGTGATAGAGGCATCTGACAGCAGCACCGTAATACAGAGCACTGACAGCAGCACCGTGACATACAGCGCTGACAGCAGCACCGTGACATACAGCGCTGACAGCAGCACCGTGACATACAGCGCTGACAGCAGCACCGTGACATACAGCGCTGACAGCAGCACCGTGACATACAGCGCTGACAGCAGCACCGTGACATACAGCGCTGACAGCAGCACCGTGACATACAGCACTGACAGCAGCACCGTAAGCAGCCCCAGGAGGAAGTCAGCACAGCACAGGGATGGTGTGATCCCCTCATAATAAGAACCCCCAGGAGGAAGTCAGCACAGCACAGGGATAGTGTGATCCCTTCATAATAAGAACCCCCAGGAGGAAGTCAGCACAGCACAGGGATATCATAAGCAGCCCCAGTAGAAATATGACACCGCTCAACCTCTTCAAAGAGGAGGGTAGGGGCATATAGTACGGTGTGCTTTTTTGGGTCAAGGAAGTGAGCAGACTGTACGTCAGTCCCTATACCGCTGAAGGACTGCTGCAGTATAGGGCAGCGGTCAGCAGTGGTGCACGTCAACCCTATCTATTGTGGACCTATAGCGGTCCTTACAGAACAGCAGACTGTACCGCACTCAAGCCTATGTACCGTAGCACCCTATACCAAGTTACCAGTCCTTATAAGAACTTTTGTGGACCAAGCAGGTTGTGTATTAGTGTTTAGCAGACTGTACGTCAGTCCCTATACCGCTGAAGGTCAGCAGTGGTGCACGTCAACCCTATCTATTGTGGACCGATAGCGGTCCTTACAGACTGTACCGCACTCAAGCCTATGTACCGTAGCACCCTATACCAAGTTACCAGTCCTTATAAGAACTTTTGTGGACCAAGCAGGTTGTGTATTAGTGTTTAGCAGACTGTACGTCAGTCCCTATACCGCTGAAGGACTGCTGCAGTATAGGGCAGCGGTCAGCAGTGGTGCACGTCAACCCTATCTATTGTGGACCGATAGCGGTCCTTACAGACTGTACCGCACTCAAGCCTATGTACCGTAGCACCCTATACCAAGTTACCAGTCCTTATAAGAACTTTTGTGGACCAAGCAGGTTGTGTATTAGTGTTTAGCAGACTGTACGTCAGTCCCTATACCGCTGAAGGACTGCTGCAGTATAGGGCAGCGGTCAGCAGTGGTGCACGTCAACCCTATCTATTGTGGACCGATAGCGGTCCTTACAGAACAGCAGACTGTACCGCACTCAAGCCTATGTACCGTAGCACCCTATACCAAGTTACCAGTCCTTATAAGAACTTTTGTGGAACAAGTGAGTTGTGAATGTTTAGCAGACTGCAGCAGAAGGGCAGCAGTCAAGTATAATATCCTTTCTATATTTGGAAGAAAGAATATTATACATGTACAAGCCTATTACTGTACCACTGATACCAGTCCTGAAAAGAACCTTTGTGGAACTAATAATAACAGCAAGTCTTTAAAATTACCCTCACTGCCTGACAACACTGCTTCCTTCCTGTCCCTATACAAATTGGCAAAAAAAGAGAACGATTAGTGGTTACTGGAACAGCTCTTTTGTGGACCTTGATAGTAACAGCTAATGATGATGATGATGATGATGATGATGAAAGACTAATCTGGCTGTCCCTGTAGCATACACCGTCCTTTCCCTTTCTCTAAACTAACAAAAGACACTCAGGCTGCTGCAAGAATCAGCAGCACAGCAAACCTATCAACACCTAACACCTATACCAGTCCTGAAAAGAACTTTTGTGTACCAAATAGCTAGTGGTTTATCTCTCCCTACTCCACACAGGAACCTGTCCCTATCGTAACAGAAGAAAGAATGTAAAATGGCCACCGGATCGGGTGTATTTATAGGTTAGGGGGAATGTCCAAGTGTCCATGTGCTGTCATGTCTCAATTGGCTGTCCTGTATCACATGATAAACGTGTCACCAAAGGTTAAAGTTCTTGTATACATTAAACACGTAAGTCCGCCGCGGCGAACGACGGAAAAAGGCGTTCGAACGTGCGGACCGCGAATGTCGGAAATTCGCCGCGAAACGACCGCCGGGCGAAACGTTCGTCCATCACTACTCAACACACGGCCATTAAAGAGGAAGTAAACCCTGATGGGTTTACTTCCTCTTTTTTTCCCTGCAAAGGTAAAGCATAATGGACTACTATGCATCGCATAGTAGCTCATTATGTGTCACTTACCTGACACAGGAGCCAGCGAAGTCGCCGCTGATCCCTGTAGTCCGCCGCGTCCATCTTGCTGGTGGCGTCTCGCAGCTCCGACCAATGACAGCGGCGAAGCCGCGATGACGTCACTCCCGCGCATGCGCACGGGAGTCGCGCCTCGCAGCTCCGCCGCTGTCATACGGCGAGGCCGCGATGACGTCACTCCCGCGCATGCGCACGGGAGTCGACAAATTTGGCAAATCCATTCTTGGACTTGCCGCATTTAGTGCGCATGCGCGCCGCTGTCTACGGCGCATGCGCCGTAGACAGCGGTGCCCATTTTCGGGCAAATATCTCCTAAACCATATAGGTTTAGGAGATATTACTTGGACCTACAGGTAAGCCTTAATCTAGGCTTACCTGTAGGTCAAAGTTGTTTGGAAGGGTTTACTTCCATTTTAATGTCTAAACTGCAACAAAAGTCAGTACACCCCTAAGTGAAAATGTCCAAATTGGACCCAAAGTGTCAAAATTTTGTGTGGCCATCATTATTTTCCAGCACTGCCTTAACCCTCTTGGGCATGGAGGTCAGCAGAGCTTCACAGGTTGCCACTGGAGTCCTCTTCCACTCCCCCATGATGAGATCACCGAGCTTGTGGATGTTGGAGACTTTGCGCTCCTCCACCTTCTGTTTGATGATACCCCACAGATGCTTAATAGGGTTTAGGTCTGGAGACATGCTTGGCCAGCCCATCACCTTTACCCTCAGCGTCTTTAGCAAGGCAGTGGTCATCATGGAGGTGTGTTTGGGGTGGTTATCATGTTAGAATACTGCCCTGCAGCCCAGTCTCCGAAGGGAGGGGGTCATGCTCTGCTTCAGTATGTCACAGTACATGTTGGCATTCATGGTCCCCTCAATGATCTGTAGCCCCCCAGTGCCGGCAGCACTCATGCAGCCCCAGACCATGACACTCCCACCACCATGCTTGACTGTAGGCAAGACACACTTGTCTTTGACCACAGGACATGGTTCCAGTAATCCATGTCCTTAGTATGCTTGTCTTCAGCAAACTGTTTATGGGCTTTCTTGTGCATCTTTTTTAGAAGAGGCTTCCTTCTGGGACGACAGCCATGCAGACCAATTTAATACAGCGTGCGGCGTATGATCTGAGCACTGACAGGCTGACCCCCCCACCCCTACAACCTCTGCAGCAATGCTGGCAGCACTCATACATCTATTTCCCAAAGACAACCGCTGGATATGACGCTGAGCGCGTGCACTCAACTGCTTTGGTCGACCACGGCTAGGCCTGTTCTGAGTGGAACCCGTCCTGTTGAAACGATGTATGGTCTGTTTTGGCCACCGTGGTGCAGCTCAGTTTCAGACTCTTGGCAATCTTCTTATAGCCTAGGCCAGTGATGGCGAACCTTGGCACCCCAGATGTTTTGGAACTACATTTCCCATGATGCTCCACTACACTGCAGAGTGCCAGAGCATCATGGGAAATGTAGTTCCAAAACATCTGGGGTGCCAAGGTTCGCCATCACTGGCCTAGGCCATCTTTATGTAGAGCAAAAATTCTTTTTTTTCCAGATCCTCAGAGAGCTCTTTTCTATGAGGTGCCATGTTGAACTTCCAGTGACCAGTATAAGAAAGTGAGAGTGATGAATGAATATTTTGTATAGCGCTACAATGCGAACTGAATCGCCTCAAGGCTTGTATTCGTGCTTTGTTGTCAAGCTTCTTAGCCCTTGTACACACGGTCGGAGATTCCGACGGAATGTTTCCTATTGGACTGTTTTGTCGGATATTCTGTCTGTGTGTGGTATGCATCGGACTGTTTCCGTCGGAATATCCGTCGGACCCAATTTTCCAACATGTTGGAAATATTTACCGACCAACTGGGCCAGTCGGACATACTCCGATCATGTGTAGAGAATATCCGACGGACCAATTTTTCCAACTTGCCGGTAAAATTTTCCGACAAAATGCTCTGATCGGACATACTCTGATCATGTGTAGCCTACTCCGACGGACAAAGTGCCACGCATGCTCAGATCAAATTCGTAGACCAAAGCTATTGACTACTAGCCTGAACGTAGTCCCGTCCTAACGAAATAATGTCATCACGTTATGTACAATCGGATTTTCCGACAATTTAGTCCGACCGTGTGTATGCAACATCACTTCCGGAATTAATCATTCGGAATTACTCCGACGGATTTGGTTGTCGGAATCTCCGACCGTGTGTACAAGGGCTAAGAAGAGGAAGGTCTTGAGTTTTTTCCTGAAGGCCTGAGGGTTTTCTTCCATGCAGATATAGGTCGGTAGAGCATTCCATAGCAGTGATCCTTGGACAGCGAATCTCCGTTCCCCCTTTGATTTGTAGCGGGATTTGGGAATGAGGAGGAGATTTTGGTTAGATGATCGAAGACTGCGATTGGGTGTATAGTGTTTTATTTTCTTGAGTAGGTATTGAGGAGCGTCTCCATGTCTGCTTTTGTGGGTAAGACAGAAGGTCTTGACTGTGATCCGATTCTTTACGGTTAGCCAATGTAGGCTCCTCAGGGAAGGGGAAATGGATTCCCAAGTTTTTTTCCTGTTATCAGCCTTTGCCGCCATGTTTTGGATAAGTATTTTGATGCGTTTTGATGACACCAAATTTAACACACCAGCTCCCCATTCACATCGGAGACGAGTCACATGACACCGGGGAGGGCAAATGGCTAATGGGGCCCAATTTGGACATTTTCACTTAGGGGTGTACTCACTTTTGTTGCCAGCAGTTTAGACATTAATGGCTGTGTGTTGAGTTATTTTGGGGGGACAGCAAATTTACACTGTTATACAAGCTGTACACTCACTACTTTACATTGTAGCAAAGTGACATTTCTTCAGTGTTGTCACATGAAAAGTTAGAAGAAAATATTTACAAAAATGTGAGGGGTGTACTCACTTTTGTGAGATACTGTGTGTATATATATATTTTTCAAATAACATTATTGTAATATATATATATATATACATACAGTAAATAAAAACATTCACAATCTTTATCTAAAACACCATTAAAATGTAACCATTTCCATTGTGTAAGAAGTACATAAAGCATCCATTTAATGCATGTCGGCATAAACGAATTGGCGCGTTTCACGAGAAATTGGCTTCATCAGGATCCACGTCTTTTGCACACGCAAATTACACTTCTAATCTACAAAAAGTAGTTATACAAATAAATATAAAATGCATCCATAAACAGTAGTCACATTATATGTGTGAAGAAGAAAACAAAATCCCATACAACACATCCAGAGAATATATTACCAACATATAAATAAATACCTAAACTTGCGATGAAGAAAAAAAAAAAAAAAGCTAAAATAAAACAAACATAACACTAATACACCCCCATAACCCCCACTTTTGATTAAAGGGGAGCCAAAAAGGATATTTAAAAAAAAAAAAGTTTTTTTTTCTATTTGTTATGAGCTAAGCAGAAAACGAAAAACAAAAAACAAAAAAAAAAAGCAAAAACAAAGCAAGCAAACAAACAAAACACTAAGGCCGCGTACACACGGGCGGACTGTTGGCCCAACTTTGTCCGTCCAACAGTTTGAGCGAACAGTCCGCTCAAACTTAGCATGGACGGACATGGCCACACACGACGGACGAACAGTTTGCTGAAACCGTGCGCGATGACGTGAACGGCACGTACGACGGGACGAAAAATACGACGTCCTATACACTGCAATGCAACCTTCCGACGTGGAAATCCTTTCTGAGCATGCGCGAGACTTAGTTGGCCGAACAAGCCTACACACGAGCGAACAGTCCGCTGAAACAAGGTTTCAGCGGACAGTTTTTCGGAATTTCCGTAAGACCTTGTTCGGCCAACTGTCCGCTGAAACTGTCCGCTGAAGCCCCACACACGAGCGGACTGTCCGCCCAAACACTGTTCAGCGGACAAGGTTGGGCGAACAGTCCGCGCGTGTGTACGCGGCCTAACTGCACACCCATAGCCCCCACTAGAAAAAAAAAAAAAAACATACTCTTGAATAAAGGGGAGCCAAAAAGAATATATATATTAAAAAAAAAAGATTCCCTATTTTTTAGGAGCTAAGCAGAAAATTGAAAAAAGTAAAAAAAGAAAAAACAATGCAAACAAGCAAACAAAACACTAAATGCACCCCATAGCTCCCCACTCTCTTAAATAAAGGGGAACAAAAAAGGATATAAAAAAAAAATATATATATATATATATATATATATATATATATATATATATATATATATATGTATGTATGTATGTATATATATATATATATATATATATATATATATATATATATATATATATATATATATATGTATGTATATATATATATATATATATATATATATATATATTTTTTTTTTTTTTTTTTTTAATATTTCCTGTTTTTTATGAGCTAAACAGAAAATGAAAAAAAAGAGGAAAAAAAACCTTTAACTAGGTACAGTCCGAGTCAGCGTTCTCCTTTCCTGATCACGTCCCGGAAAGCTCTGGGAACTCTGTGAAATAAAACGACTCACCCCTGGACGGTATTAAAAAATGGTGCGCCGTATCGCTGCCTCATATTAAACAAATATTATTTGCCGTATCTGGACGCAGGAGCCAGGCTATGGAAACCCGATCTTTGCCTAATTAGTACCCAAAGACCGTCTGACTTGCCGGGTTAATCCATCTAAACCCCACAAATTCGAGGCAACGGGGAAAAACACGACCGTCTCTGGCGACTCTCCTTTTCACTCACTTACGGAGATTATCCAGAGAGAAAATGAAAATCTGAGTGTTGTGGAGAAAGTAATAGAAGCGGTGGCCCCGCGCGCCGTGTCAGGGCCTCAGTCACCCGTTGTGTGCCGGTTTCCTTTTTTTTATTTTTAGCAAGAGAAAGAAATTGGAGACGTTGAATAAAAATATCATCTGATGCCACGTTTTTTCAACTTTATACAATATATATATATTTTTTTTTTTAGGAGCTATAATTTTCTGAAAACCCATGACGGGTGTCTTCCGGTAACCAATCTCCCCCCTACCCCCCGGAGGATGTCACATTCATGATAAGTAACGCCCTAACTGCTTATAACCAATATGGAATGTTGTCGGAATAGATTCATCACCCAAAATCTCACACTGGCCCCATTTGCACCTGAGCGTAGCGGGAACACGCGCTTCCATTTGCGTTTTTCATGTGTTAATACACATTGCACATAGGGAAGCCCATTGACTTGAAATGGCAGCCGCTCCTCCCCGCCCATCCTTTCTGTCTCCAGCATCTTCACCCTACCTATCCGTCCTGCCTCCAACCGCTCTTCGCTTATCCCTTCTGCCTCCAGCATCTTCACACCACCCATCAGTCCTGTCTCCAACCGTTCCTCCCCACCCATCCCTCCTGCTTCCAACCACTCCTCTCTGCTCATCAATCCTGCCTCAGTCCAGCTGCTCCTCCTCACCCATCCCTTCTTCCTCCAGCCGCTCCTCCCCACCCATCCCTCCTGCCTCCAGCTGCTCCACCCCTCCCATCCCTCCTGCCTCCAACTGCTCCTCTCTGCTCATGCATACTGCCTCCAGCATCTCCTCCTCTCTGCTCTTCCCCACCCACCCCTTTTTCCTCCAGCCTCTCCTCCCTGCCCATCCCTCCTGACTCCAGTTGCCCCTCCCTCCCATCCTGCCTGCCTCCACTGCTCCTTCCCATCCATCCCTTCTGCCTCCAGCCACTCCTTCCCACCTATCCCTCCTGCCTACAACCACTCCTTTCCATACATCCCTCCTGCTTCTAGCTGCTTCCTCCCACCATCCTGCCTGCCTCCAGCCATTCCCTCCTGCCTAATCCCTCCTGCCTCCAGCCACTCCCTCCCACCCATCCCTCCAGCCTCCAGCCGCTCCTCCCTGCCTATCCCTCCTGCCTCCAGCCGCTCCTCCCCGCCCATCCCTCCTGCCTCCAGCCGCTCCACCCCATCCATCTCTTCTGCCTCCAGCTGCTCTTCCCCGCCCATCCCTCCTGCCTCCAACCGCTCCTCTTCGCTCATCAATCCTGCCTCCAGCAGCTCCTCCCCTCTCATCTCTTCTGCCTCCAGCTGCTCCTCCCCACCTACCCTTTCTTCCTCCAGCCGCTCCTCCCCACCTACCCTTTCTTCCTCCAGCCACTCCACCCTGCCCATCCCACCTGCCTCCAGCCACTCTCTCCTGCCCATCTCTCCTGCCTCCAGCCCCTCCTTCCCACCCGTCCCTCCTGCCTCCAGCTGCTCCCTCCCACCATCCTGCCTGCCTCCAGCCATTCCCTCCCACCCATCCCTCCTGCCTCCAGCCACTCCCTCCCACTCATCCCTCCTGCCTCTAGCCGCTCCTCCCTGCCCATCCCTCCTGCCTCCAGCCGCTCCCTTCCACCCACCCTTCCTGCCTCCAGCCGCTCCCTTCCACCCATCCCTCCTGCCTCCAGCTGCAAACTCCCACCCACCCCTCCTGCCTCCAGCCGCTCCCTCCCGCCAATCCCTCCTGCCTCCAGCCGCTCTTCTCTGCCTATCCCTCCTGTCTCCGGCCGCTCCTTCCCGCCCAACTCTTCTGCCTCCAGCCGCTCCACCCCACCCATCCCTTCTGCTTCCAGCCCCTCCTCCCCGCCCCATCCCTCCTGCCTCCAACCACTCCTCTCCACTCATCAATCCTGCCTCCAGCAGCTCCTCCACTCTCATCTCTTCTGCTTCCAGTTGCTCCTCCCCACCTACCCTTTCTTTCTCCAGCTGCTCCACCCTGCCCATCCCACCTGCCTCCGGCCACTCCCTACCACCCATCCCTCCTGCCTCCAGCCGCTCCTTCCTGCCCATCCCTCCTGCCTCCAGCTGCTCCCTCCCGCCCATCCCTCCTGCCTCCAGTCGCTCCTCCACTCCTCTAGGAACAGAGCGGTGGTAATATCATTGCCTGCAATGACATATTCCCCCAGTCTGTACACACCTGTTAGCAGGTCCATGAATCGCTCAGGAAGCTATAGCGATCATGTGACCTGCACTTTAGAAGCAGGCAGTTCAATGTGGGCAAGTTAGAAAAAAAAACGATGGACACATGGTAGGGTAGCCTTAAATGCAAATATAAGTATATAAAAATGTATTTTACATTTGGTAACTTTACAACCACTTGAAGCTTCAGCTTTAAGTAAAGAAAATAATACTGAACTCTAACCGAGACAAAACGCTAAACAAACCACATGCAGCTCCAGGTGAGAATAGACTGCGGACATCTCAGATGGGCCGGCTGGGCTCATCTCCACTGAAGGAATCCATTATACCGACAGCAGGAACGCTGCACACTGAGATGAGAAATTCGATTTTTCTTTTAATAAAATAGCCAGTGGGAAGGTGCTCAGGTGACGCGTTTCACACGACGTCTGGAGCAAAATGCGGCAAAAAAAAAAATCTTGCTCCTGCTGGCTATTCTAATAAAGAGCGAATATCATTTAACATCTCAGTGTGCGGTGTTCCTGGTGCCGGTCTGGCCAGAACATGTTTTGGATCCAATAGAGAAGGATTTGGATCTTGGTCGGGTTTTCCTCTCATGGAGACACAATAGGAAGTGAGAGGAAATCTCTGCGGAATGAGGACAGATTGTTGGCACCAGAATAGGAGTCCCCATCGGCGGATTTCCCCGGTAATCCAGTTCTACTGACAACTGGTTCAGTTTAGCTTTTCCCTGACTATGTGTCCGGGTGACAACTCAGAGGAAATCTTATTTTCAGTTTTGGATGGAGTGGGGGCAGGCATGTACTGGCCATTGGGACTACCGGGAGTTTCCCGGTGGGCCGATGGTTCAGTGGGCCACTCTGATGTAAGGGGGCTGCTCATGGGACACTCTGATGTAAGGGGGCTGCTGATGGGACACTCTGATGTAAGGGGGCTGCTCATAGGACACTCTGATGTAAGGGGGTGCTGATGGGACACTCTGACGTAAGGGGGTGCTGATGGGACACTCTGACGTAAGGGGGCTGCTCATGGGACACTCTGACGTAAGGGGGTGCTGATGGGACACTCTGACGTAAGGGGGTGCTGATGGGACACTCTGATGTAAGGGGTGCTGATGGGACACTCTGACGTAAGGGGGCTGCTCATGGGACACTCTGACGTAAGGGGGTGCTGATGGGACACTCTGACGTAAGGGGGTGCTGATGGGACACTCTGATGTAAGGGGTGCTGATGGGACACTCTGACGTAAGGGGGTGCTGATGGGACACTCTGACGTAAGGGGGTGCTGATGGGACACTCTGACGTAAGGGGGTGCTGATGGGACACTCTGATGTAAGGGGGTGCTGATGGGACACTCTGACGTAAGGGGGTGCTGATGGGACACTCTGATGTAAGGGGGGTGCTGATGGGACACTCTGATGTAAGGGGGTGCTGATGGGACACTCTGATGTAAGGGGGGTGCTGATGGGACACTCTGACGTAAGGGGGTGCTGATGGGACACTCTGATGTAAGGGGGTGATGATGGGACACTCTGACGTAAGGGGGCTGGTGATGGGACACTCTGATGTAAGGGGGCTGCTGATGGGACACTCTGATGTAAGGGGGCTGGTGATGGGACACTCTGACGTAAGGGGGTGCTGATGGGACACTCTGATGTAAGGGGGGCTGGTGATGGGACAATCTGATGTAAGGGGGCTGGTGATGGGACACTCTGATGTAAGGGGGCTGCTGATGGGACACTCTGATGTAAGGTGGTGGTGATGGGACACTCTGATGTAAGGGGGCTGCTGATGGGACACTCTGATGTAAGGGGGTGCTGATTGGACACTCAAAATGTATGTGGGCTGGTCTAGATGAAGTCCAGGGCCAAATTTCTGTCCCAGTCCAGCCCTGAGTGGGGGGGAAAGGGTTAGAACCCCTGTCAGGTTTGTCTGTGTCTCCTCTGGTAAGGTTCACCCTCTCTTGCATTGCATTTAAATATATTTTTTATTACAATAGATATTGATTGTTATAACTCTGTATACGTCCGGCACACTGAAGCCAAGTGACACAGGCGGCACAAAATCAGCCGGCCAAATCTGGAAAAAGTCACGAGAGAGAGAGAGGCACTAATATCAGCTGAGGGCTGCACCAACCTTTGATGAGGGCCGTACTAATGACTGCTGAGGGCCGTACTAATGACTGCTGAGGGCCGTACTAATGACTGCTGAGGGCCATTCTAACCTCTTCTTAGGGCTTTATTAAACTCTGCTGAGGGCTACAGTACAGCCAGTGCTAAGGGATGTACTAACCACTGCTGAGGGCTGTACTAGCCTCTGCTGAGAGCTGTATTAACCACTGCTGAGGGCTGTACTAACATCAGCTGAGGGCTGTACTAATCACTAATAAGAGCTGTACTAACATCTGCTTAGGACTGTACTATAATCTGCTAAGGGCTGCACTAACCACTGCTGAGATCTGTACTAGCATGTGCTGAAGGCTGCACTAACCACTGCACAGGGCTGTACTAACCACTGATAAGGGCTGCACTAACCACCGCTGAGCACGGTACTAACATCTGCTGAGAGCTGTACTAACATCTACTGAGGGCTGCACTAACCACTGCTGAGGGCTGCACTAACCACCGCTGAAGGCTGCACTAACCACTGCTGAGGGGTGTACTAACCACTGATACGGGCTGCACTAACCACTGCTGAGGGGTGTACTAACCACTGATACGGCTGCACTAACCACTGCTGAGCACTGTACTAACATCTGCTGAGAGCTGTACTAACCACTGCTGAGGTCTGTACCAGTGGCGTTGCATCCATTAAGGGCGCTCGGGCACCGCCCCCTCTCTGCAGCCACCCCCCTCTGTGTAGTATGGATAGATTCATGCATTGCATGAATCTATCCATCGCCGCTGCCGCCCCCTATTCATGCATCTGACCCCTTTTCAGACTCTGGGCACCTGAATTGCAGCGGCGGGGGTGTTTTTTTTGAAGAAACTTATTAGAGCCATAGGCTCTAATAGGCTGCAAAAAAGGTGGACTCAAGGCGCAGAGCATTGCACTACAAGCCCACCCAGGTGTGTTATAAGAGCGAATGAATATTTGCTTTTCTACCACTGAACCACCTCTCTGCCAATCAGGTAGCACGGATCTAATACCCATCACCTGATTGGCTGAAGGTACTGGCGCTGTGATTGGATGCTTAGCAGAAGGAAGACAAAGCAAATGGAGAACACAGGAACCGCTGTTGTCACCCGCTGCTCATCCCACAAACCGCTGCCTGATCCCCTACCAAGATGAGGTGAGTGCAGGGCAGTCAGTGGGTGAGGGGGCGGACACAGTGGCTGCAGTTGATGGGCACAGTGGCAAAATTTGAGGGGCATAGTGGCTGCATTTGATGGGGCACAGTGGCTGCATTTGGCGGGCTTAGTGGCTGCATTTGATGGGCACAGTGGCAACATTTGAAGGGCACAGTGGCTGTATTTGACGGGCACATTGGCTGTATTTGATGGGCACATTGGCTGCATTTGACGGGCACAGTGGCAACATTTGGCGGGCTTAGTGGCTGCATTTTATGGGCACAGTGGCTGCATTTGAAGGGCTTAGTGGCTGCATTTTATGGGCACAGTGGCTGCATTTGAAGGGCTTAGTGGCTGCATTTGATGGACACATTGGCTGTATTTGATGGGCACATTGGCTGCATTTGATGGGTTTTGTTTTCAGAATTTTGCGCCCCCTTAAAAAAAAATGTGATGATAAGAGCTGCACTAACCACTGCTGAGGGCTGTACTAACATCACCTAGGGGCTATAGTAACCACTGATAAGGGATGTACTAACATCTGCCGAGGGCTGTACTAACATCTGCTGAAAGCTGTACTAACCTCTGCACTAATCTCTTCTAGAAACTGAACTAACCTTTGGTGAGGGCTTTACTAACATCTGCTGAGGGCTGTACTAACCTTTGGTGAAGGCTGTACTAATATCTGCTGAGAGCTGTACTAACCTCTGCTAGGGACTGCGCTAACATCTGCTGAGGGCTGTACTAATCTCTTCTGAGGGGTGTACCAACCTCTGGTGAAGGCTGTACTAATATCTCCTGAGAGCTGTACTAACCTCTGCCAGGGACTGCGCTAACATCTGCTGAGGGCTGTACTAACATATGCTCAGAGCTGCACTAACTATTCTGAAGGCAACTATCCAGCCGCTTTAAAAAAAAAATATTTTTTTTTAGGTCAGAACAAATCTGTACGTTCGTTCCCGCGCTCTCTGAATGGCGATATTTCAGTGCGGGTTGTTTTCTGCGTTTCTGTTTGCGGGATCCGTCATCTTTGGGTCACACGTTTCGGATTCCGCTGCAGTCCCTCCCCTCGTCAGCTCTCCGGGTCCAGCGCCCTTCAACATTTCCCCTCCCCCCGGCTGGAGCCCTTGTGACCTTTCTACAAACCTGGACCGGAACCTGGACGTTCCGTACCTCCTAATCCCCCCCAAAAAAAATTCCTGCCTGTGTCTAGACAACAGGTACACTTTAACTCTCCGCCGCCCCTCCCCCGACCAATTGGCGCTTTTTTGGCTTGCACAATTTTGCCGGCAGCGAGGCAGGACAGCCGGGCCGCGGCAATGAGGAGACAAGCTGATTTATTCCTCGCTGTCTTTTTACTAGCGGTGAATGTGAACGGCCCTTCAGTCCCTTCCAAGCACAACAGACGTCGTCTTATTAAAGCGCGCTCCCCGAAGAACCGTCCGCCAACAGAAAGGCTGAAGAGCGTTTTCTACACACTTGTCTGCCTGAGCGTGCCAAGAGAGCGAGGGAGGCCGGCGGGCCGCTCACCGTCTTCCTGCACTCCACGCTAATTAACAGTCTGAAAAAAAAAAATGGAGTCACGGCTGGTTAGTTATTACACGCTGAGTCTGCGTTTGTCATTGAAACAATATTGCAAATTATAAGAAATATCTGTAAAGACGCGGGGACTTTCCAACGGGAGGAACAAGTTCTGGCAAAATTGGAAGCGCCTCAATAGTCACAAAGGATATACATTCACTTTTGCCTTTGCAAACCCAGATATTACCTTGTAAAAGTGGCATCGTCACTGTGCTGTACAAAGCCTTATGTGGAGTGCAGAGCTGTGGGAGGGGCCCAACAGGCTCCGCCCACAATGGAAAACTACTTGGGGGGGGGGGGGGGGGGCAAAGATAAGACTAGTCACTCTGGCTTCTGCCAGTCTGACCTGGGAATTTCATATAGTAACCAGTTACACACTGTGTGGATCGAGGTTGTGTCTACGGGAATCTGACCTCAGGTACACTATGTGCTGTATGGGGAGGAGATCTGCTCAGTGCCCTTCCTGCAGCGACCCCTGTCCTCTGCCCTGCTGACCCCTGCACCGTTGTGCACTGCCCTGCTGATCCCCATCCTCGGCTTTGCTGACCCCTGTACACTGCCCCATTGTCCACCATCCTCTGCCCTGCTGACCCCTGTCCCCTGCCCTGCTGAAACCTGTACACTGCCATGCTCACCCCTGTACACTGCCCTGCTGAGCCCTGCACAGTTGGACACTGCCCTGCTTACCCCCATCCCTGGCTTTGCTAACTCCTGTACACTGCCCCATTGTTCCCTGTCCTCTGCCCTGTTGACCTCTATACTCCTCCCTAGTGACCCCTGTACCCTCCCTGCTGACCCCTGGCCTCTGCTCTGCTGACCCCTGTACCCTCCCTGCTGACCCCTGACCCCTGCCCTGCTGAGCCCTATACTCCTCCCTAGTGACCCCTGTACCTTCCCTGCTGACCCCTGGCCTCTGCTCTGCTGACCCCTGTACCCTCCCTGCTGACACCTGACCCCTGCCCTGCTGAGCCCTATACTTCTCCCTAGTGACCCCTGTACCATTCCTGCTGACCCCTGTCCCCTGCCCTGCTGGCCCCCTCTACACTGCCACGCTGACCCCTGTCCTCTGCTGTGCTGACCAGTATAAATTTCAACATCAAATTTCAATTTAGTTTTAGTTATAGTTTTTGGACCAAAAAATAATTTTAGTTTTAGTCGAACTTTCGTCATCTGAATGGTTTTAGTTTTAGTCGTATTTTAGTCAACTAAAATAATATTAATTTAATTGACAAAAATATTTTAGTCAACAGTATTTACACTGCTGCTGACCCCTGTACACTGCCCTGCTGACCCCTGCACTCTGCCCTACAAACTGCTGACCCTATCCTCTGCAGCCCCCTGTTCACTGCCCTACAGAATCCTGTCCACTGCCCTACTGAATCCTGTACACTGCCCTGCTGACCCCTGTGCTCTGCTCTGCTCACGCACCCATCTTCCACCCTGCTGACCCCTATCCTTGGCTCTGCTGACCCCTGTACACCTCTCCATTGTCCCCTGTCCTCTGCCCTCCTAACCCCTGTACTCCTCCCTGCTGACTCCTGTCCTCTGCCCTGCTGACCCTTGTTCTCTTCTCTGCTGACCCCTGTCCTCTGCCCTGCTGATCCCTGTCCTCTGCCCTGCTGACCCCTGTTCTCTGCTCTGCTGACCCCTGTCCTCTGCTCTGCTAACCCCTATCCTCGGCTCTGCTGACCCCTGTACACCTCCCCTCTGTCCCTTGTCCTCTGCCCTGCTGACCCCTGTCCTCTGCTCTGCAGTCCCCTGTACACTCTCCTTCTCACTCCCACATCCTTGGCTGTGCTGACCCCTGTACACCTCCCCTGTCCCTTGTCCTCTGCCCTGCTGACCCCTGTACTCCTCCCTGCTGACTCCTGTCCCCTTTAAAATGTTTACTGCTCCCCCACATCAGACAGGCTAGATCCGTCCCTGTACAACGTGTCTGAAATTAAACTGTCTGTATTGTCCAAAATCTCTTAGACAGTTGTCACCAATACAGGGGTCCCTTTTATAGATCATCTCCTACTCCAGGGGAATTTGGAGGCTGGGAGGGAATAATAATTGTTCTAGGAGTGAAAATTTTCGTGTGTGTGCTAGGAATGGTGATTCAGGGGGATTTATGTTGGGAGGAGGTCGGGGGAAGAGTATTTGTGCTAGGTGGGGGATTTGGGGGAGGTGGGGTTGTGCTAGGAGGGAACATTTGTTATAGGAGGGAGAATTAGGGGTGTGTGCTAGGAACTGTGATTCTGGGGGATTTGTGTTGAGAGGGGGTTTAGGGGGAGAGGATTTGTACTATTAGGGATGATTGGGGGGTATTTGTGCAAGGAGGAGAAATTTGAGGGGTAGAGGACTTTTGCTAGGAGGGGTGATTGGAGGATATTTGTGCTAGGAGCGGAAATATGGGGGGAGGATTTGTGCTAGAAGGGGGACTGGGGGGAAAATTTGTGCTAGGTGGGTGATTGTGCTAAAAGAGGTGATTTGGGGGAGGGAATTTGTGCTAGGAGGGAACTTTTTTGGGGGGGGGGGGGGGGGTTGTGCTAGTAGTGATTAGTGATGGACGAACGTTTCGCCCGGCGGTCGTTTCGCGGCGAATTTCCGACATTCGCGGTCCGCACGTTCGAACGCCTTTTTCCGTCGTTCGCCGCGGCGGACTTACGTGTTTAATGTATACAAGAACTTTAACCTTTGGTGACACGTTTATCATGTGATACAGGACAGCCAATTGAGACATGACAGCACATGGACACTTGGACATTCCCCCTAACCTATAAATACACCCGATCCGGTGGCCATTTTACATTCTTTCTTCTGTTACGATAGGGACAGGTTCCTGTGTGGAGTAGGGAGAGATAAACCACTAGCTATTTGGTACACAAAAGTTCTTTTCAGGACTGGTATAGGTGTTAGGTGTTGATAGGTTTGCTGTGCTGCTGATTCTTGCAGCAGCCTGAGTGTCTTTTGTTAGTTTAGAGAAAGGGAAAGGACGGTGTATGCTACAGGGACAGCCAGATTAGTCTTTCATCATCATCATCATCATCATCATCATTAGCTGTTACTATCAAGGTCCACAAAAGAGCTGTTCCAGTAACCACTAATCGTTCTCTTTTTTTGCCAATTTGTATAGGGACAGGAAGGAAGCAGTGTTGTCAGGCAGTGAGGGTAATTTTAAAGACTTGCTGTTATTATTAGTTCCACAAAGGTTCTTTTCAGGACTGGTATCAGTGGTACAGTAATAGGCTTGTACATGTATAATATTCTTTCTTCCAAATATAGAAAGGATATTATACTTGACTGCTGCCCTTCTGCTGCAGTCTGCTAAACATTCACAACTCACTTGTTCCACAAAAGTTCTTATAAGGACTGGTAACTTGGTATAGGGTGCTACGGTACATAGGCTTGAGTGCGGTACAGTCTGCTGTTCTGTAAGGACCGCTATCGGTCCACAATAGATAGGGTTGACGTGCACCACTGCTGACCGCTGCCCTATACTGCAGCAGTCCTTCAGCGGTATAGGGACTGACGTACAGTCTGCTAATCACTAACACACAACCTGCTTGTTCCACAAAAGTTCTTATAAGGACTGGTAACTTGGTATAGGGTGCTACGGTACATAGGCTTGAGTGCGGTACAGTCTGCTGTTCTGTAAGGACCGCTATCGGTCCACAATAGATAGGGTTGACGTGCACCACTGCTGACCGCTGCCCTATACTGCAGCAGTCCTTCAGCGGTATAGGGACTGACGTACAGTCTGCTAATCACTAACACACAACCTGCTTGTTCCACAAAAGTTCTTATAAGGACTGGTAACTTGGTATAGGGTGCTACGGTACATAGGCTTGAGTGCGGTACAGTCTGCTGTTCTGTAAGGACCGCTATCGGTCCACAATAGATAGGGTTGACGTGCACCACTGCTGACCGCTGCCCTATACTGCAGCAGTCCTTCAGCGGTATAGGGACTGACGTACAGTCTGCTAAACACTAATACACAACCTGCTTGGTCCACAAAAGTTCTTATAAGGACTGGTAACTTGGTATAGGGTGCTACGGTACATAGGCTTGAGTGCGGTACAGTCTGCTGTTCTGTAAGGACCGCTATCGGTCCACAATAGATAGGGTTGACGTGCACCACTGCTGACCGCTGCCCTATACTGCAGCAGTCCTTCAGCGGTATAGGGACTGACGTACAGTCTGCTAAACACTAATACACAACCTGCTTGGTCCACAAAAGTTCTTATAAGGACTGGTAACTTGGTATAGGGTGCTACGGTACATAGGCTTGAGTGCGGTACAGTCTGCTGTTCTGTAAGGACCGCTATAGGTCCACAATAGATAGGGTTGACGTGCACCACTGCTGACCGCTGCCCTATACTGCAGCAGTCCTTCAGCGGTATAGGGACTGACGTACAGTCTGCTAAACACTAATACACAACCTGCTTGGTCCACAAAAGTTCTTATAAGGACTGGTAACTTGGTATAGGGTGCTACGGTACATAGGCTTGAGTGCGGTACAGTCTGCTGTTCTGTAAGGACCGCTATAGGTCCACAATAGATAGGGTTGACGTGCACCACTGCTGACCGCTCACCTATACTGCAGCAGTCCTTCAGCGGTATAGGGACTGACGTACAGTCTGCTAATCACTAACACACAACCTGCTTGTTCCACAAAAGTTCTTATAAGGACTGGTAACTTGGTATAGGGTGCTACGGTACATAGGCTTGAGTGCGGTACAGTCTGCTGTTCTGTAAGGACCGCTATCGGTCCACAATAGATAGGGTTGACGTGCACCACTGCTGACCGCTGCCCTATACTGCAGCAGTCCTTCAGCGGTATAGGGACTGACGTACAGTCTGCTAAACACTAATACACAACCTGCTTGGTCCACAAAAGTTCTTATAAGGACTGGTAACTTGGTATAGGGTGCTACGGTACATAGGCTTGAGTGCGGTACAGTCTGCTGTTCTGTAAGGACCGCTATCGGTCCACAATAGATAGGGTTGACGTGCACCACTGCTGACTGCTGCCCTATACTGCAGCAGTCCTTCATCGGTATAGGGACTAAGAGTTTTGTCACAGGGTCATTTAAAAAATGACAGGCAGAGGAAGAGGCAGGCCCTTCCGCAGGGGTGGTAGGGGTAGGGCAGGAGCAACAGGCTTGAGCCAAAGTGGGAAGTTGCAGAAGGTGCGTTCAATTACTTTAAAGGATGCACCAGACTTGGTTGAGTGGCTCGCTCAGCCTTACTCTTCTGCACCCTCCTCATCCTCTCGATCTGCACCCTCTTCTTCACTCTCTGCTATGTGCACCCCCAAAGACACTACCACCAACAACACGACCACCACCACCACCACCACATACCTTCCGCTTGAGTCACTGGAATTATTTTCCGATCCATATCAAGAGGACATTTCTGATGCGCAGCCACTCTTGGTATTGGATCAGGAAGAGGAGGTAGCAACAAGCGCTACTCAGCAGTCTGACGACAGTACCCAGATCAGCCCAAGGAGGAGGTTGGTCCCCGGTGTTGCTGCCTACTCCGAGATCTCTACTTATAGCGGTGGGGAAGGTGACGTTGATGATGACGTGTCTAGTGATGTCACGTGGGTGCCCACAAGAGAGGAAGAGGAGGGGAGTTCAGAGGGAGATATGGACCAGCAGATAGGGAGGAGAAGCAGCAATGACTTACATTGCACAGCAGGGACAAAGCAGACTGCAAATGTATCAGGAGCGAGTCATCGACCATGTACGGTCACATCTGGCGCTCCCAGGACACCGGCACATGGCTCCGCAGTGTGGGCTTTTTTTAACGTGTCCGCTGCTGACAATAGCGTTGCCATCTGCAATCTTTGCAGTCAACGCGTTAGTCGCGGTAAGCCCAATACTCACCTAGGGACGACCGCCTTAAGAAGGCACATGAGCAGCCATCACCGAGCCCAGTGGGAGCAACGGAACACACAAAGCCACACTGCAGGCTCTCACCGTCCAGCCTCGTCTTCTACTTCTCCTTCTCCTCTCTCCTCACAATTGTCCTCCACTCCACCTTCCATCACGCCAAGCTCACATTTTTCTGCAAAAAGGCAGGCTTCCGTGGGCCTAATGTTTGAGCGTAAAAAAATGATGACGCCGGATAACCCTCTTGCCCAACGGTTGGCGGCTGGCTTGTCAGAACTCATAGCCCGCCAACTACTGCCATAAAAACTGGTGGACTCGGAGGCCTTTCGCAAATTTGTGGCCATTGGAACACCACAATGGAAGGTCCCAGGAAGGAAGTATTTCTCAGAGAAGGGCATCCCAGAGCTATATGGCCATGTTCAGCGGCAAGTGAATGTATCTCTGGCACACAGTGTCGGTGCCAAGATACATCTGACCACAGACACGTGGTCTAGCAAACACGGGCAGGGAAGGTATATCAGTTTTACTGCCCACTGGGTGAACCTTCTGACGGCCGTCAAGCATGTAACTGTCAGCGCTGTATGTCACGGTGCTGCTGTCAGCGCTGTATGTCACGGTGCTGCTGTCAGCGCTGTATGTCACGGTGCTGCTGTCAGCGCTGTATGTCACGGTGCTGCTGTCAGCGCTGTATGTCACGGTGCTGCTGTCAGTGCTCTGTATTACGGTGCTGCTGTCAGATGCCTCTATCACGGTGCAGGTGTCATTCCGGTATGTCACGCTGCTGGTGATCATCTCCTGCACCCTCTTCTTTGCCTACCCTGGTCCCTGACCTTCCCTCTCCTCCATTGCCTTCATTAGCTCCATAGTCCTGAATTGTTAGAACAATTTCCCAAATAAAATAAAAATGCTTGTAGTTATCGATCCCAAATTCACCTCATACATGTATTATGTCATTGTCCAGATGGTGGGACTACGTTTTACCCCCTAATAATTACCACGTGGCCGCAAATTCGACATGAAGGTTTGCAAAGTTCGCCTCCCATTGAAGTCAATGGGGCCCGCGGCGAACGTTCGGTTTCGCGAACGTTTGGGTCCGTTCGCATTTCGCTTTCGCGAAACGTCCCGTCGGAAGTTCGTCCATCACTAGTAGTGATAATGGAGGGGTAGTTGTTCTAGGAGGTGAAATTTGAGGGGTAGGATTTGTACTAGGGAGAGGGGCTGGGGGGAGAGGATTTGTGCTCGGAGGTGGCATTTGAGGGGTAGAGGATTTTTGCTAGGAGCGGTGATTGGAGGGTATCTATGCTAGGAGGGCAAATGTGGGGGGGAGGATTTGTGCTGGGTGGAGGGACTGGGGGAGGATTTGTGCTAGATAGGGGATTGTGCTAGAAGAGGTGATATAGGATGAGGGAAATTGTGCTAGGAGGGAACATTTTGGGGGGGGGGGGGTTGTGCTGGCAGGGATGATAGGGATGATTGAGGGGTGTTTGTGCTAGGAAGATAAATTTGAGGGGTAGAGGATTTGTACTAGGGGGAGGGACTGGGGGGGTTGTGGGAAGAGGATTTGTGCTCGGATGGGAAATTTGAGGAGTAGAGGATTTTTGCTAGGAGGGGTGATTGGAGCGTATTTGTGCTAAGAGGGGAAATTTGGGAGGAGGATTTGTGCTCGGAGGGGGGGGGGGCTGGGGGGAGAATTTGTGCTAGGTGGGGCATTATTTTTCGGGGGGGGGGGGGGGTTGCTAGTAGGGATGATTGGGGGGTATTTGTGCTAGGATGAGAATTTTTTTTGGGGGGGGGGGGGCTGGGATGGGAGGATTTAGAGTGGGGGGGAGGGGATTTCTGCTCAGAGGGAAAATTTGAAGGGTAAAAGATTTGTCCTAGGAGGGGTGACTTTTTTGGGGGGGAGGGGTTCCGGGAGAGAGAAGATTTGAGCTTGGAGGGGAAATAGGGGGGACAGATTTGCACTGGGAGGAGGAATTTATGCTTAGGGGGTAAGTATAAAGATTAGTGCTCAATTTGTGCTGGGGGGTGACTTTTTTTTTTTGGGGGGGGGTCCTTGTGCTAGTAGGGATGATCTGAGGGTATTTGTGCTAGGAGGAGAAATTTAACCCTTTCATGACTAAGCCTATTTTCGGCATTTGGTGTTTACAAGTTAAAATCCATATTTTTTGCTAGAAAATTACTTGGAACCCCCAAACATTATATATATTTTTTTAGCAGAGACTCTAGAGAATAAAACGGCGATTGTTGTAATATTCTATGTCACACGGTATTTGCGCAGCGGTGTTTTAAACGCAACTTTTTGGGAAAAGGGACAATTTCATGAAGAAAAAAAAACAAAAAACTGTAAAATTAGCCCAATTTTATTGCGTAATGTGAAAGATAATGTTACGCCGAGTAAATAGATACCAAACATGTCACACTTTATAATCGCGCGCACTTGTGGATTGACGATAAAGTACGGTATCTAAAAATCTCAATAGGCGACGCTTTAAAAAATGTTTACGGTTACCAGGTTAGCGTTACAGAGGAGGTCTAGTGCTAGAATTATTGCTCTCGCTCTGACGATCACGGCGATACCTCACATGTGTGATTTGAACACCGTTTACATATGCGGGCGCGACTTCCGTATGCGTTTTCTTTGCTTCGCGAGCTCGCGGGGACGGCGGGCACTTTAAAAAATTTTTTAAATTTTTTTTATTTATTTTAAAATTACTAAATTGTTTTAAAAAAAAATGTAAACATCCCTTGTGACAGTAATAGGTGGTGACAGGTACTCTTTATGGAGGGATCGGGGGTCTAAAAAACCCCCCCACCCCTCCTTTACACTTCAATGTATTCAGATCACCGAAAACAGCGATTCTGAATACCGGATATTTTTTTTAAACCGGCACCATTGGCAGCCGAGTAAACGGGAAGTGACGTCATGACGTCACTTCCGTGTTTACTATGAGGAGACTGGAATGACGCCGATTACGGCTTCGTTCTAGTTCCTCCCCAGCGGCCCGAGGCAGCGCAACTTGAATCGGTGCTCCCGATCGAGCGGGAGCACCCGTAACAGTGGCGGGAGGCGGCGGGAGGGGGGGACGTCCCCTCCCACTCCTCCGGCATAACAGCCGAGCGGCTTTTAGCCGCATCGGTTGTTATGGCTGGAAAGCCAATCGCCTGCTGAAAAAAACGGTACTGGGATGATGCCTGCAGGTGCGGGGGCATCATCCTGGTATACCCCCCGGAAGCCGAGTACGCAGATCTGCGTACGCTCGGCGGGAAAGGGTTAAGGGGTAGAGGATTTGGAATGTACGGCCTGGTCTGGAGGTGCCCATGTCCCGGTCTCTCGGTGTACAATGTTACATTTCTTCTATTCTATGAATCAATGTTTCGATATTTCGATACAATCTTCCTCTCTTCAGTCCATATGTTTCTTTCTTTTCACACTTCGGAGACCCGGAATGAAGGTTTTGGCTGCAGACAGCGAAAAGTTTCATTTAAAGCGATCCGACGTCAGTGGATGAAACTTTGTATCGCTCTGCCATTTTGCAGACCCCGCGGAATGTCCCCATCGGGGGGCGCAGCTCTGGGTTGCAGGGAGATATGTACGGGGGGGGAGGGGGGAATATCTCACATGCGTTGTAATGGAGAAGACACATGTAATGGTTCTGACACATGCTGGAGCCATGCGTGTTTTTTCGATCTGTCCGGAGCGAGTTTTTCCAGGGGCCGGCTCCGCCTCGCACTTACGCTTCAGAAATAATAATAATTTGCGGATTATTCCCTCAATACTGGCTTATGGATCTCTAATCCCGACAGTTTCCTGCAGGCTTTGGCAGGGACGGGCCTTATCTGTCCGTGATTGAACTTCAACAACCTTCAGGGCTGCCAGGGCTTCGGGGAATCCCTATTCTTTTTTATTTTTATTTTTTTTTTGGTTATGTAATTAACTTCCACCTATTTCTTTTTTATTCTTTTATTAAAAAACATTCGCTTAAGCTGTAGCTGAGCTGTAGGTCCTGGTGAAAGGGGCGTTAGAGAATCCGCATAGGTATGTGCGGACTCTTGCATTAGGGTGTGCACCCCAAAGGTCAAACATATATGTGTAACAGTGGTGACTTGTGTTTTTTTTTGGGGGGGGGGAGCAAACAACAACCCCCCCCGGCAGCCGGCAGCATGTCAAACCCTCCACTCCCCCCCCCCCCCCCCCACCTGCTTGCTGTCTTTCCCCATCTGAATGGCAGGTATCAGCCAGCGGGCATCGGCAGCGGGAACTGGGCATCTCCTCCACTGCTCCATCTCGGCAGCCGTGCGTCTCCTCCCCTCCTCCTAGGCATCCAGTAGGATCGCCTGTCCTTTCAGCCGGTCTCATGATCCGCTTCCTGATTGGCTGAGAAGAGGATCAGTGTTTCAATAGCGAATATTCATTTGCTATTGCTGGGTGGGCACCGTTCGCATTCTCTGCAACCCCGAGCCCACCCTATTTCGAAGCCTATTAGAGCCTCAGGCTCTAATCAGGTGCTTCAAACCCCCCGCCTCCCGCCCCGCCCCATTGGAATCCATGCATCCAGCATCCTGAAAGAACAGAAAAAAATAAATAAAAATAAAATGTGAAAATCCCAAATAATAACTAACTAATAATAATAACAATTAAATCATAAGTATTGGAATTTCCTTTCCAATTTGGCTGTTAGTGAATGTAACAAATATGAATTTATCCGAAGTGTTGCATCTAAACAAATTGAATGCAACTAATTAATAATAATAAATAATAATAATAAAAAAAAAACATTTTATTATTATTATTTATTAACCCTTTCCCGCAGAGCGTAAGCAGATGTGCGTACTCGGCTTCCGGGGGGTATACCGGGATGATGCCCCCGCACCTGCAGGCATCATCCCGGTACCGTTTTTTTGCAGCGGGGGATTGGCTATCCAGGCATAACAACCGATGTGGCTAAAAGCCGCTCGGCTGTTATGCCGGAGGAGTGGGAGGGGACATCCCCCCTCCCGCCGCCTCTCGCCGCTGTTACCGGTGCTCCCGCTCGATCGGGAGCACCGATTCGTGATCCGACGCCTCCGGCTGCTGGGGAGGAACTGGAACGAAGCCGTAATCGGCGTCATTCCAGTCTCCTCATCGTAAACATGGAAGCGACGTCATGACGTCACTTCCCGTTTACTCGGCTGCCAATGGCGCCGGTTTTAAAAAAATATCCGGTATTCGGCGATCTGAATACATTGAAGTGTAAAGGAGGGGTGGGGGGGGGGGGTCTTTTAGACCCCCGATCCCTCCATAAAGAGTACCTGTCACCACCTATTACTGTCACAAGGGATGTTTACATTCCTTGTGACAGCAATAAAAGTGATCTTTTTTTTTTTTTTTTTAAACAATTTAGTTATTTTAAAATAAATAAAATAAATAAAAAAATACATTTTTTTTTTAAAGCGCCCGCCGTCCCCGCGAGCTCGCGAAGCAAAGAAAACGCATACGGAAGTCGCGCCCACGTATGTAAACGGTGTTCAAATCACACATGTGAGGTATCGCCGCGATCGTCAGAGCGAGAGCAATAATTCTAGCACTAGACCTCCTCTGTAACACTAACCTGGTAACTGTAAAAAAAATTTAAAGCGTCGCCTATTGAGATTTTTAGGTACCGTACTTTGTCGTCAATCTACAAGTGCGCGCAATTATAAAGTGTGACATGTTTGGTATCTATTTACTCGGCGTAACATTATCTTTCACATTACGCAAAAAAATTGGGCTAATTTTACTGTTTTTTTTTTTTTTTTTATTCATGAAAGTGTCCCTTTTCCCAAAAAGTTGCGTTTAAAACACCACTGCGCAAATACCGTGTGACATAAAATATTCTAAACAATCACCGTTTTATTCTCTAGAGTCTCTGCTAAAAAAATATATATAATGTTTGGGGGTTCCAAGTAATTTTCTAGCAAAAAATATGGATTTTAACTTGTAAACACCAAATTCCAAAAATAGGCTTAGTCATGAAAGGGTTAATATTCATTCATTGCGTTCCATTCATTTAGATACAATATTTGTTAATTTGAATAATTCATAACTTCGGATAAATTCGTATTTGTTACATTTATAAGCAGCCAAATTTAAAAGGAAATTCCAATACCTATAATTTAATAGTTCGTTATTATTAGTTAGTTATTATTTCGGATCTTCGAATTTTCAGATTTTCGGATTTTCGAATTTACATTTTTTTTCAAATTTACGAATACCGCATCCAAATGAATGCAACTGAAAATGGAAGAATTTTTCTGAAGTTACCAATTTATTTGAAATAATGAATTTCGATCATAATGAATGACCCAAAAAACTAAAAAAACAAAACAAATGTAACTAAAACGAACAAATTTTTCGGCAGTGCACATGTCTAGTAAAGAGTACTGCTCCTCTCCTGTTAGAACAGTTTCCCTCCATTCTGAGGCTTTAGCCCTCCGCCCATCTTGTGCCCCCACTCCATGCCAGAGGCCTCCGCCTGACATTCCCAGCCTTTGACCTTCATATCCCCAAAGGAAAAAATGTCCACATGGCATTAGCAGCAGAGTAAGGGGGGCGCAGTTCAGCATTCCTGCCCTGGGCACTGGATAGAACTGTCCTGGTACTGGGTCGGGAGGTCTACAGTCGGTTCTTCTGGGTTCAGGTCTACCTCTCCCGCTCTCCTGCCTTTGTCCAGGGCCTTCACTTGCTGATGATGGAGTGTTAGGCTCCCACGCCCCAACTATCCAAACAAGCACGGAGAAGGAAGGCATTAAGCTACCAGGGATCCACAGAATGCAAGATACAATCTTCTGGAGACTCATAGGGATTGGCAGTAGACACGTGTCCAATTAGTTTCAGTCCAAATGCAAATTCAGACAAATTTTGGGTTATTCAGAGATTTGGATGTACCACACCGGGGGGTGTCACCCAATGATGTTATTTAACCACTTCAATACCGGGCACTTAAACACCTTCCTGCCCAGACCAATTTTCAGCTTTCAGCGCTGTCGCCCTTTGAATGACAATTGCGCGGTCATGCTACACTGTACCCAAATGAAATTTTTATCATTTTTTTTCCCACAAATAGAGCTTTCTTTTGGTGGTATTTGATCACCTCTACGGTTTTTATTTTTTGCGCTACAAATAAAAAAATACCGAAAATTTTGAAAAAAAAAATGTTTTTTTTGTTTCAGTTTCAAAACTTTGTAAATAAGTAAGTTTTTTCCTTCACTGATGGGGCTACACTGATGGGCACTGATAAGGCGGCACTGATGGGGCTACACTGATGGGCACTGATAAGGCGGCACTGATGGGCACCAATGTGGCACCAATGAAGTGGCACTGATGAGGTGGCATTGATGGACACTGATATGTGGCACTGATAGGCGGCACTGATAGGCGGCACTGATAGGAGGCACTGATAGGCGGCACTGATGGGCGACACGGATGGGCGACACGGACGGACACTGATAGGTGGCACAAATTGGCACTGATAGCTGGCACGGATTGGCATGGATGGGCGGCACAGATGGGCATGGATAGGCGGCACAGATGGGCATGGATAGGCGGCACAGATGGGCATGGGTGGGCATGGATAGGCGGCCCAGGTGGGCACTGATAGGCAGCACAGGTGGGCACTCATAGGCGGCATTGGTGTTATACTATAGTAATGGATGCCAATCAGTGCCAAACAATAATGCATGCCAATCAGTGATGTCCATTGTGGGCACTGATTGGCATCCATTATGGGCACTGATTGGCATCCATTGTGCTGACTGGCATCCCTGGTGGTCTAGGGAGGATTACCTTTTCCCTGGTGGTCTGGTGGCGTTCCTGGTGGTCCAGTGTGGGCATCCTCGGGGGGGCTGTGCTGATAATCGATCAGCACAGACCCCCCCTGTCAGAGGAGCAGCCGATCGGCTCTCCTCTACTCACATCTGACAGACGCGAGTGAGGGAAAGCCGATCACCGGCTCTTCCCATTTACACTGTGATCAGCCGTGATTGGACACGGCTGATCACGTGGTAAGGAGTCTCCGTCGGAGACTCTTTACCGAGATCGTAGTTGCCGGGTGTCAGACTGACACCCCGCAACAACGATCGCCGCGATGCGCGCCCCCGGGGGCACGCAGCGGCTCATAATCCTGATCACGTCATATGACGTCCGGTCAGGATTATGCAACCACTTTGCAGCCGTCAATTGCCTATAGGGCGGGCGGCAAGTGGTTAAGAAATGCCAGATGGCAGAGCAGGCAAGGAATGTGTCTTTATTCACTTTTTACACTTTTTTGGTGAATGGATAGGGGTAGTATGTAGTCCATACTCATACACATGGGGGGGGGGGGGTTTGGGGGCCCCCTTGTCAAAGCCCCCTGCCTGCAGACCAGGGGCATTGATAGGTGGCAAAAAGACCAGGGGCTTCAGCCCGAAGTCTGAGCCCGATGACCTACCTGACATACATACACTGACCTGCCTGACCAGACTTCAGCAGCTCAGCCATAGTGTGCGTTGTGCAGTGTGCCCATCATCATCACAGCAGGCAGCCAGAGACAGAGCCAGAGGAGGAAAGGAGAGCCGCCCGCCCGAGTGCCGAGCGGGGAGCGGGAATCTCATAGTGACGTGGCACAGCAGCCGCATCGTAATTCCCACCTTTGGGAGCCTCCAGCTCCTATGATGGACATCACACATCCCGGGGTCATGGCATTGGACCAGTGGGATGTCCATCATAGGCACTGCAGGCTCCGGAAGGTGGGACCTTCTATGTCACTTGGCCCACACTCGGCCGCGCTCGGGGTCAGATCTGTCCCCGCCCGGCGGCGGCGCTCAGGGCTAATAATAGAGTCACGCATGCCCGGGGCTTTTTGGGGACCCACTTTGGACTCCAGCCCCCCTCCCGATGCCTCTGCCACAGACCCCCTACAACCACCATCCAGGGTTGTGGGGAAGAGGCCCTTGTACAAGGTGCTTTGAGGTGGGGGGCAGAGCCCTCTCTGCCCTAAAGCAGCCCCCTATGTGGAGAACATGTGGCCTGGTATGGTTGAGGGGGGGGGGTGTTTGCTGGCCTGCCAGTCTGCATGCTCGGCTAAGGGTCTGGTGTGTATTCTGGGGGAACCCCAAGCCGTTTTTTTTATTATTATAATTTTAGAGTGGGGTTCCCCTCAAAATCCACACAAGACCCATAGGGACCCCATGCTGCTTTTTTTTTTCTTTTTTATTGCCAGCATTCTTTTGATTACATGCTGATGGATCATCGGGTGGTTAAGGACATGGTGGCCAGCTTCCCGACCCACTCCTTAAAACCAGCTTTTCTTCACACAGAATTTTAAGCGGTCGATCCATTTTTCGACCAATCCGAATTCGAATCATTACGAACCTTTTGAATACATTAGAAAATTAATAAACAAAACTGAATTGACCACTTCACCCCCGGAAGATTTGGCTGCTCAATGACCGGGCCATTTATTGTGATACGGCACTGCATCTCTTTAACTGACAATTGCGCGGTCGTGCGACGTTGTACCCAAACAAAATTGAGGTTCTTTTTTTCCCACAAATAGAGCTTTCTTTTGGTCGCCTCTGTGGTTTTTATTTTTTGCGCTATAAACAAAAGAAGAGCGACAATTTTGAAAAAAACGCAGTGTTTTGTACTTTTTGCTGTAATAAATATCCCACAATTTTTATCAAATTTTTTTTATTTTTTTTTCCTTAGTTTAGGCCGATATGTATTCTTCTACATATTTTTTGTTAAAAAAAATCACAATAAGCGTATATTGATTGGTTTGCTCAAACGTTATAGCATCTACAAAATAGGGAATAGTTTTATGCCATTTTTATTATTTTTTTTTTTTTTACTAGTAATGGCGGCGATCTGTGATTTATTTTTTATCCGCCATATTTTTTATGGCGGACACATCAGACACTTTTGAAACATTTTTTAAACCATTAACAATTATAGAGCGATCAGTGCTATAAAAATGCACTGATTACTGTGTAAATGTCACTGGCAGGGAAGGGGTTAATTGTGTTCCCTCAGTGTGTTCTAACTGTAGGGGGAGATGACTGACCAGGGGAGGAGAGAGATTGGTGTTCATACTTAGTATGAATACACAATCTGTCTCCTCTCCCCTGAAAGATCCGCTGTCACGAGCGATCACGGGAGCCCAGTGGTCATCACGCCCGCCGGGCACTCGCATCGGGGTCAGGCACACGCTGCATGTGCGCACGCTCCCCTAGTGACCAAAAGGTGAAACGATGTAACATAACATCGTTTCACCCAGCAGTGCCATTCTGCTGCACTAAGACTGCAGTGGCTAGTTGGCACTAGGGATGAGCCAAACACCCCCCGGTTCGGTTCGCACCAGGACTTTCGAACGGACCGGAAATTCGTACGAACTTTAGAACCCCATTGAAGTCTATGGGACTCGAACGTTCGAAATAAAAAGTGCTAATTTGAATGGCTAATATGCAAGATATTGTCCTATAAAGGGTTTGGGGACCTGGCTCCTGCCCCAGGGGACATGGGTCAATGCCAATTTTTTTTTAAAAATGGCTGTTTTTTCGGGAGCACTGATTTTAATGATGATTAAAGTGAAAAAAAAGTGAAATATTCCTTTAAATATCATGCCTGGGGGGTGTCTGTAGTATGCCTGTAAAGCGGCGCGTGTTTGCCGTGTTTAGAACAGTCCCTGCACAAAATGACATTTAACGGAAAAAAGTAATTTAAAACTGCTTGCGGTTTTAATGTAATATCTGGTTGCGGCAATACATATGAAAATCATTGAGAAAAAAATGGCATGGGTAGCCCTCCTGCCCATTACCAGCCCCTTTGGGTCTTGTACGGATATTAAGGGGAACCCCGTACCCAAATTAAAAAAAGGAAATGCGTGTGGCCCCCAGGCCCTATATACTCAGAACAGCAGTATACAGGCGGTGCAAACAAGACAGGGACTGTGTAGGTTTGTTGTGTTAAGTAGAATCTGTTTGTAATTTTGAACTGGTACATTTTTAAAGTGTAGCTCCAGTCAAAAAATCTATTTTTAAGTGTAGCGGATGATATTTTGGACAAAATGTCATTCATGTGTAAATTTTGTTTTTGCCTCGGAACAATAGGGGTTCTGAGGGTTAATTATGTAGGTTAACCTTGACATCAGTTTGGCTGGGCTGTGTTATGCCCCGTACACACGAGCGGACTTAAGTCCGACAGACTTCCAAAGGAGTTCCGTCGGAGTTCTGCTGGAATTCCGACGGAGTTCTGACAGACTTTTCGGCCGAACGGACTTGGCCACACACAATCACACTAAACTCCGACGGATTCGAACGTGATGACGTACGACTGGACTCGAATAAGGAAGTTCATAGCCAGTAGCCAATAGCTGCCCTAGCGTCGGTTTTAGTCCGTCGGAGTAGCATACACACGAGCGGAGTTTTCGAAGGGGACCGGGTCCGGCGGAGTTCCGTCGGGAAAATTTGAAGCATGCTTCATTTCTAAAGTCCGTCAGACTTTGGCGAATCAAAAGTCCGTTGCAGCCCACACACGATCGGATAGTCTGACGGACTCGGTCCTTCGGACTTTGGATGTTGAAAAGTCCGCTCGTGTGTACGGGGCATTAGAAGTTCTGCTTGGTCATGTGTACAGTGAAGTGCACATGACAAGCAAGAACCAGGCCTGGTTGGATGTTCTGGGTATGAGCGTGGTGGCAGAACAACCTCCAACACTACTGCACCTTGTCTTGCATCCTTCCCAGCTGCCAGAAGAGTGACCCAATGGGCCGTGAAAGACAGGTAACGTCCCTGTCCATGCCTGCTGGACCATGAGTCAGTGGTAATATGCACCTTACCGCTGACCGCCCTGTCCAGCGAGGCATGGACATTGCCTTCCACATGCAGGTAGAGAGCCGGAATCGCCTTCTGTGAGAAACAGTGGCGTTTGGGTTCTGCCAATGAGGAACCGCACATTGGTCAAACTCACGGAAGGGGGCCGGGTCTACCAACTGAAAAAGCAGCCGCTAAAGTGCTAGCAATTTAGCCAAGCTAGCATTCAACCGCTGGGCATGTGGATGGCTGGGAGTGAGCGTCTTTCGACGGTCCAAGCTGGGGCAGGGAAATTTGCCTGGCACAATCGGACGTTGGTGTACTAATAGCAGATTGCCCGCAAGTACTTGGCTGTGACACAACTAATTCTACACCTTCATTCCTCTCAGTGCAGGTTTCAGAGAGGACTGAAGGTCTAGTGGGGTTGGAGATCCCAGCTGATGAGGAGCAAGGAGAGGTCCGCTTTGTTCTTTGGTGTGGGTCTTTAAGGTACACTTGCCAACGAAGCTGCATGGCAGGTCAACATATGTCTGGTCAAGCATGTGGTGCCCAAGCGGCTGATGTTTTGGCCACGCGAGATACGCTTGAGACATATGTTGCAGATAGCAGCGGTGCGATCTCGTCTCAAAAAAGGCCCACACCAAAGAACTTTTGGAATAACACGCAGAGGCAGCGCCCTGCACAGGCGGAGCTCTGCGGTGTGATTCAGTCAGTGTGCTGCCCCTAAGCTGACCCCCGGAGGGCATCCTGTCTTGTTGGAGATGTGCCTCCTCCTCCTGCTCTCTCCTATCAGGCACCCACGTGGAGTCAGTGAGCTCATCATCCCCTCCCTCTTCATCACTGGAGCAAACCTGGCAGTATGCTGCAGCTGGTGGAACATGACTGCCAGTTTGCTGTCCTTCTTGAGCATCCCCTCTCTCTGCGCTCACGCTATTGCATTCCTCTAGCTGGGTATCATCATCAGAGCCTTCAACACGATGGGCATCCTCCTGGAGCATGTACCCAACACTGTGCTCAAACAGTTGGGGGGACTCCTCAGGAGGACATGGTGGGTCTAGGGAAGGAGTGACTGATGACATTGAAGAGGCATGGAAGAGGACGTGTTGGCAGCTGATTTGCTAGTACCCTGAGCCTGGGTGACGGAGGATGAGGAGGATGAGGAGGGCTTGGCCATCCACTCTACCAAGTCTTCGGCATGATGCGGTTCAACGCGTCCAGCTCCCGAAAATAAGGACAAGCGTGTCCCACGGCCACATGCTGATGACGATGCACCGCGTCCACGAACAGCACTGTTGCCTCTAGACACAGAGCCTGCTTGCCCTCTTTTATTATAAAAAGAGAAAACACTGCGCTACTCAAGTGAAAACAGCAGCTAACACTCAAACAAACAAAGTTGAAATAACCGTAGAACATAGTGAAAAACACACTAACTTATAAACAGTGAGTGAGTACAGACAATCTGTGTTTAAAGAGAAAGATCTCACACTTATTCTCTCACAATAAGTGTGAGATCTTTCTCTTTAAACACAGATTGTCTGTACTCACTCACTGTTTATATGTTAGTGTGTTTTTCACTATAGCGCTAAATTTTTTGTTCTACTGCCCTCTTTTATTGGCTTGTGACTGTCTGCCTCTCCTTGTTGGCCTTCCAGACATAGTAATGGCATGCAGGGAGATGGAAAAACCAGCAATTGGGTAGCTTTAGGTGCACACTGAGCAGATGACACAGTACACCGACTAATTACTGCAGCTGCCTGCCTGTGTTACAGAAGCAGAACAACACCAGCAATAAGGGGTAGATTCAGGTGTACACTGTGCAGGAGGCACACAACACCCACTGTAAATGCTCCAGATGCCTGTATTACAGAACACCAGCAATAAGGGGTATGTTCAGGTGTATATTATGCTGGAGGCACACAACACTCAATTTAACTGCTGCAGAGGCCTGTATTACAGAACACCAGTAATAAAGGGTAGCTTCAGGTGTATATTATGCTGGAGGCACACAACACCCAATTTAACTGCTGCAGATGCCTTTATTACAGAACACCAGCAATAAAGCGTAGCTTCAGGTGTATACTGTGCTTGAGGCACACAACACCCACTTTAACTGCTGCAGATGCCTGTATTACAGAACACCAGCAATAAAGGGTAGCTTCAGGTGTATACTGTGCTGGAGGCACACAACACCCACTTTAACAGCACTAGGTTCACAAGAAAAGAACACACTGTCCCTGCCTATCCTGCTCTCTCCCTGAACGCCGCCACACACTTCACAAGGCCGCCACACTGGCAGCCTTATATAGTGTGGGGCGTGTACTAAATCCCATGAGCTATAATTGGCCACAGGCATCCTGCCTGTGGCCAATTATGGCTCTCCTCGCTGCCGGCGCTGTGATTGGCCAAGCATGCGGGGTCACAGTGCATGCTTGGCCAATCATGAGCCAGCAATGCACTGCAATGGCGTAGTGCATTGTGGGCCGTTCGCGCCACACGAATATGGTGCGAACGGTCCGCAAAGTTCTGATTTCGCTGAACAGACGCACGGCCGATGTTCGAGTCCAACATCCCTAGTTGGCAAGCAGTTAAACAAAACTAAACCAAAATAATTTCAAAATGAATCAATAAAATTAAATTAGTAACATAACAAATCTATCCGGAACTAAACACATTTTTCTGTTCTTCACATGTCTATGCCCCAAATGCTCTGCAGCATGTGCACCTTTAAGACAGCACCTGTCTGCAAATAGGCTGTGATATGGGCGCAGTCATATGGAGACCCGGCACTGGAGCAAGGGAGTGTGACACCATCAAATGCAAAGCATGCCCAAACGTCAATTTAACTCTTTGATTGCATGCTCTGCTGTACCGGGGTTCTCTGCAACAAAGCTAATCTTCCTGCAGCAGCAAGGTCTCAGCACCAGAGTTCAAAGGAATGTTGGGTGTACTTTTTTTGGGCAAACTTCTGTATTTATAACTTTTTTTTAAATATATATACTTATGTTTTTTACCAAGCCTTCAGGGTGGTCACATGACATGCAGGCTCGTCTTTCTCTTCAGATCTTCTCCTGTAGGTGGGAGATCCTCAATAACACTTATGCCGCGTACACACGATCGGAATTTTGGTCGGAAAAAGCTCTGATGGTTTTCCCAACGGAATTCCGACAGGATTTCGCTCAAGCTGTCTTGCGTGCACACGATCACACCAAATTCCGACCGTCAAGAACACGGTGACGTACAACACATAAGACGGGACTAGAAAAGGGAAGTTCAATAGCCAGTAGTCAATAGCTTCTGTCTCGTAGTTAAATCTGAGCATGCGTGAGTTTTTGTGCGTCGGAATTGCATACACACAAACGCATTTTTGGATAGGAACTTTTTCTGACCAAAAAATTGAGAACGTGCTCTCTGTCTTTTGCTGGCCAGCAAAAGTCCGATGGAGCATACACACGATTGCATTTTCAAAAGCTCTCATCGGTCTTTTGCTGGCCGAATTTCCGATCGTGTGTATGTGGCATTAGAGGGGTGCTGACATAATGACATCAGAGTGGATATTTGCATCATTAGACTGTCAGTACGGAGCACCACCTCAATTGAATGACTCCATGTCACCCTGCACTCACAGTATGCCCTTAGTCTTCCAGGTTAGATAACGGTAAACATCACTCATCCTGGGAGACTGAGGACATCTTGTGGCAGAGAAGAAGAGGTACTGCGGGGGATAGCACAAAATGTGAGTACACCAGAACCTTGGATTACGAGCATAATCCGTTCCAGGAGAATGCTTGTAATCCAAAGCACTCGCATATCAAAGCGAGTTTTCCCGTAGAAGTCAATATAAACTAAGATATAATTCGTTCCGCATTGACTTCTATTGCATGCAATACCTCATGTAGCCAGAGGTGGGGGGGCATCAGAGAGCCTAGGAAATACTCGGGGACAGCTTGTCTGAACATGGAAAGGCTCGGAAACACTCAGAGAACTGAGTATTTCCGAGTGTTTCCGAGTATTTCCGAGTGATCTTAAGTATTTCCGAATGGCTCCGAACCATCCCAAGTATCACCGGCACCCCCCGCACCTCTGGTCAAATGTGGTACTGCACACCCCATTAGCTTGAATTCTGCTTGTTTTGCGAAACAACACTCACAAACCGAGTCAGAATTTTCTTTTTAAAAGTTGCTTGTTGTTCAAAACGTTAACCGCATTACTCGTAAACCAAGGTTCCACTGTATTGTGGTCAGACCTATTTTTTTTTTATTTTAAACACAGGCTGGGATTCTTTTTTTTTTTTCTTCTTCTTCTTTAAATACATTTGCACCTTAAATTTGCAAAAATTTGGGCTTTTAAGGAACTGTAAGAAGCTTCTAATAGGGCCACCTGCCTAAAATTATTTTCGGCATGGGTCAATCGGCTGTATTTAGTCTAACATTATGATATAAAGCAAATCATCTGATGCAGAAATCCTGCTGTCTAAAGCAAGCTCCTTCATTCATGGTCAGAACTGACTCTAGTGCCCTCTAGTGGCGACAACCTTGTGTGTCATTGTACATACTGTATGTTTCCCACTGTGACATTTTTATAAATTAGTGCTTTCATTCCCTACAAAATCTGAGGACTAATAGACCATAAACTCAATTTGCAAACTTTTGCACAAGGATAAGGATTTTTTACTCTAAGCTGAATCTCAGCTGAAAATAACCGTCACTTATTTAACCACTTACAGACCGGACCATTTTGCTGGTCAAAGACCAGACCACTTTTTGCGATTCGGCACTGCGTCGCTTTAACTGACAATTGCGCGGTCGTGCGACGTGGCTCCCAAACAAAATTGACGTCCTTTTTTTCCCACAAATAGAGCTTTCTTTTGGTGGTATTTGATCACCCCTGCGGTTTTTATTTTTTGCGCTATAAACAAAAATAGAGCGACAATTTTAAAAAAAACGCATTATTTTTTACTTTTTGTTATAATAAATATTCCCCAAAAATATATAAAAAAACATTTTTTTCCCTCAGTTTAGGCCGATACGTATTCTTCTACATATTTTTGGTAAAAAAAATCGCAATAAGCGATTATTGATTGGTTTGCGCAAAAGTTATAGCGTTTACAAAATAGGGATAGTTTTATAGCATTTTTATTAATAATTTTTTTTTTTTTTTTTTTTTTACTAGTAATGGCGGCGATCTGCGATTTTTATTGTGACTGCGACATTGTGGGGGACACATCGGACATTTTTGACACATTTTTGGGACCATTGTCATTTATACAGTAATCACTGCTATATAAATGCAGTGATTCCTGTGTAAATGACACTGGCAGTGAAGGGGTTAACCAGTGGGTGGCAGTGTAGGGGTTAAGTGTTCCTAGGGGCGTGTTACTAACTGTGGGGGGGGTTGGGCTTTCATTTAGTGAACACTGATCTCTGCTCCAATCACATGGAGCAGAGATCAGCGTCACTAGTTGCTAGGCAGAATGGAGAAATGCTGTTTACACAGCATTTCCTCCATTCAGCCGCCCCGTGAGACGATCGCGGGGATGCCCGCGGCGATCGAGTCCGCAGGTCCCGCGACCGGACTCACAGGGTCCCAACCAGCGCGGCGCGCTCCCGATGGCAGGGCGGCATTGAAGATTGGACGTACCTGTATGCCAATATGCCTGCCCGTGCCATTCTGTCGACGTACAATGGCTTGCGCTGGTCGGGAACCGTTTAAAGACAGATCCTTCGTAAATTGAGCCTCTCATACGGTTCCTTGCAAAAGTATTCACCCCCCTTGGCTTTTTACCTATTTTGTTACATTACAGCCTTTAGCTCAATGTTTTTTTTTAATCTGAATTATATGTGATGGATCAGAACACAATAGTCTAAGTTGGTGAAGTAAAATTAGTAAAATATAATATATACATAAAACTATTTTTCAGAAATAAAAAACTGATAATTGACACATGCGTATGTATTCACCCCCTTTGTTATGAAGCCCATAAAAAGCTCTGGTGCAACCAATTACCTTCAGAAGTCACATAATTAGTGAAATTATGTCCACCTGTGTGCAATCTAAGTGTCACATGATCTGTCATTACATATACACACCTTTTTGAAAGGCCCCAGAGGCGGCAACACCTAAGCAAGAGGCACCACTAACCAAACACTGCCATGAAGACCAAGGAACTCTCCAAACAAGTAAGGGACAATGTTGTTGAGAAGTACAAGTCAGGGTTGGGTTATAAAAAAAATATCCAAATCGTTGATGATCCCTAGGAGCGCCATCAAATCTATCATAACCAAATGGAAAGAACATGGCACAACAGCAAACCTGCCAAGAGACGGCCGCATACCAAAACTCACGGCCCGGGCAAGGAGGACATTATTCAGAGAGGAGCACAGAGACCTAAGATAACCCTGGAGGAGCTGCAGAGTTCCACAGCAGAGACTGGAGTATCTGTACATAGGACGACAATAAGCCGTTCGCTCCATAGAGTTGGGCTTTATGGCAGAGTGGCCAGAAGAAAGACATTACTTTCCCCAAACAACAAAATGGCACTTTTTGGGTTTGTGAAAAGGCACGTGGAAGACTGTATGGAGGAAGGTGATCTGGTCTGATGTATAGAGGAAGGTGATCTGGTCTGATGTATGGAGGAAGGTGATCTGGTCTGATGTATGGAGGAAGATGATCCGGTCTGATGTATGGAGGAAGGTGATCTGCTCTGATGTATGGAGGAAGGTGATCTGCTCTGATGTACGGAGGAAGGTGATCTGGTCTGATGTACGGAGGAAGGTGATCTGGTCTGATGTATGGAGGAAGGTGATCTGCTCTGATGTATGGAGAAAGGTGATCTGCTCTGATGTATGGAGGAAGGTGATCTGCTCTGATGTATGGAGGAAGGTGATCTGGTCTGATGTATGGAGGAAGGTGATCTGGTCTGATGTATGGAGGAAGGTGATCTGGTCTGATGTATGGAAGAAGGTGATCTGGTCTGATGTATGGAGGAAGGTGATCTGGTCTGATGTATGGAGGAAGGTGATCTGGTCTGATGTATGGAGGAAGGTGATCTGGTCTGATGTATGGAGGAAGGTGATCTGGTCTGATGTATGGAGGAAGGTGATCTGGTCTGATGTATGGAGGAAGGTGATCTGCTCTGATGTATGGAGGAAGGTGATCTGCTCTGATGTACGGAGGAAGGTGATCTGGTCTGATGTATGGAGGAAGGTGATCTGGTATGATGTATGGAGGAAGGTGATCCGGTCTGATGTATGGAGGAAGGTGATCTGGTCTGATGTATGGAGGAAGATGATCCGGTCTGATGTATGGAGGAAGGTGATCTGCTCTGATGTATGGAGGAAGGTGATCTGCTCTGATGTACGGAGGAAGGTGATCTGGTCTGATGTACGGAGGAAGGTGATCTGGTCTGATGTATGGAGGAAGGTGATCTGCTCTGATGTATGGAGGAAGGTGATCTGCTCTGATGTATGGAGGAAGGTGATCTGGTCTGATGTATGGAGGAAGGTGCTCTCCTCTGATGTATGGAGGAAGGTGATCTGGTCTGATGTATGGAAGAAGGTGATCTGGTCTGATGTATGGAGGAAGGTGATCTGGTCTGATGTATGGAGGAAGGTGATCTGGTCTGATGTATGGAGGAAGGTGATCTGGTCTGATGTATGGAGGAAGGTGATCTGGTCTGATGTATGGAGGAAGGTGATCTGGTCTGATGTATGGAGGAAGGTGATCTGCTCTGATGTATGGAGGAAGGTGATCTGCTCTGATGTACGGAGGAAGGTGATCTGGTCTGATGTATGGAGGAAGGTGCTCTCCTCTGATGTATGGAGGAAGGTGATCTGGTCTGATGTATGGAAGAAGGTGATCTGCTCTGATGTATGGAGGAAGGTGATCTGCTCTGATGTACGGAGGAAGGTGATCTGGTCTGATGTATGGAGGAAGGTGATCTGGTCTGATGTATGGAGGAAGGTGATCTGGTCTGATGTATGGAGGAAGGTGATCTGGTCTGATGTATGGAGGAAGGTGATCTGGTCTGATGTATGGAGGAAGGTGATCTGGTCTGATGTATGGAGGAAGGTGCTCTCCTCTGATGTATGGAGGAAGGTTATCTGGTCTGATGTATGGAGGAAGGTGATCTGGTCTGATGTATGGAGGAAGGTGATCTGGTCTGATGTATGGAGGAAGGTGATCTGGTCTGATGTATGGAGGAAGGTGATCTGGTCTGATATATGGAGGAAGGTGATCTGGTCTGATGTATGGAGGAATGTGATCTGGTCTGATGTATGGAGGAAGGTGATCTGGTCTGATGTATGGAGGAAGGTGCTCTCCTCTGATGTATGGAGGAAGGTGATCTGGTCTGATGTATGGAGGAAGGTGATCTGGTCTGATGTATGGAGGAAGGTGATCTGGTCTGATGTATGGAGGAAGGTGATCTGGTCTGATGTATGGAGGAAGGTGATCTGGTCTGATGTATGGAGGAAGGTGATCTGGTCTGATATATGGAGGAAGGTGATCTGGTCTGATGTATGGAGGAATGTGATCTGGTCTGATGTATGGAGGAAGGTGATCTGGTCTGATGTATGGAGGAAGGTGATCTCCTCTGATGTATGGAGGAAGGTGATCTGGTCTGATGTATGGAGGAAGGTGATCTCCTCTGATGTATGGAGGAAGGTGATCTGGTCTGATGTATGGAGGAAGGTGATCTGGTCTGATGTATGGAGGAAGGTGATCTGGTCTGATGTATGGAGGAAGGTGATCTGGTCTGATGTATGGAGGAAGGTGATCTGCTCTGATGTATGGAGGAAGGTGATCTGCTCTGATGTACGGAGGAAGGTGATCTGGTCTGATGTATGGAGGAAGGTGATCTGGTCTGATGTATGGAGGAAGGTGATCTGGTCTGATGTATGGAGGAAGGTGATCTGCTCTGATGTATGGAGGAAGGTGATCTGCTCTGATGTATGGAGGAAGGTGATCTGCTCTGATGTACGGAGGAAGGTGATCTGGTCTGATGTATGGAGGAAGGTGATTTGGTCTGATGTATGGAGGAAGGTGATCTGGTCTGATGTATGGAGGAAGGTGATCTGGTCTGATGTATGGGGGAAGGTGATCTGCTCTGATGAGACTAAAATTGAACTTTTTGGCCATCAAAGAAAAAGCTATGTCTGGCGCAAACCCAACACATCACATCACCCAAAGATCACCATCCCCACTGTGAAACATGGTGGTGGCAGCATCATGCTGTGGGGATGTTTTTCAGCTGTCAGGACTGGGAAACTGGTCAGAGTTGAGGGAAAGATGGATGGTGCTAAATACAGGGATATTCTTGTATCTCTTGGAGGTTCACCTTCCAGCAGGACAATGACCCCAAACACACTGCTAAAGCAACACTTGAGTGGTTTAAGGGAAAACATGTAAATGTGTTGGAATGGCCTAGTCAAAGCCCAGAGCTCAATCCAATAGAAAATCTGTGGTCAGACTTAAAGATTGCTGTTCACAAGTGAAAACCATCCAACTTGAAGGAACTGGTGCTGTTTCTCAAGGAGGAGGAATGGGGAAAAATCTCAGTGATACGATGTGGCAATCTCATAGAGACTCATCCAAAGTGACTTGGAGCTGTGATAGCCACAAAAGGCGGCTCTACAAAGTATTGACTTTGGGGGGGGGGGGGGGGGGGGGTGAATAGTTATGCACATTGACTTTTTCTGTTGGGGCCGGTTCACACAGGGGGCGACACGACTTGCCGCGCCGCGACCTCAGCGGCGACTTGCAAACGACTTCTGTATAGAAGTCAATGCAAGTCGCCCCGAGGTCGCCCAAAAGTAGTACAGTAACCTTTTTTCTAAGTCGGAGCGACTCGAGTCGCTCCTATTAGAACGGTTCCATAGTACAGAACGGGGGCGACTTGTCAGGTCGCGGCGCGGCAAGTCGTGTCGCCTCGTGTCGCCCCCTGTGTGAACCGAGCCTTAATTAGTCCTATTTGTTATTTGCTTCAAAATAAAAATCTTCAAAGTTGTGGGCGTGTTCTGTAAATTAAATGATGCAAATCCTCAAACAATCCATGTTAATTCCAGGTTGTGAGGCAACAAAACACGAAAAATGCCAAGGGGGGTGAATACTTTTGCAAGGCACTGTATGTTAGCTTTCCATTTTATTTAAAAAAAACTGTCTGCAGCAACGCAAAAAAAAATAAAAAAAAATAAATCATGGTTGTTTGTCCCCGATTTCCAGGAGAGGTATTATGTTCTGCAATTGCACCCGACAAATGTTTGTGGTTTTTTGATACCGACATATTTTACTATAAAATTGTTCTCTGAGTGTTTAAATCCAATTCAGATCATTTACTATTGTTTGTCTTGGCTTTGTACAATACGCCTTATTGAAGAACAATGACTACAATACAAACACGTAAACTCCATTTGATTTTATTTGAATTTCTTTCTTGTAAAATAGAACTTATCTGGAAGGCCGTCGTTCTGACCAGTGGCGTAACTAGAACCTTCAGGGCCCCCGATGCAAGAAACCATTAAGGGCCCCCCCTGAACCCCAGCCGGGGTCCTTCCCTCCGAGTCCGGCGGTGGAACTCCAGGGCGTGATCACAGGTATGACCTTTGTGAGCCCTGTAGTTCCACCACTGGTATCAGTAGTTTTTATTTATTTATTTTTTTACATTTTTAGGTGCCCCATAGGGGGACTGTCCCTACGCAGGATGGGGTCCCCGTCCCCAAAAGAGATGATGTCCTTTTCTCCAGGGCAGATGAAGTTACTGCCCCCAGGTGAGAAGGGGTCCCTGTCCCCACGTGAGAAGGGGTTCCTGTCCCCACGTGAGAAGGGGTTCCTGTCCCCAGGGGGATATGGAGGGGGTATGTAATAGTGTGTGCTAGCTGCCTATGCTGCTGCCAGCCATATGTAGAGGGGGCTGCATGGGCCCCCTGCATCACAGGGCCCGGTTGCGGTCGCGACTGCTGCACCCCCTATAGTTACGCCCCTGGTTCTGACTATTCTTGCAAAGTTTTGTTTGGAGAGGGATGTCGCTCATGAATGATGTGAGGAACGGAGAAATGTTCAGAATTTCCTGTAAAATGTAACATTTTTGTGCAACGGTGACATCCCTTCTGTGACTTTTTTTTTGTAAATTGGTGCTTTTATTCCTACGAAAGCTAATATACACTATATGGACCTAAGTTAGCGACCATCATAACTACAGTGCCTTGAAAAAGTATTCATACCCCTTGACATTTTCCACATTTTGTCATGTGACAACCAAAAAAAACGTAAATGTATTTTATTGGGATTTTATGTGATAGACCGACACAAAGTGTCACATCATTGTGAAGTGGAAGGAAAATGATAAATGGTTTTCTAAATTTTTAACTAAAAAATATGTGAAGAGTGTATTCAGCCCCCTTCAGGCTGGGTTCACACTGCTGCGGCTGGGAGACCCGGATGTGATTCGCACCGCACTGCAGTGCAAATCACATGCGATCTCTGTGCGATGCGAGTTCAGCCATACAGATAGTATACAGATAGTATGGCTGAATTCGCATCGCACCCGCTCCAAACTCGCACGGGACCCTTTTTTTGGTCCGCAGCAGAATCGGATCGCATTGGGTGTTCACACCATGCGATCCGATTCCTGTCCGAGTTTGCAGATCGCACTGCGATATGCGAACTGATCTGGGGGTGTCATTAACATTTCACTGACACTCCCAGCAGTCCGCATAGGGCAGTGTGAACTGCCGCCGGGAGGCATGAAATGCGGGAACCCGCCGCGGATTCGCGGCGTTCCCGTATCGCTTCAGTGTGAACCCAGCCTTACTCTGATACCCTTAACTAAAATCTAGTGGAACCAATTGCCTTCAGAAGTCACCTAATTAGTAAATAGAGTTCACCTGTGTGTCATTTAATCTCAGTATAAATACAGCTGTTCTGTGAAGCCCTCCAGGGGTTTGTTAGAGAACCTTAGGGAACAAACAGCATCATGAAGGCCAAGGAACACACCAGACAGGTCAGGGATAAGGTTGTGGAGAAGTATAAAGCAGGGTTAGGTTACGAAAAAATATCCCAAGCTTTGAACATCTCACGGAGCTCTGTTCAATCCATCATCCCAAAAATGGAAAGAGTATGGGCACAACTGCAAACCTACCAAGACATGGCCGTCCACCTAAACTGACCGGGCCGGGCAAGGAGAACATTCATCAGAGAAGAAGCCAAGAGGTCCATGGTAACTCTGGAGGAGCTGCAGAGATCCACAGCTCAGGGGGGAGAATCTGTCCACAGGACAACTATTAGTCGTCTCTCCACAAATCTGCCCTTTATGGAAGAGTGACAAGAAGAAAGACATTGGAGAAAGAAAGTCATAAGAAGTCCTGTTTGTAGTTTGTGAGAAGCCATGTGGGGGAGGGGGCAGCAAACATGGGGAAGAAGGTGATCTGGTCAGAGGAGACCAAAATTGAACTTTTTTGGCCTAAAAGCAAAACTCTATGTGTGGGGAAACTAACACCGCCCATCCCCCTGAACACACCATCCCCACCGTGAAACATGGTGGTGGCAGCATCATGTTGTGGAGATGCTTTTCTTCAGCAGGGACAGGGAAGCTGCTCAGAGTTGATGGGAAGATGGATGGAGCCAAATACAGGGCAATCTTAAGCCTCATACACACTATCAAATTATCTGTTGAGTTTTTCCTTAAGATTTACCAAAACCATGTAGTAGAAGGGCCTGCCTGATTGCATACACATTGAATCTCCTAAGGTTTTACCTCATATTATATGGTTTTGGTAAATCTGAAGGAAAAACTCAGCAGATAATTTGATAGTGTGTATAGGGCTTTAGAAGAAAACCTGTAACGCCGGGTACACACAATCGGAATTTCGGCCAGCAAAAGACAGATGAGAGCTTTTCATCAGAAAATGTGACCCGTGTGTTCGCTCCATCGGAATTTAGCTGCTCGAATTCCCGCCAGCAAAAATTTGATAGCATGTTCTCAATTTTCCCGATGGAACAACTTTCTATCAGAAATTCCGATCGTGTGTGTGCAATTCCAACACGCAAAAACTCACGCATGCTCAGATTCAACTACGAGATGGAAGCTATTGGCTACTAGGTATTGAACTTCATTTTTCTAGCCCTGTTGTACGCGCTGTACGTCACCGTGCTCTTGGCGGTTCGGAATTTGGTGTGACTGTGTGTTCGGAATTATGACGGGAAAACCATCAGAGCTTTTTCCGACGAGAATTCCGATCGTTTGTATGCGGCATTAGAGTCTGCAAAAGACTTGAGACTGGGGCGGAGGTTCCCCTTCCAGCAGGACAACAACCCGAAACATCCAGCCAGAGCTACAATGGAATGTTTTACATCAAAGCCTATTCATGTGTTAGAATGGCCCAGTCACAGCCCAGACCTAAATCCCATTGAGAATCTGTGGCAAGACTTGAAAATTGCTGTTCACAGACGCTCTCCATCCAATCTGACAGAGCTTGAGATATTCTGCAGAGAAGAAGAATGGGCAGAAACGTCCCTCTCTAGATGTGCAAAGTTGGTAGAGACACCCCCAAAAAGACTTGCAGCTGTAATTGCAGAGAAAGGCGGTTCTACAAAGTATTGACTCCGGGGGGCGCCATACAAATGCCCCCTCACCCCTTTACATATATTTATTTGTAAAAAGTTTGAAAACCGTTTATCATTTTCCTTCCACTTCACAATTATGTGCCACTTTGTGTTGGTCTATCGCATAAAATCCCAATAAAATACATTTAGGTTTTTGGTTGTAACATGACAAAGTGTGGAAAATTACAAGGGGTATGAATACTTTTTCAAGGCACTGTATATGAGCTTTTTGACCATCCTATTGAAAAACTATGACCATTAATATGGAGTTGGCCTCCTATAGCATCCTCCATTCGTCTAGGAAGGCTTTCCAACAACATTAGGGAGGGTGTCTGTAAGAATTTGTGCCCATTTGTGAAGTCAGCTACTGATGCTGGATGAGAAAACCTGGCTAGGAATTGGTTGTTCCATTTACTCCCAATGGTGTTCAGTAGGGATAATGTCAGGGCTCTGCACAGGACAATCGAGTTCTCCTCCCCGTCACACCTATATTAGCTTGTTGGACATCCCATTCCAAACCCTTGGACATTGACATGGAGTTGCCTTCTCCTCATTTCCCAATGGCCATTAATATAGAGTAGCCCTGTTTGCTGCTGCAACATCCTCCACGCTTCTGGGAAGACTTTGCACAAGATTTTGGAAAATGTGGGAATTTGTGCTCATTTGTGAGGTCAGGTACTGATGCTGGATGAGAAGATCTGGCTTGCATTCTGTGTTACAAATCCTAAAGGTGTTCAGTAGGGTTGAGGTTAGAGCTCTGTGCAGGACACTCACGTTCCTCCACACCAAACTGGTACCCTGTTTCCCCTAAAATAAGACCTAGCGTGATTGTCGACGATGGCTGCAATATAAGCCCTACCCCCCCAAATAAGCCCTAGTTAAAGTCCTTCTGTGTCTTATTCTCAGGGTAGGGCTTATTTTTGGGGAAAGAGGGTGGGGTTTATTTGGGGGGTAGGGCTTATATTGCAGCCATCACCGACACTCATGCTAGGTCTTATTTTAGGGGAAACAGGGTATAACCAGTGGACCTGGCTTATTTTTCTGGGAAGGCTTCCCTCAAGATTTTGGAGCGTGTCTCAGGATTTGGTCCCATTCTGCCAAAAGAGCATTTGTGAGGTTAGGTACTGATGTTGGAGGAAAAGACCCGTCTCACCATCGGTGTATCAATTCATCCCAAAGGTGCTCAGTAGGGATGAGTAGGGATGAGGTCAGGGCTTTGTGCAGGACATTTATGTTCCTCAACGCCAACCTGGTCAAACCGTGTCTTTATGGACATGGCTCCACTGTCCTGGGAAGGCTTCCCTTATGATTTTGGAGCGTGTCTCAGAATTATTTTTTTTTCCGATTCTGCCAAAAGAGCATTTGTAAAGTAAGATACTGATGTTGGAGGAAAAGTCCCGTCTCTCACCATCGGTGTTCCAATTCATCCCAAAGGTGTTAAAGTGGTTGTAAACCCTTACAGACCACTTTGACCTACAGGTAATCCTAGGCCGCGTACACACGGGCGGACTGTTGGCCCAACTTTGTCCGTCCAACAGTTTGAGCGAACAGTCCGCTCAAACTTAGCATGGACGGACATGGCCACACACGACGGACGAACAGTTTGCTGAAACCGTGCGCGATGACGTGAACGGCACGTACGACGGGACGAAAAATACGACGTCCTATACACTGCAATGCAACCTTCCGACGTGGAAATCCTTTCTGAGCATGCGCGAGACTTAGTTGGCCGAACAAGCCTACACACGAGCGAACAGTCCGCTGAAACCTTGTTTCAGCGGACAGTTTTTCGGAATTTCCGTAAGACCTTGTTCGGCCAACTGTCCGCTGAAACTGTCCGCTGAAGCCCCACACACGAGCGGACTGTCCGCCCAAACACTGTTCAGCGGACAAGGTTGGGCGAACAGTCCGCGCGTGTGTACGCGGCCCTAGATTAAGGCTTACCTGTAGGTCCAAGAAATATCTCCAAAACCTACACGGTTTAGGAGATATTTGCTGAAAGACAGGCACCGTAGACAGTGGTACGCAGGCGCACTGAGTGCGCCACAGTTAACGGCAATATGCTGCGAGTGGTGGCTCCCGTGCGCATGCGCGGGAGTGACGTCATCATGGCTCTGACGAATGGCAGCGCCGGAGCAGCGAGACCCACCGAGAAGATGGAGGCTCCGTACACAAGGGGACAGCGGTGACATCGCTGGCTCCTGTGTCAGGTAAGTGACACATAATGGACTACTATGCGATGCGATGCGATGCGATGCATAGTAGTCCATTATGCTTTGCCTTTGCAGGGAATCAAAGAGGAAGTAACACCCATCAGGGTTTACTTCCTCTTTAAGTAGGGATGGAGTCATGGATCTGTGAAGGACACTCATGTTCCTCAATACCAAACTGGTCAAACGGTGCCATGTCTTTATGGGACTGGCTTATTGTAGATATGGAATTAAAGTTAACCACTTGCCGCCCGCCCTATAGGCAATTGACGGCTGCAAAGTGGTTTCATAATCCTAACCGGACATCATATGACGTGATCAGGATTATGAGCCCCCGGGGGCGCGCATCGCGGCGATCGTTGTTGCGGGGTGTGGCACAGTACCCAGGCAACGGCTTAGATTAATTTTTAACAACAAAGTATGCAGTATACTGTATGCAGCCCCTGAAGGGAACACATTGCTGACCTCCAGGCCTTCTAACCAATTTCTGTTCTGTTATATAAAACAAAATAGTTCAACTCACCATAATGCAAAATCAGTGGGATCCCTGAGCGTGTCACTTGCCATCATCGCCTGCCACCAGATGCAGATTTTAACTTGTCACACATTGCAGAATGTCACCTGCCACATGTTGCGGATTGTCCTCTTGCCACATCCCAGATTATCACTTGCCACGTCACTTGCCACGTCACTTGCCACGCATTATAGATGTCACTTGCCACGTCCTGGATTGTCACTTGCCACACATTAAGGATTGTCCCTTGTCACATCACCTGCCACACGTTGCGGATTGTCCACTTGCCACGTCCTAGATTGCCACTCGCCACACATTATGGATTGTCACTTGCCACGTCACCTGCCACACATTACGGATTGTCACTTGCCACATCACCTGCCACACGTTACGGATTGTCACTTGCCATGTCATGGATTTTCACTTGCCACGTCACCTGCCACATATTACGGAAAGTCACTTGCCACA